>NC_079321.1:14896710-15200131 GCF_029931775.1 Euleptes europaea
ACCCTGCCCTCTTCAGGTTCCACCCCCAAAATCTCCAGGTCTTTCCCAACCAGGAGCTGGCAACCCTAAGCTGAGAACAAAGTGCATATGTGTATTTGAAGCTGCCTTCTGTGTAGTCAGACCATTGGTCTATCAAAGACACTATTTGTCTGTTCGGATGGGCAGGGGTTCTCCAGGTTCTGAGCTCAAAGTCTTTCACATCATTGGCTATTGGATCCCTCTCCTGGAGATGCCGGAGATTGAACTGGGGACCTCCTTTGTGCAAAGAAAACGCTCCTCCACTGAGCCATGACTCCTCCATGCAGTGGTCAGCAGATGCAGAATTGCTTCATGGGCGAAAGACTTGTGAGGCTGATGAATATCTTTGGCATGGGCTCAGGTAGTTGTGTAGATAAGTTCTCAGGGCCATAAGAAAGCTGGAAGCTTTAACCTCCAGAGTGAACTATGTTGTGATCAACTTGATTACCAGTTTCTAACGGTTGATTCTAACGGTTATTCTAACGGTTGATTCTAATGGTTGAAAATGACTAAACTGAGACTATCTTACTTTGGTCACATTATGAGATGGCAAGAGTCACTGGAAAAGACAATCACGCTAGGAAAAGTTGAAGGCAGCAGGGAAAGAGGAAGACCCAGCAAGAGATGGATTGATTCTATAAAGGAAGCCACGGCCCTCAGTTTGCAAGAATTGAGCAAGGCTGTTAAAGATAGGATGTTTTGGAGGACATTGATTCATAGGGTTGCCATGAGTCAGAAGCAACTTGACAGCACTTAACACTCACATACACGCAACAGTTGTTTCACAACACCTTTTTTCTCCACATGCTGTTCTAATCTTCTCCATAACTCACACCACTGGAGAAATAAACCAGCATTCCATATGTATATATTCCTTGATGGATAGAAGATCTGGGATATTTTGGATGTAAAGGCTAAAGCCCCCACCTCGAATTAGGCTTTGAAACCTATGAGTAGACAGTGCAATCATTTCTGTAACCACGAAATTTATTTTGCCAACTAATGCCAGGTAAAATTGGTACAACATTTTTCTCCAGCTGAAGTTTCCAAATGACAGTAATGGGATCTTGGTATTCCAGCAAAGAATATTGCCGATGAATCAGGCAAAGCTGTAAGAAAGCACTTTGAGCTAGGGATGCCCTGAATTTCTTAGCAGTCAAACTTACCGTGTTCAAAACTCACGATCAGAATGTGAGCCGATCAGGGATATGTTCAGATTGTTCAGATCAAGCCAGTTGGGTATATCTGTCAAGCAACTTGAACTGCAGCTCGACAAGTCTGCAGCTGCCTGTTGGACAGAAGGCAACTCCCAGCTGATTGGGGGATCAGCTGGGAGTTGGGTTCTGAATCCACCCCTTCCCGCCATAGCAAAATAGTGACACAATGAAATTGCAAAAGGGGAGAGGAGAAAGAGTTCATTCCTCTTCCCTTCCCTCCAAGCTGGGCAAGGATAGACACAATGCTTTTGATCTCTGCCCTGCAAAAGGGTTGCCAGCTCTGGGTTGGGAAATACCTGGAGATTTTGGGGGCAGAGCCTGAGGAGGGGTTTCCACCGCTCCAAATCACCGCTCTGAAGAGAAGAGAAGAGAAGAGAAGAGAAGAGAAGAGAAGAGAAGAGAAGAGAAGAGAAGAGAAGAGAAGAGAAGAGAAGAGGAGGGTTTTTTATGTGCCGACTTTCTCTGCCACTTAAGGGAGAATCAAACCGGCTTACAATCACCTTCCCTTCCCTTCCCCTCCCCACAACAGACACCCTGTGAGGTAGGTGAGGCTGAGAGAGAGTGACTTGCCCAAGGTCACCCAGCTGGCTTTGTGTGTAGGAGTGGGGAAACCAACCCAGTTCACCAGATTACCCTCCGCCACTCATGTGGAGGAACGGGGAATCAAACCCGGTTCTCCAGATCAGACCCCACCGCTCCATACCACCGTTCTTAACCACTACACCACACTGGCTCTCAAGACCAAGAACATACCCAGAAAGATTAAACAGCTGCACCAAGGAAGCCATAAAGGGCAAGCAGACTTCCTTTAAAAAGTGGAAGGTTTGCATCTGCGATCTTTAAAAAGAGCACAAATCAATACCGGCAAGTAGAACTTTGCTTGGTTACTGTCTGTCAGAATTGTCCTTAACTGTTGCAAGCTGGAAATGGAAGACATTTGTCACACTTAAAATGGATGGGCTTTCAGTGATCACCAGAAGGCATGTAAAACTTTCATGAGAACACAGTGTCCTTGAGTGCCACACGAAACCCATGTTTTGACATATTGAGTACATTCTGTTATCATCTTCAATTCAGACCTCTTCGCTGAATTATTGCTGTGAATAATTTGTGTGACCTGTGTTAGGCACAACTAGGCAGACTAAGCAATACAGGTGAAGCAGGCGCTACTGAGGTAGGGTTGCCAGGTCCCTTTTTGACTCTGGCAGGAGGTTTTCGGGATGGAGCCTGAGGAGGGCAAGGTTTGGGGAGGGGAGGGCCATAGAGTCCAATTGCCGTAGTGGCCATTTTCTGCAGGTGAATCTCTATCGGCTGGAGATCAGTTGTAATGGTGGGAGACCTCCAGCTACTACCTGGAGGTTGGCAACCCTATACTCAGGAAGAGCAGCAGGCCAGGGCTCAGCAAAAATCATTGCTGGGGCACTTGCTAGGGTTGCCAACTCTGGGTTGCAAAATCCCTGGGGATTTTGGGGTGGAACCTAGGGAGGGTTTGGGTTTGGGAAGAGGAAGAGGAAGGACCTCAGTGGAGTATAATGCTAGAGAGTCTACCCTGCAACGTTGCCCTTTTCCTCCAGGGAAACTGATCTCTGCCGTCTGGAGATCAGTTGTAATTCCAGGAGATCTCCAGGCCCCACCTGGGGGTTGGCAACCCTAAAAGAGCACATGCATGTGCCCGCTGCAGCAAGTAAAAAAGAGAAAATGTAGATTTTGGTGGCAGGGCCGTGGCAAGAAAGAAGAGATGGCACTTGGTGCCTGCTCAGGAGTGGAAGGAGAAACAGAGGCAGGATTATAAACTTGGGTTGCCAACCTCCAAGTACTCAAAATATATATATATTAGGGGTCTCAAAGGGCTGTGCAGCAAAAAGTACTAAAAATGAATCATTTACTTATGAAACTTAACATAGTCTACCAGGTAATTTCATATACAGCTTTTGCCTGGAAAATAACAGAAAAAATACAACCAAAGTCTTAAGTTCTGTCTTCATTGATAACATCTCAATAATTCATAGACAGTGTAATGTTGACAATTTACAAGTTAATTTGGGGTTACAGACTTCTGAGACAAAAACAATTATGTTAACATCACAACTTCCGCCTACGCTTAACTCGGCGGTAACATCTCCTGGGGCTCCCCTCCGGCTTGTCCGTGGTGGTGTGACTGCCGCAATTTTTCTTTGAATCGGGATTCCAATTCCTGTGCGGTTCTTCAGTTTCATGAACATTTAGCAGCACTTAGATGCATGGTTATATTTGTGCAGTCAACAAATGAGCCTGTATTTCTGTTACATTGTGATGTTAACATAATTGTTTTTGTCTCAGAAGTCTGTAACCCCAAATTAACTTGTAAATTGTCAACATTACACTGTCTATGAATTATTGAGATGTTATCAATGAAGACAGAACTTAAGACTTTGGTTGTATTTTTTCTGTTATTTTCCAGGCAAAAGCTGTATATGAAATTACCTGGTAGACTATGTTAAGTTTCATAAGTAAATGATTCATTTTTAGTACTTTTTGCTGTACAGCCTAACCTCCAAGTACTGGCTTGAGATCTCCTGGAATTACAATTTATCTCCATGCGACAGTGATGTTCATCTGAATAAAAAGGCCACTTTGGAACATGGGCTCAATGTATGGTTGCCAGGTCCTCTTCGCCACCGGGGTTTTGGGCAGAGCCTGAGGATGGCAGGGTTTGGGGAGGGGAGGGACTTCAATGCCATAGATTCCAATCGCCAAAGCGGCCATTTCTCCAGGTGAACTGATCTCTATTGGCTGGAGATCAGATGTAATAGTGGGAGATTTCCAGCTTGTACCTGGAGGCTGGTAACCAGCCTCTATGGCATTATACCCCACTGAAGTCCCTTCCCTCACCAAACCCTGTCCTCCTCAGGCTCCAACCCCCAAATTTCCTTGTATTTCCCAACCCAAAGCTGGCAGCCTTAATTATAAATCCATAAAATGTGGAACAGCGTCTCTAGCAATGAAGAAACGTGTACAGGAGAAATATACTCAAATGTTGCAACTCCAGAGGGGCCTGACATGACATAATAGATTTCTCAGCACTTGTGCATCCCATTACACATGAATGTGGGTTGAAGAGGAGTTTGAGTGCAGCTTTAGAAATATGAGGTACTGGTCTCATGGTGATTGAATAAGTACAAACATGAGGCTGGTAAGCAAGTCCCTTAGCACTTTTCCAGGCGTAGTTCTGGGATTTACAGTGAGAAATCAAATGTGGAAAGCTAACACTTGGAAACACGGTGTTAGATGGTTGCTGAGAAAACCATCATCTATAGATGATGTTAACAATCTCCTGAGAAACTCTCAGTCTTGAGGATGAAAGCACACCACAGGTGTTGGTACAAACACCTCATATTTCTGGTTGCTGGCTGCTGAAATGGTGGAGAAACGTTTTCTGGCCTCCCCTGACCCTTCTTAAATTATCTGAGCTAAAGTTGGAGGAACCTGGTTTATAAAGCAACTGGTTCCTAATAGTTTTACAGGGAAATCTCCCTGAAGAGCAACATACAGAACGAAAAAGCTCACCTTCAAGTTATGTTTGTCCTTAAGTGGCCTTTAATACATC
This sequence comes from Euleptes europaea, assembly GCF_029931775.1. NCBI lineage: Eukaryota > Metazoa > Chordata > Lepidosauria > Squamata > Sphaerodactylidae > Euleptes > Euleptes europaea. Next base: position 14,901,532 of record NC_079321.1, read on the forward strand.
TATATTTGTTGGCTATGGAACTAAGGGCTTGTGTGCCTGACTGTTTACTCTGAAATCATACTCTTCTCTTCCTCTGGTCTCTGACTTGTATATGAGATCCATGAAATAATCTAAAACCAAATGTGACCTGAGAGTAAGCCAAAAGGAGGCTCTGGATTCTGAGGTCTTGGCCTGCCTGCCACTTTTAAACCTTGGGATTATGTAGGGTTGCCAAGTCCAGTTGGGAAATTCCTGGAGATTTATGGGCAGAGACTGAGGGGGGGGAGAAGACAACGATGAAGATGAAGAAGAGTTGGTTTTTATATGCTGATTTTCTCTACATTTTTTAAGGAGAAACAAACCGGCTTACAATCACCTTCCCTTTCTCTCCCCACAACAGACACCTTGTGAAGTAGGTGGGGCTGAGAGAACTTTGACTGGCCCAAGGTCACCCAGCTGGCTTCATGTGGAGGAGTGGGGAAACCAACCAGATTAGCCTCCGCCACTCATGTGGAGCAGTGGGGAATCAAACCCGGTTCTCCAGATCAGAGTCCACCGCTCCAAACCACCGCTCTTAACCACTACACCATGCTGGCTCACAATGAAGGCACCTTGTACTTCCACTGCAGTCTTTGTGTAGGTTTGACAACCAGCCTGGGGGGAATGTCCTGTCTCTTTAATAGGGGCTTAATATGGGGAAATGGGCAGCTGAAACTTTTCATGGCATGGAGGTAAATAATATCACCCAGTTAATACCAGCCTGACTAGCCCTGACTAGTATGATGTTCTTGGAAGCTAAGCAGGGTTGGCCCTGGTCAGTACTTGGATGGGACCAAGGAAGTCCAGAGTTGCCACACAGAAGCAGGCACTGACAAACCACCTCTGAATATCTCTTGCCTTGAAAACCCCATGGTCCTAGGGTAGGGTTGCCAGGTCCCTCTTCGCCACCAGCGGGAGGTTTTGGGGACAGAGTTTGGGGAGGTCAGGGTTTGGGGAGGGACTTCAATGCCATAGAGTCCAATTGACAAAGCAGCCATTTTCCCCAGGTGAACTGATCTTTATTGTCTGGAGATAAGTTGTAATAGTAGGAGATCTCCGGCCAGTACCTGGCGGTTAAGCAACAAAAAATAGGGCACCTCCGTGCCTGTACCGATAGGTTTGGAAATTAGCATGGGATTACAGTACACAAATGCACATAAACAGGTAGTAAATAACAAGTGTGTAATAAGTGCTGAAAAACAAGACAAGTGCTAATGTTCTACACTTGTCTTGTTTTTCAGCACTTATTACACACTTGTTATTTACTACCTGTTTATGTGCATTTGTGTACTATAATCCCGTGCTAAGTACCTGGAGGTTGGCACCCCTATCCTAGGGTTGCCCTATGTTGGTTGCCACATACAGTACAGTTAATAGCATCCCATTAAACCTCTATGAAAGGGTCAGGACTTTTTTTTTCTCCAGGCCAGTTGGTAACCCTATTCTTCTTTTGAGGTTTGACCTGCTCTCTTTAATTGAAAACACAGATGGCATTATGTTAAAAGGCATAACCCTTCAAGTACGCTTTATTGTTTTTTCTAATTAGGTCATTTTGTGGGTAGCCTCCATGGTGGGGGGGGGGAGGACCAACAAGAAATTCCAGACCAATAGATAGTAATCAGAACCATGCAAAGGGAGGACAGGAGCTGGGTTGTGGTTCTTGAGGAACCTGAAAAAAGCAATTTCTCACAGTCCAAATCAGGAACTTGCATGAGGCAGGTTAAGGCCTTGTGCTGATTTGCTGGGGATAGCTCAGGGTGAGGGGTGTAGGGAGCTTAATTTAAAGCACCCTTTTCTTTATTTAAAGCACCATCTAACCAGTGAGATCAGATACCACCCAAGAGCCCCCTTTGCCACCCACAAAGACGACTGGGTGGGTGTGTGGAAGCAGAGGAGGGAGGCAGCAGTGAGCTCAGTTACAGGAAGTATGGCAAGATTGGAAAGGGGAAACTGGTAGGGAGCACAAGAAAGAAATGTGTGGTAGAGCTGCATGGTCACATTTAGAGCTGAGAATTCGCTATCTTGGCATGGACAAAAAGTGAGCAAAAGGTTAAGGGGGAGAATTGCAGGAAGGGGGCAGAGGCATGAGCCAAAGGACGACAGCTAGAGGGCTCTTGGCCCTTAGCTCCTAGCCCATGACTGTGAGGCAGCCTGAATGTGGCAATCTCACGCAGGATTCCCTTTCCAGCTCAGTACAGCCGAAGGGCAAGAACTACCTTTGCCAGAGGCTATGAGGCTTCTGGCTGTCTCTGAACGTTTCCTATCTCTATTCTCCTTCTGCGTTTACAGAGGAATACCGACACCCATTTCATCACAGAGCTTGCTAAACACCTCTCCACCCAGATGTACCTGATGTGTAGTGAATTTACCTTTGCCAGTTACTGACGTGGAAGCAGGCGGATTAGCAGTTATCCAGGACACACCACCAGAACGCCTAGCTTTATAGAAAACAGTGTTGTTTAATTTACAGTGCACAGATAAAAGACAAACCGTCACATACACTTCTCTCCACCAAACTTCCCAACACAGAGTTACAGTTACATAGGCTTATATACATAACTCCACCTGAAACCAATAAGGCCACCTGCAGACCTGGCCACAGTATTACATCATCCTTACTGCTTCAAACCGGTTAGTTGCAGTTCACCCTAGAACCTGCAAGGCTATTGCTGCCTCTTGCATCATCTTAGATGCCTCTGATCTGACAGCTACCTGTCAGCTGTCTCTGTTAGATTATTATGGGCAACTTGTTACTCTGACAGTTACAATGAGAAAACTCCCTGCGGGCGTACTGGTGTTTACAAGCTTCCTTGGTGAGAATTTGGGGGAAGCCCATCTGTTTTCCCAGAATTCTCTCTCAGTTCACAATGCTTGTTTATTTAATTGATGTATGCTGCATTTCTCCCCAAAGGAACCCAAAGAAGCTCACAGAAAAGTACCAAAATGCAGTCTATCGATATAACCAAATAATTCAATCCTGGGATGGTACTGATCGACATGGCTGCCTAGGGCAGGCCACTAACTAAGAGCCCTTTGGCTTGCGTCTTTGTCTCTGCCCAGGTTTTCAATACCTTCAAGGAAAGGAGAACAAACTTAGCCCAGTTGTACCTCACCTGCTGCCAGCTTACATTAGGGTTGCCAGCTCTGGGTTGGGAAATACCTAGAGGTTTTGAGGGTGGAGCCTGAGGAGGGCAGGGTTTGGGGAACACGTGGGACTTCAATGGGGTATAATGCCATCGAGTCTACCTTCCAAAGCAGCCATTTTCTCCAGGTGAACTGATCTCTATCGCCTGGAGATCAGTTGTAACAACGGGAGATCTCCAGCCCCCATCTGGAGGTTGGCAAACTTAGCTTACATATTGGTACATGGGAGCTGATGATTCTACAGGCATGCACATGGATATTCCATTGCCCTCTGACAATTACCATTTGATGTCATTTGCCCTTAAGGGATGGTGAAGAGACCGGTGGAAATTTAACCACCCCTTTCCCAGCAAGGACATTCTGGAACAAGAGAGGGCCTTTGTTCTTACAAGGAGCGATCCAGAGGACTGATTTGACCCAAATGTTAATTCTGTATACTTCATTTATAGCTAGGCTTTTTCACTGAGACTCTAGGCAGATTATGAAGTGTGTTGCAATGCAAATTATGTTCTAGTGGCAAGATCCAAGCATTGAACACAGATTCTGGGGATGATCCAAACTAACACCTGCATATGCCTTTCTACCCACATTTTTGGAGGACATTGTTTCATAAGGTTGCCATGAGTTGGAAACGACTTGACAGCACTTAACACACACACAACCTCTTGCCTATCTGTCCTCTACAAGGGACCTAGGGTTGCCACGTCCCTCTTTGCCACCAGTGGGAGGTTTTGGGGGCAAAGCCTGAGGAGGGCAGGGTTTGGGGAGGGACTTCAATGCCATAGAGTCCAATTGCCAAAGCAGCCATTTTTTCCAGGTAAACTGATCTCTATTGGCTGGAGATCAGTTGTAATAGCAGATCTCCAGCTAGTACCTGGAGGTTGGCAACCCTAAAGGGACCGCATCACTTCCTTCCCCATTTTTGCTTCCTTTGACCCACCTGCTGCCCTCTCCTCAGGTAGCCTGAGTGTATTCTATCTGTCCAGGCCAGAAACCCTTTCTGGAATTTTCTCCTCCCCGCCCTCCCCCCAGCAAATTATACTCACCAAACAAATGGGTGCTTGGTTTGGATAGTTATGTAATTCACAGCATTCAGTGAGAGTTTTGTTGAAAGCATGGAAGCTAAGCAGGGTCAGCCATGGTTAGCACTTGGATGGGAGACCACCAAGGAAGACCAGGGTTGCTGTGCAGAGGAAGATAAAGGCAGAATCACCTCTGCTCATCTTTTGTCTTGAAAACTCCATGGTCCTGGGGTCGCCATGTGTCCGTCGCAACTTGATGGCACACAATAATAATAAGCTGCTACTATTAGCAAACCTCTGTGGGCTATATTTACAAAGCAGCTGGATTTGGGTACACTGTGCGCTTCTTGTGGACAGTGCCTTCCTTGGCTTTGTAATTCAGCTGTCCAAGATGGGATGGGCAAATTAATATGCTGAGCCAGCTGATTTCAAACATGGGTGATATCACATTTTGGCTATCCTCACCTCTTAGAAGGATGATGGATATAACTTGCCAAGTGGTCACTACAGCCCCATGGTAATTTGCAATCCCAATGGTTATCTCCAGGTGTCACCCTCCTTGGCCGTGCAGAAAACTGGACCTCCATGAAGAAGGGCTGAGAATACTCACAGCATTTGCAAATTCTGACAGGTAGTCGTCAAGAAAAGTCCCCCCCCCCCATTTTATAGTTGGACAGGAAGGGAGGAAACGATTACTAGGAAGTGGTTTGGGGTTTGTTTTTTTGGCAAGTGACAGATCAATGTAGGGAGATGTTGCTTGGGTCAGATGATGAACTCATCTTCATAAAGACCAATACAACGTCACGTCTCCATTTCTTACCAGATTGTTCCTTAGACATCTTAGAGAGACAGCTGCCTTTTGCGGATATTCAAACCAGACATCTAATATGCCAGAAGAGAGCGATGCTGGCTTCTCATCCTGCGGAAGCGCCTGGCCTCATGGTTTCTCATGCTTCTGCCCCATTTGCATCACCAGAAGGATTATCTGCAGGACTCTCGTTCCAGATATCTCCGCTGCCTTTCGGAATTCCTGTCGACATACATTTACACAGCCCAGATTTCTAATTGCTTTGATTCCCTCACCCTTTTAATAAAGAAACAGCTGTTGAGCCTTCACACGCACATCTTTCCCCATACACCTACAACCCAGCTTGAACCTTTCCACCTTAAACTGTTTGGACAGGCAAGGAAACGGGCCTACGGGACGAGTGAGATCATGGCTGAACCGCAAGGGAGAAAATGTGTTGGACAGAAAAGTAGTGTTCTCGGCACAGCTGAGATCTCTCCTTCTTCAGCAGGAGGATGGCCGGGGGGTTTGAACCCAAGTCTTCCGTACCACACATATCGAGCTAAAGGCACAGTTGTGATGGGAGAGGCTAGTTTAGGCCTTAAATCTGAATTTCCTGCCTAAGGTTAAGCCTGTGTTATTTTAAGGTCCTCCTATGTAAAACTTCGAAATGCAACCATTCAAATGCCATTTCTTTTCTTCTTCCGAGAAGTCAACCGCGTCTTATTACATTGTTAGGAAAATATTATGCTAACCTCTCCTATCTTTAACCTCTGAGCATTACACCAGTTCTGCATCCCCTTCTCCCGCCCCACACAGTCCCTTTCTAGGCTTCGCTGTTCTTCCTTCACATGGAGCAGATTTATTTATTTTCCTTTAGCTCATGGCAAAATTATATCAGAAGCCAGGAATGTCAGGAATTAGGGAGAAAAGGCTTTTCAAACTCACATGCCTGCAAATGACATATAAGAATCAAGGCCCACGCCCTTGTTCTGGTAAGTGAGGTGCCCTCTTGATAGATCGTCCCCACATAGATAATGCCCCCCCCCCACTGCACAAGTTAAATGAATTCAATCAGGTGCCTTATGCTGAATTCAGACTAGGGTTGCCAATCTCCAGGTGGCACCTGGCGATCTTTCACTATTATAATTGATCTCCAGACAACCAAGGTCAGTTCTCCTGGAGAAAATGGCTACACTGGAGGACTGATTCTGTGGCATTATACCCCACTGAGTCCTCGCCCCTCACCAATCGCCACCCACCCCAGGCTCCGCCTATGGTTTGCCAGCTCCGGGTTGGGAAATACCTGGAGATTTTGGGGGTGGAGCCTGAGAAAGTGGGGTTTTGGGAGAGGAGGGACTTTGGTTTATAATGCCATCGACTCCACCTTCCAAAGGCAGCCACTTTCTCCAGGGTGAACTGATCTCTGTCTCCTAGAGATCAGTTATAATCCCAAGAGAACTCCAACTACCACCTGGAGGTTAGCAACCATAGCTCCACCCCCAAAAACTCCAGAGATTTCCCAACCCAGAGCTGGCAACCCTAACTGGGACCCAGGTCTGCTAATTTGGTGGTGGATGCCTGGATTGTGCACAACCATTCTTATGACTTTTATGCATTCCTTTTTCCTTTGCCATCATCCCTCCGATAACTTTGGGTCTTTGTGTTGATTATGCATATGGTTTCCCCGCGTTTTAAAATTTGAGATAAAACAGGTCTCTGAAAACATAGGCACAACGCGGGGAAATGCAGGGGGAGAGCGATGCCACCTCTGACGGTCAGAAATGGCATGCATAATCAACACAAAGACCTGAAGTCATCGGAGGGGTGACGGCGAGGGAAACAGCCATGCACAGAAGACCTTAGTGTTCATGATGAAGACAGAAGATGGGAAGGAGTGTCACGTGCATCATCCTGGTATATGGATGGATAGGATTGAATGCCAAAGAAAGGGCCCAGACAGGCCTCTTTTCAAGTTAGGGATGCCAATTCCAGGTTGAGAAATTGCTGAAGATTTGGGGGCAGAATCTGGGGAGGGGACAGACCAGGGATGTGCATGCCATATAATGAAAAACATTAATACCACAGTGAAGCACTAACACAAAAATAAAAATAAACAAGGCACACTGCCTAGAATGCCATACACAATGAATAAAGACACTTGGTCTTAATATGCAGCAGCACCCCACCATAGGGGTTAGAGAACTCTAGAATGGAAAAGATCCAGAGGTGGGTATGCTCAGTCCATAAAGAGCCCGAAGGCAAAATCCGAGGAAGTAGAAGCTTGAGAACGTGTGGCTAGTCTTACATCCACGTTTCAAAGGGCTTCATCAGCTCAATATCTAACTGGCAGCAACTGAAGACGAATTGTAACAATGTTGCTGATATGGGACCGTCAGGCTGAAGTTAATGCTCGTTAATCCCAGTTACAATTACTGGGTGTTGTATAATTTTTTATCAATTGGTTCATTTCTGTTCTACTGTTGGCATGAAGTTAATGCTTTAAATTACATGGCATGAAGTTAATGCTTGTTAACAAACTGTTTAATATATCATTCCTCTTTATTGTTCCTGAGCCCTCGTGCTGCCAATTTCTTCAAGTGATCTTAACTCAGGCACAGGTGCATCGCATTTGTTGTAACACTACCTGGCAGTTGGCAACCCTAGTGTGGTGCGTCAGCCTAGTCCTCAACAAAAGCTTAGATTTATCAGCATCGTCTAGCCCAGGACAGCTCAGAAAGACACACTCTTCTTGTTTGCAATAGGTCTGCATATAAAGTGAAGTAAAATTTTCCTCAAAAAAGAGAAACTACGAATCAGCCTCTTGTGATCTTTTATATTCTGGCAAAGAGATTCCAGGCCAGAGCCTTCAGTCTGCCACATTATACGTGAATGTTCAGCGAAGCATTATGAAGCATTTCTGACTAACCATGGCCTACTTTTTAACTGTTGCGGAACTGTCCATTCCAAACCCCTAATGATTTCCCTGCGCCATTAAATTTTGGTTCTCGTCTGACCCCCAAATTCTAGGGCATACTCAAGACGACTATATCTTGCAAAGTATCACTGCTTCATAGCCTTCCTTCCCACACTACCAGAAAGCGAAACCCATTGTTAAAATTAAAGCGAAACGAGTTTTTAATATTAACAAGTATAACCTGTAAGATATGGAAGCGTTTCCTTGTGATAATGAACATATACCTTTAAACCCCAATGTCTGGAAATATATATATATATATCTACGGTTCATTTTTTTTCTTTATGGAACACAGGAATTTCCCTTTTGTATTCTTTCTCTTCCCCTGTCAGCGAGTTTTCATTTCCACACTGAAATATGCGCAAATGTATTTATTTATTTTATTTGCTTCATTTATACCTAGTGTTGCCAATCTGCAGGAGATCTTCTGCTATTATCTGGAGGTTGGCAACCATACGCAAGCAGCTTACATCGTTCTCCTCTCCTCCATTTTATCCTCACAATAACCCTGTGAGGTAGGTTATGTTGAGCATGTATGACTGGCCCAAGGCCACCCAGCAGGGTAGATATTAGAATCTGCGTCTCCCAGATTAGAATCTGCGTCTCCCAGATCCTAGTCCAACAAACGAAGGTTTACAAAATGAGTCCCATTCGTTTCGTGCCTCTTAACCATGCCCGCTGTACTCTTGGTGAGAGCTTCGTTTTTTCCTAACATTTGCCCATTCCTTTTTAAAAGGATGACCTTCTCAAAACCCTTCTAAGCAAAACCATGAAAACTCATGACATACGATGACATGAAGGATTAACTGGGGTGGATCAAATAAGGTGAAGAGAATCTGCATCAGGGAGACAGGGGTGACCTCAGCATACTTTCCCCATTCACTGCTGCTCAGGAAGGACAACTACAACTGCTTTTCTTCATCAAAAAGACCCCCTAATTTGACATTATTTACAGTTGTCTAGACAGCAGACCAGGCCCTTGTTTCATGTCACATAATCCATTCCCCATTTTCTTCAGCTCGGGGAGACATTTCCCAAGATTAGATAGAAGCTGGCAGGCCAAAACCTAGGTAGTGCCGATGCTCTCTGAAGAAAAAGAAGAGTTTTTATATGCCAGTTTTCTCTACCTTTTAAGGAGAATCACACCGGCTTACAATCTCCTTCCCTTCCTCTCCCCACAACAGACATCTTGTGAGGTAGGTGAGGCTTAGAGAGTTCAGAGAACTGTGACTAGCCCAAGGTCACCCAGCTGGCTTCATGTGTAGGAGTGAGGAAACCAACCCAGTTCACCAGATTAGAGTCCGCCGCCGCTCTTAACCATTACACCACGCTCGCCTCTACCTTTCTTTGTCCATCGGTTGGTCTCCTTGGTTGTTCCTGCCATCCCCTCCTTTTCCTCGCCCCACCTTCAGAAGCAGTTCTTTCCCCCTGTAGCAGGTAAAGGCTTAATTATGTTCTACTCAGGTGAGACAAAATGAAGATTTTCCTGAGATGAATGCTGGCTCATTATAGTGATCAGCAAGTATTATTTTGAGGGCCAGCATGGTATAGTTGTTAAGGTGTTGGACTAGGATCTGGGAAACCCATGTTCAAATCTCCACTCTGCCATGGAAACTTGCTGGTTGACCTTGGACCAGTCCCATACTCTCAGCCTCGACCCTGGCAAGTATTTGGATGAGAGACCTCCAAGGAATACCAGGGCGTGACATGGAGGCAGGCAATGGCAAACCACCTCTGAATGTCTCTTGCCTTGAAAACCCCACCAGGGGTCGCCATAAGTCAGCTGTGACTTGACTAGGGTTGCCAACCTCCAGGTACTAGCTGGAGATCTCTTGCTATTACAACTGTTCTCCAGCCGATAGAGATCAGTTCCCCTGGAGAAAATGGCTGCTTTGGCAATTGAACTCTATGGCATTGAAGTCCCTCCCCTCCCCAAACCCCGCCCTCCTCTGGCTCCAACCCAAAAATCTCCCACTGGTGTCGAAGAGGGTCCTGGCAGCCCTAGACTTGACGGACGGCAAAAAAAATGACCTTATAGGCCTGCAACAGTGTGAAATCAGTGTTCTTAGAAGGGTGTAATTCTACTTAGGACTACACTGTGTCTCGTTTTCTTCCCTTGAGGAGAATATGTAAGAAGGAGCATTTCCCTCCTCCTCATGTGATGGCTTCATGTAATAACATCACACAAGATGGGAAGGATGCCTGGATGTCTGGTTTCCATCCTTGCTCAACCAGGAGGGAATGAGCAATCCATTGGCTCCCAACCTGAGAAGGTTCTGGAGCTGACATTGATTATAAAATGTGTGACTTATTTTTTGGTAACACTTGACAGCCTTTTAATTTGGCATTTTGAAAGCAGTTCATGCAGCAAGCCAACAAATGTTTCTTTCTGCAGCCCCGTGCCCTTGGAAAAATGGGGCTCAAACAAGTAGAAGGAACGCATTTCCTGTTCAGCTCCAGTTGCTCCAGGTCTTTAAACTCGCACACCTACCTATACACATGTTATGAGCTATAGGCCTCCCATAGCTATATGGGAGGGAAGGGCTGTGGCTCAGTGGTAGAGCATCTACTTGGCATGTAGAAAGTCCCAGGTTCAATCCCTGGCATCTCCAGTTAAAGGGACTAGGCAAGTAGGTGATGTGAAAGACCTCTGCCTAAGACCCTGGAGAGCTGCTACCGGTCTGAGTGGACAATACTGACTTTGATGGACCAAGGGTCTGATTCAGTATAAGGCGGCTTCATGTGTTCATGTGATGGCCACTGTGGGTACAGCAAACTTGCCGGGAAGTCTTTCCTGTATTTCATTAACCTGTTTTCCTCGCTGTCCTTTCCTCATAATTTTATTATTTATTTACAAAATTTATATCCTGCCTTTCTGCCCTTAAAATTCTATTGCCAACATCCAGGTACTAGCTGGAGATCTCCTGCTATTACAACCAATCTCCAGCCAATAGAGATCAATTCACCTGGAGAAAATGGCCACATTGGCAATTGGACTCTATGGCATTGAAGTCCCTCCCCAAACCCCACCCTCCTCAGGCTCCGCTCCAAAAACCTCCCACTGGAGGTGAAGATGGACCTGGCAACCCTACTTTAAAAGGGCTGCCAAGGTGACCAACAAGTTAAAACATAGATGATAAAATTACATTATAAAACCAGTAAAATAACCCCCCTCTCAGACATACCTCATTAAACCAATTTTTAAAAGAGTTAAAAACAGAGTTAAAGTACATATAAAATAATTAAAATACATACGAAAACATAAAACATTGGTTGGGAAGGAGGGATCATTGAGAGAATGCCAAATGAAACAAAAAAGTCTTCACCCCTGGTGGAAGATGGCAACAGAAGAGGACAGATGAATCTCCCTGGGGAGAGAGTTCCAGAGCTTTGGTGCCATGACCAAGAAGGCCCTCTCCCAGTTTGCCACCCATCTAAACTCAGAAGGCAGGGGCACCCAAAATGTAGGGTTACCAACCTTCGGATACTAGCTGGAGATCTGGTATTACAACTGATCTCCAGCCAATAAACATCAGTTCACCTAGAGAAAATGGCCGCTTGGGCAATTGGACTCTATGGCACTGAAGCCCCTCCCTTTCCCAAACCCCTCCCTCCTCAGGCACCACCCCAAAAACCTCTCGCTGGTGGCAAAGAGGGACCTGGCAACCCTACCAAAGCAGGGCCTCCAAAGATGGTTGTAATGATTGGGCGAATTCATAAGGGATTAGGCAGTTTTTCAGGTATGTTGGTTCCAATCCATGCAGGCTTTGAAGGTCAAGACCAGCTCCTTAATTTGGGGAGGGGCTGTGGCTCAGTGGTAGAGCATCTGCTTGGCATGCAGGAGGTCCCAGGTTCAGTCCCTGGCATCTCCAGTTAAAGGGACCAGGCAAGTAGGTGATGTGAAAGACCTCTGCCTGAGACCCTGGAGAGCCGTTGCTGGTCTGAGTAGACAATACTGACTTGGATGGTCCTATTACAACTGATCTCCAGCCGATAGAGATCAGTTCACCTGGAGAAAACAGCCGCTTTGGCAATTGGACTCTATGGCAGTGAAGTCCCTCCCCTCCCCAAACCCCACCCTCCTCAGGTTGGACTAGATGGTCTGTATGCCCCCTTCCAACTCTGGTTCTATGATTCTATTATTAGGGTTGCCAGGTCCCTCTTCGCTACCAGCAGGAGGTTTTTGGGTTGGAGCCTAAGGAGGGTGGGGTTTGTGGAGGGGAGGGACTTCAATCCCATAGAGTCCAATGGCCAAAGCGGCCATTTTCTCCAGGTGAACTGATCTCTATTGGCTGGAGATCAATTGTAATAGCAGGACATCGCCAGTTAGTTCCTGCAGGTTGGTAGCCCTATGTATGATTCTGTATCTCATCCTACTCCTTATGCATCTGCTCTTGATTTAAGGGAACAGCCTCAAAGGGTTATCTGCTGGGTTTTGTTTTTTTTTTTTAAAAAAAAAAACTGGTTAAATGTTTCCTTTCTAAGCAACAGAGTTCAGTGTGTGGTGCCAATCCAAGACTGACCTCTCTTCTGTCCCATGTTTCTAAAGAAGAAGCTGTAGAAAAATTAATGGGATCCCCTCTATGGCAGATAGAAAGGGTTCAAAGGCATCATGGTGCGGCCCAAAGCAATTCTGAAGTTTCTTAAAGGCATAGTTACCTAGCAGATCCGCTGCAGGGTGTATTGCGAGGCTGAACGCCATCCCTTTCTCACACGGAGGAATCACGACTGTGAGATCCGGAGAAAAGCAAAGAGGCAAGGGCAAATGTTGAGCAAACACAGAAGAGCGAACATAGGTCCTTCCCTCTCCTGGGCCTACTTCTGTGTTTCCTTAGATTACGCTTGGAGCTATTATCTCTGGCTGGCCTCATTCCTCTCTCTGTCCTATATCTTCGCTCTCCATTTCAGCTGTGCAGGGGCAGGTTCGTCAAAAGTGGAATTGTACTTCTCGGCGTGACCCAGTTTTCCGCCAACGATCGCTTGAGGTTCATCCTTTCCCTTGACCCGACGGGGACCCGTTTCTCAGTTCTTTCTGCCCCTGCTCCCCCACCCCTGCTCGCCCTGGGTCTGACTCAGCAACATGGCCTTCTCTCCATACCACGCTGCAAAGAACAGTTGAGAAATTATTTCTAGTGCTTGGCTTTGACAGATGAAAAAACTGATGTGAGCTGTAGGAAAGCACTGGAAAAGAAATTCTGTCGGCTGCAAAGTCGTATAGAGCTGTATAGAGAAATGCCTCCTTTGAGACTCCTCCTTGCGGCCTGTATGCTTTATCCCACATATGTTTCTTCCAAACAGGTGTGGCAGGTTTTTCTCAAGCCTGGGTGGACATCATGAGAATAATTTGGGCCTAGATCACAAATACTTTGTTCAAGTATTTCCTGCATTTGCTTGTCTCCACCCACAATCTATCTGGCTGATGCACCTGACAGAGAAAACATGAAATATATTCAGTATTTTTAAATAAGGGGGGGGGTGCATTAGGCTTGCCAACCTCCAAGTAATAGCTGGATATCACCTGCTATTACAGCTGGGGAGGGGCTGTGGCTCAGTGGTAGAGCATCTGCTTGGCATGCAGAAGGTCCCAAGTTCAATCCCTGGCATTTCCAGTTAAAGGGACTAGGCAAGTAGGTGATGGGAAAGACCTCTGCCTGAGACCCCAGAGAGCCGCTGCCGGTCTGAGTAGACAATACGGACTTCGATGGGTCTGATTCAGTATAAAGCAGCTTCATGTGTTTATGTGTTCAACTGATCTCCAGCCAATAGAGATTAGTTCACCTGGAGAAAATGGACGCTTTGGCCATTGGACTCTATGGCACTGAAGTCCCTCCCCTCCCCAAATCCCCAACACAGCTACCCTCTGAAACTATCTCCAAAGCCAAAAGTTTTCCTTTTTATTTAATTGGATTCATACTGACTCTGCTGCCTGGGAACTGTCGTTCAACCAAGTGACGAATGCCACTAACTAATGAATGCCACCAGCTGCACACGGACAAAGGCAGCGCATACCTTCCAACGTCACTGATTTAAAAATACTGCCCCCTGGGAACTATTGTGTGGCACACTACGTTCTGTGCATGTGTCAGTTTGATTATTGCTGGCATGTTTTTATCTAGTTCTCCCTCCAAGGACCTCGAGGCTCAGAGACAACGACTAGCCCAGTAAGTTTCATGAGAAGTGGGGATTTGAATCGTCGGCTCTCCAGTGCTCTGATCACTGCACAACACTGCAGTGTGACTGCACAGGTTCAAAATCAGCTTATACACTGTGGTGGGGGAAAGTGCCATCCAGTTGCAGACAACTGTGGGTGACCCAAGTTTCATGCCCAAGTTTATTTGAAGAATAGGAATTTCCTAACTCTTGGCCAGAGTAACATCTGATTTCCTAAATGAACAGCCAGACAAAGTTTTGTTCACATAGAATCATAGAGTTGGAAGGGACCACCAGGGTCATCTAGTCCAACCCCCTGCACAATGCAGGAAATTCACAACTACCTCCCGACCCCACACCCCCAGTGATCCCTACTCCATGCCCAGAAGATGGCTAAGATGCCCTCCCTCTCATAGAATCAGCATTGCTAACAGATGGCCATCTAGCCTTTGCTTAAAAACCTCCAGGGAAGGAGGGCTCACCACCTCTCGGGGAAGTCTGTTCCACTGAGGAATCGCTCTAACTGTTAGAAAATTCTTCCTGATGTCTAGATGGAAACTGTTTTGATTTAATTTCAATCAGTTGGTTCTGGTCCGACCTTCTCAGGCGACAGGAAACAACTCGGCACCATCCTCTATATGACAGCCCTTCAAGTACTTGAAGATGGTTATCTTCCTCATCTTCCTCAGCAGATCTTAAGTGATGATTGACATATTCTGTGGACCTATTTGAAATTGGTGGGTTTTTTAAAAAAAAGCAACCACTGCTGATTGCAGCTTCATCATGGTGGAAAGTGCTGTCAAGTTGCAGCCGACTTATGGTGACCCCTCATGGAGTTTTCGAGGCAAGAGACATTCAGAGGTGTTTTTTTTGCCATTGCCTGCCTCTGCGTAGTGACTCTGGGTTTCCTTGGTGGTCTCCCATCCAAATAACTAGGGCTGGCCCTGCTTAGCAGCTGAGATCTGATGAGATCAGGCTAGCCTGGGCCATCCATGTCAGGAGTTATACACTATAATGTAGCTTATTTGAGATGGTTCATGCCCTAGCACATCATATTTTTGAGCTTATGTCAACCAAGCAGGCCACTAAATTCCAAGCATGTGTCCACAGAACGTGTCTGAGTAAGCCACTCAAATCCAAGCATGTGTCCAGAGCATGTGTCCGTGCAAGCCACTCAGTTCTGAGCATGTGTCAACAGCATGTGTCTGAGCATGTGACCACAGCATGCGTCTGAGCAAGCCACTCAGTTCCGAGCATGTGACCACAGCATGCATCTGAGCAAGCCACTCAGTTCCGAGCATGTATCCACAGCATGTGTTTGAGCAAGCCACTCAGTTCCGAGCATGTATCCACAGCATGTGTTTGAGCAAGCCACTCAGTTCCGAGCATGTATCCACAGCATGTGTTTGAGCAAGCCACTCAGTTCCGAGCATGTGTCAACAGCATGCGTCTGAGCAAGCCACTCAGTTCCAAGCATGTATCCACAGCATGTGTCTGAGCAAGCCACTCAGTTCCGAGCATGTGTCAACAGCATGCGTCTGAGCAAGCCACTCAGTTCCGAGCATGTATCCACAGCACCCATCCAAGGAAGCCTCTCAGTTCCGAGCATGTGTTCACAGCATGTGTCCGAGCAAGCCACTCAGTTCCGAGCATGTGTCCACAGCAGCTACTTGGCCCAATGCTATGCTGAATGCCACCGCTGTATGGATGCAGAGGTTGCTCAAATTCTGTTCATTCTGCATTGCAAGCAATCGGGGGGAGGATTAGATCACTGGGTAGGATGTGGAAGTCCAGGACTCCCAAGGCAGCATTTTCAGAAGTGCTGCCCAGCCCATGTTCCGGGTTTGCTGGTCAGGAAGACTTAAGAGGTCTTAATGCCTGGATCAATACTGCTGACACAAGGAAACGTTTAAGTTTGTTTAGCAATGAGAAACATTTTGGTTCCATGGAACTAAAATGTAACCAGAATACAGAATAGCTTTTCAACTAGGGGGGAAAAAAATCCAACAGGGCTCTGGAGCATCCAGTTCAACTCCTCATTCCTGTGGTATGAAGGGATAAATGGTCCAAGTCTTCTAAATGGGAACTGAGTAGAACTTAATAGTGAACACATGAAAGGAAATGACAGCTATTTAAGGAATCCTTGCAGGGAGGGGCTGTGGCTCAGTGGTACAGTAACTACTTTGCATGCAGAAGGTCCCAGGTTCGATCACCAGCATCTCCAGTTGAAAGGACCAAGTAATAGGTAAGAAAGACCTCTGCCTGAGACCCTGGAGAGCTGCTGCCAGTCTGAATAGACAATGCTGACCTTGATGGACCCATGGTCTGATTCGGTTTAAGGAAGCTTCACACATGTTCAAAGTACACATGCCGCAGAATTTCAGCCAGTCAAAAACCTGTTGAATGGAGATCATCAGTAGGGTCTGGTTTCCCTGAATATCAAGGACATTTAAAAGGATATGTAGGGTTGTTTTGTTTTCCAAAGAGGGCACAGAGAGCAATGAACAAGAGATTTAAGTGGCATCAAACCCACAGAATTTGTATGGGTGGAAATGCCAGACCTGAAAATGAAGTGAATATCAGGGACATGTTAGCACTTCTCTGATCAAAACAGGAAGCGATCCTGAGTGGAAGAAACCAATCAGGGAGACAGCTAAAGGAGAAGCTTTGTAGTAATGTGTGGCTTTACCTGCTCTCACACTGACTGGGTAAATTTCGTAGCCAAGCTGACCACATTGGTCCATGCTTCTGTACCTTCATGGTTAGATTACTGTAACACATTCTACATTGGGCTACCCTTGAAGACAACCCAGGAAGAAGAAGAAGAAGAAGAGTTGGTTTTTATACGCCGACTTTCTCTACCACTCAAGGGAGAATCAAACTGTCCTTCAATCACCTTCCCTCCCCCTCCCCACAACAGACACCCTGTGAGGTAGGTGGGGGCTGAGAGAATGTGACTAGCCCAAGGCCACCCAGCTGGCTTCATGTGTAGGAGTGGGGAAACCAACCCGGTTCACCAGATTAGCATCCACCACTCATGTGGAGGAGTGGGGAATCAAACCCGTTCTCCAGATCAGAGTCCACCTCTCCAAACCACCGCTTTTAACCACTACACCACCCTGGCTCTCATCACGCTGGAACCTCACCTGGTCCAGAATGCGGCAGCCCGAATATTATCAGGGACTAGCCGATGGGAAGAACTGTTGCTCATTTTGAAACAGCTACTTTGGTTGCCATTTTGTTTCCAAGTTCAGTTCCTGGTTATGACCTGAGAGCCCTTCACACCATGGGGCCCACGTATCTCAAGGACCATCTCCTTTCATATGTCCCTGTGTGCTGTTCCTGCTGCCTGCTGCTCCAGTTAGGGTGGCCTGCCTGGCATCATCCAGAGCCCAGGCCTTTTCCGTTGTGGCCCCCCACATTGTGGAATGTGAGGGGAGGAGAGACCCCTTGGTGGAGATCTTAAGGAAGCACTGTGAGGCTTGCCTGTTTACCAGGGCTTTGGATGGGCTACGAACAGCAGGCGTCTTTTGGAGGTGGAGAGAGAGATTTGGCCAGTTTGATATATTGTCTTGGTTTTAACTGGTAATGTTTTAATTCTATAAGCAAGAGGAAAGGGTGTGTGCGTGTAAAGAGTTAAGTAAATAAATAAGAATAGGCATCCTAAGTTTTTGAAAAAGAGATGGCATTTCTAGATGTCATAAATATCCATGCCGCAGTTAGCCATGCTAGAGGGAAGGTATCCTGGACTTTATCCTGACTGGTGACCAGGTTCAGATGTGACATGTGACATGTTGTGCACTCATGTTGTGCTGTTTGATTCAGTGTGCCTTTAAGTGGAAAGCTGATCTCAAAATAAGAAACCTTTCACAAGCTGCTCCAGTGTGAGATTCCTCTCAAAAATTCATCAAACTCTTCAAGATGTGGACCGTTTTGGAGCACATCTGGGTGTCCCGGGTCTAACCCAATGAGCAGCGTGCTGAAAGCCGCCATCTTCAGCTTTCCTCTCCCAAAAGCATGAAGGTGGGAGGGAAGGCAGCATGGTATAGTCTGATCTCGACAGATCGCAGAAGCTAAGCAGGGTCGATACTTGGAAGGGAGACTACTAAGGAAGACTCTGCAGAGGAAGGCAATGGCAAACCACCTCTGCTTCACTGGCCTTGAAAGCTCCTTGCTGGGGTTGCCATGTCGGCTGTGAGTTGACGGCACTTTACACACACGGTCCCTTCCTTTCAAACTCATTACTGAGGATAAGCATCTGCAGCCACCGGCAATATATCAGACCTCTGAATTTATTTCAAAACACACAGTTTTTTTCCTCCTTCTGCTGAGGGAATTAGCTCTCGCTTCATAAATCAACATCCTGCTGTCTTGTTTGTTCTGCAACCACACAATTTGACTTGAGACACTGAGCCAAAGGCAGGCGCTTCCTCTGTTAATCTTCATGGAAAAGTTCTCACTACAAAGCTGTGTTCTGCCTATTCAACGATATTTCTCCTACCCTGCTTTGGACAGGCAGGAATTCTCTGGATCATGTCTCACAACGTTGAAAAGAGTTTCCCAGTTGTACCCTACAGTGTAAAGCAGGGGTGGGGAACGTCAGGCCCAGGGGCCGTGTAAGGCAGTTGAAATCATTTGGTCTGGTCCTTCATGGGTCCTGGAAGATCTCTAGCTCAGAAGGATGCTGCCCTGTCTGAATCTCTTGGGCCCAGCTGGGGACGGCAGAGCTCAAAAGCGAGTCGCTCTACATGGCAGACACTCAGAGCCATCTCCAGTCATGCCTCTTGGCTAAATGTTTGACCAAATGTAGCAGGCTAATTTTTAAGTCGATAATTTTGTATGGCCCGCGAATGATGTTAGAAATATCCAAATGGCCCTTGGCAGAAAAAAGGTTCCCCACCCCTGGTGTAAAGCAAACCATAAAAGCATAGTCCTGGTTATCATATGGGGATATCTATATATCGTTGGTCTTGCAATGTCTCATTAGTCTTACAAAATAGGAGATTTAAATATCAGTGAAGGGCTAGCATTTAGTGCAAGGTCCATCAATACTTTTTCTGGCACTCGTCAACTGTTTTTAGAACGTGGGCGGGGTCAACCCTAACCCTAACCCTAGCAAGGCTTCTGATCGGCCACTGGAGATTTGATTGGCTGTGCAGATTTTTAAAAACAATGTGTTGGCAGCAAATGTCACCGCAGCACAAGGATCTTCGTTGTGTGACTGCAAGTAAGCCCCAGCAGCCATTTTGTGGCTGGCTCTGCCTCTTGCGGCAGCCATTTTGTGAATGTGCTAGGGTTGCCAGGTCCCTCTTTGCCACCAATGGAAGGTTTTTGGGGTGAAGCCTGAGGAGGGCAGGGTCTGGGGTGGGGAGGGGCTTCAATGCCATAGTGCCCAATGGCCAAAGCGGCCATTTTCTCCAGGTGATCGGATCTCTATCGGCTGGAGATCGGTTGTAATCGCAGGAGATCTCCAGCTAGTACCTGGGGGCAACCCTAGGGCTGTGCCCACCATGCTGTGCCACAATTCCAAAGGTGCCCATGGGCTCAAAAAGGTTGTGGACCCCTGATTTAGTGGAACCTCTTCCACTGAGTGGGGCACTATGCAAACATTTTGATTTACACAGAACTCTTCAGTAGAATTTGCACTCTGGATTGGACCCTTATTTAGGTTGGGAAATACCTGGAGATTTGGGGGTGGGGCCTGAGGAAAGCAGGGTTTGGAGAGGGGAGGGGCTTCAAGTCCAATTGCTAAAGTGGGCATTTTCTCCAGGGGAACTAATCTCTGTCGCCTAGAGATCGATTGTAATAGCAAGACATCTCCAGCCACCACCTGGAGGTTGGCAACCCTACCCTTAGTCAGTGTAAGCACAAGGTACTTCCAGAGATGGATCTTCCCAAGCCAATCTCCTGGGACTCCTTAGAAGGTGATACCAGAGGATGGAGGATTTTCATAGGTCAAACACCATGCAGCAGGGCAGGGGGTTACGGCAAGAGTGAAACTGAGAGAAGATCGCCTCCCTCTTCCCCCAATAGAGTTTCCTCTGCCAGATTCCTCTGTTGGTAGAAGGAGTGAATGGGCAATTTTGCCAGTTTCCCCCTCCTTAGTAACACCCCCATGTTACATGGTGTCCTGTCCACGAGGGTCCCCCATTCCTCAGCAAGACTTTTTCCAGGAGTGCCAAGTGGCTCTTGGGGAAAGAGGGAAGCTGAGGAGGAACCAACCTTCTGTTCACATATTCTCTGGTTCTTAGAACTAACAGAAGCGTCTCAATAAAAAGCAGTAATTTAGGTAATTTGTGTCTGTTAGAATAAAACATGCTCCTCTTTAAAAGTTAAACACCTTCTTAGATAGATCAGGGTCGAAAGAGAGTACAGGTCATATTTCACCTAGATTTTCTGACTGGCTATGTAGGTCTCGGACAGATAATAATAATAGTGTTGCTTACATTGCATAGCATACTTTACATTGAGTATTCCAGATGTTTCTTATTTGCATTCCTTAGCGATACCTCTATAAAGTCTAGCAAACACATGAAGAGCCTCGGCATCGGTACCTTTTATTCAGCTTTCTGCAAAATGCCCACAAGGTTTATGGGAAAGAAGTCTCTCTAGAATTTGCCAGGATTATATGCTGACCTGGCCAGAAACTAGAGCCACCCACACTACAACTGAAACACCGTGTCACAGTGCTTCTCCATTCAAATCAATGGGAGTCTTGCCTCAGAAAACGCTGGGATGGATTTTATCCCACGTAATCTCATCCAACACAGAATAAACAGAGGAGATGTGCTGAAAGATATTCAATGATTTATTCACTGGTGCCAGAAGACAGAAAGATGTTTTGAGCATCGAAACCAAAGAGAGATAGTGAGAAGAACAGAGAAACTGGGCCCCTTGTGACCTTTTCCCTAAGTGGTCATGAAGAATTCTACTGGGACATCGACAGTGCTACTACTAACTGTGAGTATTAACTCCCCCTCCCCACACACACACACACACACAAACACAAGCACTTCTCTACACATTTGTCTGGGATGCAGCTTATTGGGTTGTGATCTTTGGATATTCTCCAGGCCCCACCTGGAGGCTGGCAACCCTACATATAATGGGAAAATAGAACAGTAACAAGGTAAGAGCCCCGTGGCGCAGAGTGGTAAGCTGCAGTGCTGCAGTCCAAGCTCTGCTCACGACCTGAGTTCGATCCCGACGGAAGTCAGTTTCAGGTAGCCGGCTCAAGGTCGACTCAGCCTTCCATCCTTCCAAGGTCTGTCAAATGAGTACTCAGCTTGCTGGGGGGAAAGGGAAGATGACTGGGGAAGGCAGTGGCAAACCACCCCGTAAACACAGTCTGCCTAGTAAACGTCGGGATGTGACATCACCCCATGGGTCAGAAATGACCCGGTGCTTGCACAGGGGACCTTTACCTTTACCTTTTAACAAGATAATTGTTCAGTTTTAAGGCAAAGGAATTAGGAGAGGAGCTGTGGCTCAGTGGTAGAGCATCTGCTTGACATGCAGAAGGTGCCAGGTTGAATCCCCAGCATCTCCAGTTAAAAGGACCAGGCAGTAGGTCCTTTTATGTGATGTGAAAGACCTGACACCCTGTAGAGCTGTTGACCTTGATGGACCAATGGTCTGATTAAGTATAAGTAGGGTTGGCAGGTTCCTCTTCACCACCGGCGGAAGGTTGGTGCAGAGCATGAGGAGTCAGGGTTTGGGGAGGAGAGGGACTTCAATGCCAAAGCGGCCATTTTCTCCAGATGAACTGATCTCTATCAGCTGGAGATCGGTAGTAATTGCAGGAGATCTTCAGCTACTACCTGGAGGTTGTGAAATCCCTAAGGAAATTAATCTCAGTACACAGCCACTAACCTTTTCAAAATTATACAACTTTTTAGTTATGTTACAGTATGAACATCATGCATAACACTCTCTTCAGTCATAAGTTCTGAACAACAAAAAAAACTAAATGCGTTGGTAATATAAGGCTTCACAATTCAAGGTTCATACTTTAACATAACTAAAAAGTTGTATAATTTTGAAACGGTTAGTGGCTGTGTACTGAGATTAATTTCCTTAGGGATTTCACTACCGTACATCAGTAGGTTGGCAACCCTAAGTATAAGGCAGCTTAATGTGCAACCATGTGTGAATTTGCTGCACTGTTGGTTTAGTTTGCGGCCTTATTTTACTTGCATTTTCAGTGGAGACTTTTCTGTGCCTTTAGAAGCCACCTCTCAACCGTGTTTAGCTGCTTGTTCTTGATTCCTTCTCTCCCCTGATATCACCAGATTTGGGCCTTCCAAGAGTTGGCAACCCTTACACATAAGCTTTGCACGCTATTATCAAATCCCAACATATAATTTAATTATTCAGTGCTATTCCATTTCCATCTTGCTTAACTGAGTCAACGTTAAGGCAGTTTTTAGGGACAATCCTTTGTTGTGTTCATCAGAAATAAAGAACTGATCAAAAAGTAAGCAGCCGTGTCAAAAAACAGAAACAAACCATGTCTCTTCCGCTGCACATCTGGATACAAACTTGCTGCCATCCTGGAGTGATGAAATCCTTATGGTGTACGAAGTGAGATTTCTGAAACAGGATTTCATTATATCAAGTTTATAGCTAGATATAAACTTCATTATACAAAGTTTATATCTAGAGTTACAGTTGGTACAGAATGCCGCAACCAGAGTGTTGATTGGAGTGAGTCATAGGGACCATATTACTTAGGGTTGCCAACTCCAGGTTTGGAAATATCTGGAGATTTGAGGGTGGAGCATGAGAGAGCAGGGTTTAGGGAGGGGAAGGAACTTAGTAGAGTATAATGCCATGTAGTCTACCCTCCAAAGCAGTCATTTTCTCCAGGAAAAGTAGAATAAATATTTTAATTAATTAATACCTGATTTATGTAATGTGGAGATCAGTTGTAATTCCACGAGATCTCCAGCCCCGACCTGGAGGTTGGTAACCCTAATATCACTCCTGTCTTGTTTCATGTACTCTGGCTTCCAATTGGCTTCTGGGCTCAATTCAAGGTGCTGCTGGCACCGACCTTTAAAGCAGTGTATGCCATGGGACCAACATAGCTTAAGGACCGCCTTCTCCAATATGAACCTATCTGTACACTCTGGTCACCAGCGTGGTGTAGTGGTTAAGAGCTGTGGTTTGGAGCGGTGGACTCTGATCTGGAGAACCGGGTTTGATTCCCCACTCCTCCACATGAGCGGCGGAGTCTAATCTGATGATCTGGATTTGTATCCTCACTTCTACACACAAAGCCAGCTGGGTGACCTTGGGCTAGTCACAGCTCTCTTATTGCTCCCTCAGCCTCACCTACTTCACAGGGTGTCTGTTGTGGGGAGGGGAAGGGAAGGTGATTGTAAGCCAGTTTGATTCTCCCTTAAGTGGCAGAGAAAGTCGGCATATAAAAACCAACTCTTCTTCTTCTTCTTCTACCTTTGGAGGCCCTGCTTCGGTTGCTCCCACCATCTGAGGCTGGATGGATGGCGATCCAAGAAAGGACTTTCTTGGCTGTGGGACCAAAACTTTGGAACTCCCTCCCCAAGGAGGTTCATCTGTCTCCCTCTATCGTTATCTTCTGCCAT
This sequence comes from Euleptes europaea, assembly GCF_029931775.1. NCBI lineage: Eukaryota > Metazoa > Chordata > Lepidosauria > Squamata > Sphaerodactylidae > Euleptes > Euleptes europaea. The sequence goes on from NC_079321.1 coordinate 14,925,238, forward strand.
CAGGTGAAGACTTTTTTGTTTGGTTTGGCATACCCCGATAACAATTACTGGTAGGGTTGCCAACCTCCAGGTACTAGCTGGAGATCTCCTGCTATTACAACTGATCTCCAGCTGATAGAGATCAGTTCTCCTGGAGAAAATGGTTTGGCAATTGGACTCTATGGCATTTAAGTTTGGCAATTGGACTCTATGGCATTTAAGTCCCTCCCCTCCCCAACCCCCCCCCCTCCACAGGCTCTGCCCCAAAAACCTGGCAACCCTAGTTACTGGCCCTCCTTTCTGATTCTGGTGTTGTTTGTTTATGTGTTTTTATTATTTCATAATTTTAAATGCATTTTAATCGTTCAGATGTTTTAATGTCTTTTTTATGTTTGCCAGGTTGAGGACCCTGATTGGGTGGAAAGGTGGCATAAAAATGTTTTAAATAAATAATCTCCTGTGATGTATTGGTTTTATGTTCAAGACCTTTGGTTATGTGAGCTTAATAATAAAAGGAAAGTCTTTAAATAAATAAATAATATAACCACAAGTGTTTTAATGAAGATATTGGCTTGGACCGCATGGGTTCATTCCTTTAATGATTCAAGACTCTTACATTAGGAGAAGCATCCATGCCCTGGCAGGGAGAAGATGCTGACAGAATGAGAACAAACCTGTGGTATCCAGTCTATTATTTGCATGTTTTCAGCGACACCAACATCACACATTTCAAAAATCCCATTTTGTCTGCATATATTCTTTTAGTGCCTCTTTCAGGCAAGAGACAAGGTACCTGCATACTCTCACGAGTGCTTCTTAAACTAAAAAATAGCCACATCAATGGGCAGGGCATTAAAATATCAATATACTGCTGGAGTATTGTGACAATAGGCTTAGGGGGGTTCTCTGAATTCCCAGCTTTCATTTTTAAAACGAGTGAGTCTCTAGCTCCTTCCATCACGGAGAATTGCCTTTTTCCTTATATCTGAGAAGACACTTCCTTTTTTCAAATGAAAGCTGGGAATTCAGAGAACCCCCTAAGCCTATCGTTATGATGATCCAGCAATATATTTTAGTGCCTTAATGAAAAGAAATCTCTCATCTTCAAGGTGAGGAGGAGGAGAGAGAGTGGTTTAACCACTCCAATCCAGTTATCAACCAGTGAGCTAGAGGGGGCCGGATGGGGGCGGGACAAATAAAACCAACATAAACTTTATGGACACGGAAAAAGCTGACTCAAAATCAGCTTCTAGAAAAACACTGGAGTAACAGTGGTCTCAAGAGAACTGGGGGGACGGGACGAGGAAAACCCAAAAAACCCAAAGTGAAAACCCAAGGCACAAAATGCATGCAGAAATCAGGGGATAAAGCAAAGCAGTATGGGGCCAGAGCCAACGGGGGGAAACCCATACGGAAAAACCCTTAGTGTCAGTTAAAGGGAAACGTGATGAGAGGAAAAACAATCCTGCCAGAGCCCTTGAATGTTTGGTGGAGCCTGGAGTGGGAAGGAGAGTTAGGGTGGGATTTCCAGATTGTTCATCCATCCATCTGCAGTTCTTCACGGCAACTAAACAGATGACGAGAGATTCATGGCAGAGATCAGGAAAGCACATCAGTCTTTGTGCGCGTTATCTTCCAAAGCACTCTCGCAAGAGCGAAATCACTCGACATCCTGTTTATTCACTTGTTATAAGTGAGTAAGACATACTACAAACTTCTGTTTCATTTGTATTATGTTCGAGACTCCACTTTCCCTGCTGCCTGGCGCTAACTCATTTGTCTTCCAGGGAACCTTCTGACTCCTGACCTCCCGGCGTGTCTCTCCCTTTTAATAAACAGACTTTTTTGCTTTTGGTTCAGCATGTCCAGCGAGGGCTTGCGGTATTAGTGAAGATGCTTCAACACTCACAGAAACTGGAGCTGGCCAGAGCCAAGGGCTGCCAAATATTCCTTTGGAGATTGAGGAGGTATCAATAATTGCTTATGGCAATGCAATCCATGTCTTCTACTGATCGACTGATTCTGTTTTCCTTAAACTCTATGTAGTGGATGTGCCCTTTAACCACAAAAGGCCCACAGCTCCCAAGTGTTATTATAGTCCCTGTGTTTTCACTACAAATTTCTTGGGAGAGCCAGTGTGGTGTAGTGGTTAAGAGCAGTGGTTAGGAGCAGTGGACTCTGATCTGGAGAACCGGGTTTGATTCCCCCACTCCTTCACATGTGCGGCGGAGGCTAATCTGGTGAACCGGGTTGGTTTCCCCACTCCTACATATGAAGCCAGCTGGGTGACCTTGGGCTAGTCAAAGTTCTCTTAGAGCTCTCTGTCCCCCTACCTCATCCCCACCACCTACCTGTTGTGGGGAGGGGAAGGGAAGGTGATTGTAAGCTGGTTTGATTCTTCCTTAAGTGGTAAAGTCAGCATATAAAAACCAACTCGTCGTCATCATCTTCTTCTTCTTCCATATAAAAATATGCCACTTATCATCATCATCGTCATTCCCCAGAGTTTATAATCCCACTATTATTTTATGCATACTCCTATCCAGCTGTGGCAAGGAAGTCCCATCGTAACTGCTGACTTGTCTCTTGAATGTGAAGACCACAATTAGGGACTTTAGCCCTGCATTGCTAAGTGTGTAAACAGACTAGAGTTTGTTTCCTCAGCTATTGCGGGGGTAACCCTGGGTTAAGCCAATTACCATGTTCAAAAACTGATTTGTTGTGCATGGGACAGCACCATCCCAATTTATTTTTTAAAAGGACATACATACTAAATGGGAAAAAAAAGTTTATTGCCTTTCAGGGGTGAAAGGTGCAGCCAAACAAAGGGTTTGCTTTATCCTAAGTTCTCACAGCAAGATTTGCAAGAGTCAATATTTGCGAAGAACTTCTGTAACCTTTTCCCATCTCAGGCAATAGGGCTGCCAACTTCAGGTTGGGAAATTGCTTGAGATTTGGGGGTAAAGCCTGAGAGTGGTGGACTTTGGGGAGGAGGGACCTCAGTGGAGTATAATGCCATCAAGCCCACCCGCCAAAGTGGCCGTTTTCTCCAAGGGAACTGATCTGTGTCATCTGGAGATCAGTTGTAATTCTGGACAGTCTCCAGGCCCCACCTGGAGGTTGGCACCCCAATCAGGCACTGTAATGAGAAGCCAAGCCTATATATTTGAAATGGAACTGAGAGCACCCAAAGGGCGGTAGGGCAAGCGGCTAACATTGACCACTAAAAGGGGAGCAGAGGAGGAGGGAAGAGAATATAATATTTCATATTGTCTGAAGGAGCTCTGTGGAACTTTTTCCATTTTCTTTGCCAGATGGGGAAAATACTAGTGGTTAATACTGGAGAAACTATACATTTCTGTGCTTATTGTCTTAAAATGTCTTTGGCGGTTTTAGGGTAGAAGGCTATATTGCACTCTTGATTGCGTTTGCTTCTTTACAAGTTCCTGTTTTATAATGGCTTTTCTTTTGTTCCCAACTAAGCTTCACAGCAATGTATTTGCTAGCCTAAAACAGCAGTTTTTGGTATGCATTCAGTAAAAAGCCTGTACAGGGGCTGTGCTTTGAATGACTCCTTAAGAGTGTGGTGTGCAGATATTGCTAGAATCCATCGGCAGGATCACTCTGCAGGCGTGTGGAATGAGCTTCACACGTATGCAGACCTCTGCATCGCTGGGGCATGTTCTCCGTAAGATTTGGCCGGGCGAGAAATGTGTCATCAAAGACTACACAGCTTCTGTTGAACGCTTTCCCTCGTGCCTTGCTTCCCTACAATTTTTACCTACTATTTGTCTGATAAAAATGGCACGAAACATGCTCTTCTGACCTCAAAAGGTTAGACTTTGAGGATGATCCCATTCCAAGTCTGCAATACCAACACCCTTGGATAAAGGGAAATGAAATCAGGCCAGTCTGTTATAACAAAATGCAGTTTCCATTTTCCTCCAGTTGCTTCCTAATTCCCTCTGCTTGCTCCATCCAAAAGGCAAACAAATCAGCAAGTGGAAAGTAAAACAAAGCTAAAGCGTATATGTGAATAAGTGCCAGGCCTTTAATCTTCTTAGGGTGGAAAATTCTGGTACATCCTCCTCTCAGACACTGAAGTTCCCTTTAAGTGAATGAGCATCTCCAGTAATTCCCCAAACAAATCTTCCTGAGGGTGTGACCCCAGTGAGGTATTCGCTGCCATTCTCGGAAGCCAAACTGCAGCCAGCCAGATTCCACTAGTTCTTTGGAAACGTCGCTCGCCTCGTGACATCAACCACACCCGCTGAAGTCTGGAATACCATAAAAAGCATATTGATGAGGACTTTAGGGACCACATCAGTAAGATAAGTTATAAGCATTTCTACTCTGTTATTGTGCCCGGTCCTGTTCTGTTGCCCCCTAAGAAATCAAACTTTTTGCTTCAGTTCCATATTCTGTGCAGTGCGTAGCACAAAGGGTTGTTGTTGCTGCTAAATGTGTCCTAAGTCTTTTATGCATGGCTGTTTCACTCACCGTCACCCCTCCGATGACTTCGAGTCTTTGTGTTGATTATGCATGCTGTTTCTGACCATCAGAGGCCGCCTTGCTCTCCCCCTGCGTTTCCCCGCATTTTGCTCGCGTTTTCAGAGACCTGTTTTATCTCAAATTTGAAAATGCAGGCAAAAAGCAGGGAAATGCAGGGGGAGAGCGAGGCGACCTCTGACGGTCAGAAACAGCATGGATAATCAACACAAAGGCCCAAAGTCGTCAAAGGGGTGATGGGAACTGAAATAGCCGTGCATAAAAGACCTTAGACTGCATTAGCCTATTAGCACATGAAAATGCTCTTGCAAATTATTCCTGCAAGCTATCAGGCATTCCATGTCAAATCAACAAGCAGGAGTTGCGCCATAGTACCTGGTTTTGTTTAAAGTTTGCAGAGTCACTTTGAATTGTATCGACAGCCACAATTAAAAAAAAAAACTATCCACACTCTTCCAAAAATTTGTTCAAGGTCATGTTTCCCCTAAGCCATATGCTTATTCCTGTTGTCATTAAATGATGTACACTTTACCTACAAAAGTCATTAAGGTCTCATTTTGGAGCTCAAAATCTCTTTCAAATGTAGGGACTGGCGTGCCAAATGGATCAGAGATGCCACAGTAATCGATGGCTAAACTCGTGGGACATGTTTAGAAACCTCTGCAGTCCTTATCTGCTGAGTGGATCCAGGAATGGTTTAGGAGACATAAATGCATCAGCACATTTCCTAATGATACTTTCATGCGCATTGTGGGGCCACCACATTTTTGAAAGATGAAAACAAATCCTCATTCCCCACCCCAAATATCTTTGCAGGATACCATACCATTCAAAGCCCTGACCTGGGTGACCCAGGCTAGCATCTCATCAGCTCTTGGAAGCTAAACAGGGTCAGCACTGGTTAGTACTTGGACGGGAGCTCAGGGTGGAGGTCCGGTGCACATTTTTGTTAGGAGATCAACACATTTGAGTTCCTTAGGGGCATCCAGGCCTAGTAACCTTTTCATTTTTAATTTATCCACGAGACCTGGAACATTGATTCCCATCGCCTCATTTGGAGTCAGTTCTTCAGACACACTTCCTGAAACAGCAACTCTGGTGTGGGTTGCTGGCAGGGGGGGAATCAAAGAGGAGGAGAAAAATGGCAGTCTCCATGATGCTTGCTAACTGTTACTTCCTCCCGGTTAGGGTTGTCAGCTCTGGGTTGGGAAATACCTGGAGATTTTTTGGGGGGTGGGGCCTGGAGAAGGTGGGGTTTGGGGAGGGGAGGTTCCTCAGCAGGGTATAGTGCCATAGAGTTCACCCTCCAAAGCAGCCATTTTCTCCAGGGGAACTGAACTTGGTCATTTGGAGATCAATTGTAATTAGGATCGCCAACCCCCAGGTAGTAGCTGGAGATCTCCTGCTATTACAATGGATCTCCAGCCGATAGAAATCAGTTCACCTGGAGAAAATGGCCGCGTTTGCAATTGGACTCTATGGCACTGAAGTCCCTCCCCAAACCCCGCCCTCAGGCTCCTCCCCAAAAACCTCCCGCCGGTGCCGAAGAGGGACCTGGCAACGCTAATTGTAATGGTGGGAGATCTTCAGGTGTTCCCCTGAAGGTTGGCAACCCTACCCCAGTCTCATTCCTCCCTCCCTGGGCCACTCGTTTCTTCTCTCCGCTCAGACAGACCAGCATCCTTCCGCCTACCTGCTGCATGTTTAGATCCCAGAATCCAGGGTGTCCTCACCCAGACTTCAGCCACGCAACCGCTTCCGTGCCCATTTCTCACCACACGTTTTAATCTCGTAGGCAAAATATGCATAATGTCTGGGCCATCTATTATTTTCCCATTTTCCCTTTCCTGGTTTTCCCCCCCTCTTCTTCCTTCCCCCCACTAGCCCCTGCCACCATCATTTAAAGAAAATGAATACAAATAAATCACTCTCTACTGCTTGGTGTGCTTTTAATCAAAGGGTTTCAGCATGGGAGACGTCGTTTGCAACCTCTCACCTTCATAAAAGGCGTTACCTTTTTAATCATTGCCGGGCTTAATGTCAATATAATGTGTTCCGTGTGTAGATCTAAGGCTCGCCTTTTTTGATACAAGTTTTATTTTGGCTGGAATAAAAAAAAAGTATCGCTTGACAGAAAGGATTTAGAGAAATCTGCAGGAGAGTATTTGTCAAAGAAGGAACTGCCTATTGGAGATTAGAGTCTAATGAAATTTGTCTTTGTTGCGCTCGGGGCTGTTTCTTTTTCACTTTTTGTACAAAGTCAGGCTTATTAAAATTCACGGTGAGCCCAACACAAAAGCTGTATCTTCGGATCCAAAGGCCTGCTTATTAATGCAGAATGTTTGATTCAAAATTGTACCGAGCATGTCTGTTTCAGAAGAGTCTCCTTTTTGTTTGGGGGGGAGAAAAAAAGAAAGACATGCTGATCATTGTCTTTCCCGGTTCTATAAGCAGGAGCCGAAGCAGGCAGATGCTGTGATTCGGAGGCAAATTCTAAAAGAGGCTTGGGTGGAGAAGGAACGGCAGAAGTAAGAGCCGGCCCTGGTTGGAGCATAACTATGATTAGTCACCATGTCATTGCAGAGGGAGGGGGGGGCTCCTAAATTCCACTGGCCCACAATTTCCGCTCCAAAACTCCCAATCCATGTTTGTTTTTCCCTGTTATTTTCCTCCCCATTTTTTGTTTCCTCTTACTGAATTTTTTCATATTAACTTTACACAACTGATAATGTTTTGGAGCCAGCTGCTTATAAATGGCATTGAAAATGCCATGAACGAAACAAGCAGGTTGCAAACACAAATATATGAAAAGAAAAGACTCCCAAAGCCAGCATTAAAAAAACAACACCAAAAGAAAAATAAGAAAGGGGATTTCTATAAATCCTTTGTTATACTGCAGTAGCAGCCCAAAGATAATAACTACAGGTTTTATAGTCCGGAAATTTCAGGCTGTTTGGACCACCCTTTAAGAACAATCCTAAAAACAATGTTGGGTGTGTGCCCATGCTCCAAGATGGATCAATGCCGGTCACAAGTTGGGTTGCCAGCTCTGGGTTGGGAAATACTTGGAGATTTTGGGGTTGGAACCAGAGGAGGGCGGGATTTGGGGAGAGGAGGGACTTCATTGCGGTTTAATACCATAGAGTCCACTCTCCAACGCAGCCATTTCTTCAAGGGAACTGATCTCTGAAGTCTGGGGATCAGTTGTAATTCTTGGCAATCTCCAGGCCCTACCTGGAAGTTGGCAACCCTACTCCCCGTGGATATTCTTTTGCCATTGTTATCCACTGGGGGAGAAGAATTTGTATCATCTGGCGTTCCCTCGATGATCCCTTCCTTCCTGCCTTATGTTTTAATTACTGGGTTATTATTTTTTTGTGCTTTTAAATGTGTACTTGAGTTTTGGCTTTAATTGTTTTTAGGATGTGTGTTTATAATGCTTGTGTTACGGTTTAGCCACCTTGGTGGCCCTGATGAAGCAGAAAAGCAGGGGGCAATTTTTGTAAATAAATAAATGAATCTCTGTAAGAGTGAAGAAAGGCCGTTTATCTTCTAATTAAAAAATTCTGTACTTTTCAGGCTTCGAGGCTTTGCACGGTCTACTTCCCTTGAGCCACCATGCCAAGACTCTGCTTCCAACTTTAGCACCCTGTGTGGGCAGCAGCCTTAAAATTACCTAACTGGAACCTGTAAGGCTCCTGAATACAATTGGGTGTGTGTGTGTTTTTTTAATGCGGCAACCTTTTAATGAAGCATCTTGATATCTAATTCTGAACATACTCCCATGGAGGAGATTAAAAAAAAACACAAAATGGGGCCCCGTACAGGCAGGGGGGCTTTTTCTACAAATGTGGGAGAATCCACAGATTTGAAGAAAAATCCCAAAAAAAATTCAAAACAAGAGAGTGATTTTTTAAAAACACACACTACAATTGCAAGTTAAAGAAATAAACAAGATCTCACTATGCTATGTTACGAGATCTCAGTGACCATTTTGGGAGTTGTTTAGCAGCTAGGATTGCCAGTTCCGGGTTGAAAAATACATGGAGTCTACTGGTCGCTTCTGTTCTACTATTCAGTCTAACATCGGATAGTGGAGGATTTTCCATCACCAGGCGTCTACTGTTCACGCAGTGGTTACAGGCTACCACTGCTCCTTTCGGAAGTCCTGTTCTTCACTTACCTGCTGTGGTCCATGACTGCTCCATGGTTTGGGGATGGTTGGACTTTTTGAACACCGATTGTGTTCATTGCTATTGTGTATCATATGACTTAGTGTGTATCATATGACTTATTGTGATATTGGTTGTTCACGTATTGTATTGATGGACTTAGAATTATAATAGTGATAGGCATTATTGTTTTCTTGTATATTGGTTGTTAGTAAACATATATAGAATAGCTGATTGTACTTTGAGCATTGGTGCTGTTATTTGTATCAACCTCCAGGTGGTGGCTGGAGATCTCCTGCTATTGCAACTGTCCTCCAAGCAAAAGAGGTCATGTCCCCTGGAGAAAATGGCCACCTTGGCAATTGGACTCTGTGGCATTGAAGTCTCTCCCCTCTCCAAACCCCACCCTCCTCAGGCTCCTCCCCCAAAATCTCCAGGTATTTCCCAACCCAAAGCTGGCAACCCCATTTGCCACCATTTGGGGGCAAACTGAAATGTTCCACAACATTTTGTCACCATTCCCTACTTTGTGTGTCATCCATTCCCTGCTTGTCAGATCCTGTTCCACATTAGTGCTAGGCTGCTGTGATCCATTCTGGCCACTTTCCCAGAAAGCAAAGTTTGAAAGGCACGTCACACATGCGGCACAAATGTGCAAAAATCTAGCCCTTTTAAGTCCTGTTAACTTCAATGGCAGAGTTGTGCATGCTTAAATCCCCCCCGCTAGAGTCAATGCATCATCAGAGTGCTTGCATTTGGCTGTAAACTGCTCACAACCTGAGATCAAAATAGTAACTATGGCTAGTGTTCAGCCAAGCGAAAGCTCTTTTAAATCACATTGCTTTCAGCAGAGGAGGAGGAGGAGGAGGAGAAGAAGAAGAAGAGTGGTTTTTATACAGCGCCTTTCTCTACCACTTAAGGGAGACCCAAACCGTCCTTCAATCACCTTCCCTTCCCCTCCCCACAACAGATACCGTGAGGTAGGTGGGGCTGAGAGAGCTCTAACAGAGCTGTGACTTGCCCAAGGTCACCCAGCTGGCTTCGTGTGTAGGAGTGGGGAAACAAATCCAGTTCACCAGATTAGCCCCCCCCCGCTCATGTGGAGGAGTGGGGACTCAAACCCGGTTCTCCAGATCAGAGTCCACCGCTCCAAACCACCCCTCTTAACCACTACATCACGCTGGCCTCATTCTCCTACCAAAAATCAGTGGTTCTAATGTGTACTTGAATGTGGTTGGATTGTGCCCTGTGAGAATGAGTCCACTCATTGTTCTAACTATAGAAAGCAGCTAAAGCAGCCTCCTTATTGACAAAATAGAAGACTACACAGTGGGCGAAAACGCACGGTCGCTTGAGCCTCCTTTCTTCCCTGTTCCAGCCAGGATTCAGCCAGGATCGAACGTCCGTGCGTTCGATCCTGGCTGAATCCTGGCTGGAACAGGGAAGAAAGGAGGCTCAAGCGACCATGCGTTTTCGCCCAGTATCTTTCTATTCCAGTAGATGGTGCTCTTTGTATTAACTATCAGAAAGCAATACAAGAGATAAAATTATTGTATGGAAATAATGCACACGCTGATTGGGGGGGGGGGCATCGTCAAGGCTAGGAGATCATTACTGTGATGCTCCAGTCCTTGTTGCTAGAGCTATATTAGTAGATCTATATTGGTCTGTATATCTTGCTGTTTGGTAGGCTGAAATGAATTTGCATTATGCACCAGGAATTTGGGGTTTTCAGCATTTCATCTTTTGAGCTTTGTTAAATAGTTCTGCCATAAAAATCAAATTCTAGAAGTAACAAAAGGGGGAATATAGGTTTGTGTTTTCTTTAGATAGTGCAGCATAACACTTGCCATTCTGGCTCTAAATTGAGCCAAAGGAACTTCACCCCATCACAGGACAGGTGACTTCTTTGAAAGCAAGAGGCCCTTTTGGAAAGGAATTGCAGCCCCCTACCTCTTGTTATGGGTCCCTTAGCTATTGTTGAGGAAAGCTCTGGGGCTTCCGGACACCATAAAACTGGACCCCCTGACCCAATCTTCACCAAACGTCCGTGTTCATGCAAGGAGAGTCCCTAGAAGCTACCCTGAAAATTTGGGAACTCTACCGCCAAAAATGCCACCACAGGAGCTTTTGGGGGAAATTCCATAGACTATAATGGACCCATTTTTTTTTTGGTGGGGGGAACCCGGAAATAAGCTGAATACCCATATTTACCGTTACGTTTGTTAATCAAACTGAAATTTCCCCTCCAGGATGGAGTACTAGCTACATGTTATGCAGGATCTGTGATCAGATCTCCCGGTGCATTTTTTTTAAAAGTGTGCATGCGGCCAACTATGTATTACAGCTGCAGCACTGAGGCTGGGGGGTTGGTGGGTTGGTGCAATCCCCCCCCCCGTGCCATTTTCAGATAAAAATCCTCTCCGTCTATTACCTCTAATGAGGAAAATGGCCAGCATCCGTATTGCGCCAGTCTTTCGTTCCCATCCAGGTTATCAGGAAACAGCTCCCTCCTCCGCTTTATTAATTAATTTTTAAAATCCCCTAGATCTCTAGATCCACCAGTCCCCAATTCCAATTGCGCTGCTAAGCAGCATGAATTAAACCAGAGTGCAAAAAGGAGGCCTGGTCTGTACATAGATTAAATCACAGAGGAAGAAAGGAATCTTAAATTAATGTGATCTTTTTTGTTGTTGTTCATAGACTTTTCCTTTTGCGTTGATTTAATCGGGCCGATATCTGCAAGGGATTAAAAAAAAAATCATCTTGAACAGTGTGGCAAACTGTGCATGTGGCCAGTTTTGAAATTAATCTTAGAAACCGCACAAGTAAAAGCAGGACGAGCAGAATGGCCAGCAGAATAAATTCCCAAAATAACAACAGTGGAACAGAATGGGAGGAAACTGGCTCCTTGTCAGAGCTATGGGCTACCTTACAAGCAGGACTCTCTCAGTAGGGTTGCCAGCCTCCACGTAGTAGCTGGAGATCTCCTGCTATTACAACTAATCTCCAGTCAATAGAGATCAGTTCACCTGAAGAAAATGGCTGCTTTGGCAATTGGACTCTATGGCATTGAAGTCCCTCCCCAAACCCCGCCCTCCTCTGGCTCTGCCCCAAAAACCTCCCGCTGGTGGCAAGGAGGGACCTGGCAACCCTATCTCTCAGGCCTTCACACTTATGTATTCAATGCAGATTCATCTTTTGCTAGGGTTGCCAAGTCCCTCTTCACCACTGGAGGGAGGTTTTTTGGGCAGGCCTGAGGAGGGCAAGGTTTGGGGAGGGGAGGGGAGGGGAGGGACTTCAATGCCATAGAGTCCAATTGCCAAAGCGGCCATTTTCTCCTGGTGATCTGATCTCTATCAGCTGGAGAGCAGGAGATCTCCAGCTAGTGCTTGGAGGTTGGCAACCCTATCTTTCGCTGAGAATTTTTGCTTGGGATTTGTAGATATCTGAAGCTATGACTCCCACATTTTGGTTGATGAATTACTATGGCATGAGCATATCTTTCCTTGGCGCATGCGGTCTCTGGCAGCAAACGGGAACCTTTCCAAAAATCACAATGAGAACTGGAGGAAAATTAATGGCACATATGCTCGGGTTATGCTTAAGCCGTTTATTTACAAGCGAGGGTGGACTGAGGTCCAGAAATCAGCCTTTGCCATGGTGGCCAGTAGGAGCCAATCTTGGTGGAGACGCAACGCTCTTCTCGTAGGGCTTTGTGTTGCTCCTTTGCTCGCTGGCTCTTAATGCTTCCCTCAGTCATAAATCTGACACAGCTGAAAGGGAAGGAACTGCTTTATAGAGAACACACCAAAAAAAAAGTTTATAAGCTTGAACCTATTTTCCGTTTTAGGATCTTAATAGTCACAGGGAAAAAATCCTGGAGACCATCCAAAATGAAAACCATTATTTGTATTAAAAGATGGAGCCAAACTAAACCACACATTGAATGCTGAGTGGGGAGTTCGCCTTTGAACAGCTGCACCTACATTTCAGTGATTTTACTGCTAAGCTGGGCCCAAAGAAATATCTTCTCACTAGTTACGATGGGGCATCTCAGAAACATCCTCCTCTTCCTCCCTTTGTTACAGATAATAAATTCCCTTGTGTTGATGGTGGAGTTGAGCAAGAGGGGTATGTGTGGGGTTGCCAGCCTCCAGGTGGTGGCTGGAGCTATCCTGCTATTACAACTGATCTCCAGGCAACAGAAATCAGTTCACCTGGAGAAAATGGCCGCTTTGGCAATTGGACGCTATGGCATTGAAGTCCCTCCCCTCTCCAAACCCCGCCCTCTCAGGCTCCACCTTCAAAATCTCCAGGTATTTCCCAACTTGGAGCTGGCAACCCTAGGTATGTGGGTGCCATTTCCTCCTACTCTTGCTGCACTTAATGCTGCCAAGGTGGCAAAGGCACATTTTTGCACCCCCATCTGGAAGCAGCCTTTTAGTCTGGGGATGGGGCGGGCAGGGGGGAGAGCTTGTCTACTAACATAGTTTCTCCAAAGTGTTGTGTTGTGTTCTCCAACTGTTGAGTGGTGATTATACTGTTGACTGGTTAAACCTGGTTGTGTTGTGAGCCACTGTTTGGGTTTGCTAATGTCTAACTTTTATTACCTTCAGCGAAGTAATCAACCACATGCCAACCTAGGGTTGCCAGTCCTGACCCGGCAACCCATGAGAGAGCTGGGGGCTGGGGACCTGGAGGGCTGTTGGCCAATAGTGTGATGTAGTTTCTGGAGAAGGTCCCAGGTTCAATCATTGGCATCTCCAGTTAAAGGGACTAGGCGAGTAGGTGATGTGAAAGACCTCTGCCTGAGACCCTAGAGAGCCACTGCTGGTCTGAGTAGACAGTACTTTGATGAACAAAGGGTCTAATTCAGTATAAGACAGCTTCATGTGTTCAACCTTAATAGATTGGGATTTAAAGTTGGGTGTAGTGAAAGGGATAGCAGGAAATATTTCAGGAATGGATCTGTTACTTCTCACTCCTTGAAGTCAACCATGCTGGCCTTTAACAGAAAGCATATGCAGAAATACTTTGTTTTCTGGGGGAAAGAAGTTGGCGTTTTGTTTGTTAGTTAAGTAAGAAAACCAATAATTTCATAAAATATGTTGCTTTTGTATTCCTGAAAATTTGCACAGTGTTTTGAGCTGGCCCCACAATGAGTGGTGATAGAACATGGCACCTCAATGGAACAGAGAATCCGTGAAGGAAAACAGGGCTGGAAAAGCCAATATTATACAATATGAGAGCCAGCGTGGTGTAGTGGTTAAGAGCGGTGGTTTGGAGCGGTGGAGTCTGTTCTGGAGAACTGGGTTCGATTCCCCACTCCTCCACATGAGCGGTGGAGGCTAATCTGGTGAACTGGAATTGTTTCCGCACTCTTACACACGAAGCCAGCTGGGTGAACTTGGGCAAGTCACACTCTCTCAGCCCCACCCACCTCACTGGGTGTCTGTTGTGGCAAGGGGAAGGGAAGGTGATTGAAGGACGGTTTGAGTCTCCCTTAAGTGGCAGAGAAAGTCGGCATAGAAAAACCAACTCTTCTTCATCATCTTTCTGTGGGTAGAAAGAACCTTAATATTTCAGTACAATTGTTGTGTGTTGGGGGATATTACAGAAAGGGCTCATAGTTGGTGTATCTGGGAATGAACAGGCCACTGATTGAACATTTCACCTCAGATGGCCTGGTCTCTGTCAGACAGCATATCAAACCCTGCACAGGCATTTGCGCTGGAATGTAATCATGTCTCTCAAATGAAATCCAATTAATTTCTCTCACATTTTCCTATTACTTCAGTTTCATGACTATCCGTTCCTGATAAAGTACAAATACATTTGTGGGTAAGTGGGAGAACAGCAATTTGCTAGGGCAGAGAGATAAGTCTGGACAAATGGAATGATTTTCTTTCTGTGGTAGATTAATTGACCTGTTTGAAAGATGGACACCTGGAATGGATTCCTGAGTAATATATCACTGTGTACAACTACAACAGTATGCAGGGCAGAGTAGCTGACAAACCCCATAAAACATGTCAAATTAAATAAATAATCTTCATACTTTGCTAAAGAATCCAAAACCCAGCAGTCAGAATACATTATGCAGATTAATAAAGTATGCCCTGACCTGGATGGCCCAGGCTAGCTTGATCCCACCAAATCTTGGAGGCGTGGGAGGGGTCACTAAAAGGGATCTGAAAGAGTCCCCCTGACGAAGCTGCACGTGAAACGCGTAGGGGGTTGCAAAAATTATTAAAGAATTCATTTCCCTTTGCACTGTTAGTTTCCTTGCACATCATGAGCAGACAAGGGTCACTGGAAAAGACAGTAATGTTAGGAAAAGTTGCAGGCAGCAGGAAAAGAGGAAGACCCAACATGAGATGGATTGACTCTATAAAGGAAGCCACGGCCCTCAGTCTGCAAGGCCTGAGCAAGGCTGTCAATGATAGGATGTTTTGGATGTAATTAATTAATAGGATTGGCATAAGTCAAAAGTGATTTGACAGCGCATCACACACACGTATCACAGACCCAGACTGTAGCTGAATATGCCATCATTTCACCTAGTTTTCAGAAGGCATGCTGAGGGGATTCTCATAGCCTGGTGCCACGTTGGAACTTTGGCATAACATATTCACCATGAGCCACCTACAATCTGAATATAAATAGGAGTCCCATTACATCTTTAGCAGTCATTTAGATCACAGAAGCTAAGCAGGGTCAGCCCTATATAGTACTTGGATGGGAGACCACCAAGGAAATCCAGGGATACTACACAGAGGCAGGCAATGGCAAACCACCTCCGAATGACCCTTGAAACCACTATGGGGTCACCACCATAAGTTGGCTGTGACTTGTCAGTACATACCACCACCAAACTGTGTAAAGTGCTGTCAAGTCGCAGCTGACTAATAGCAACCCAGTAGGGTTTTCAAGGCAAGAGACTAACAGAGGTGGTTTGCCATTGCCTTCCTCTGCATAATGACTCTGATATTCCTTGGTGGTCTCCCATCCAAGTACTAGCCAGGGCCAACCCTGCTTAGCTTGAGATCTGACAAGATCAGCCTAGCATGGGCTATCCAGGCCAAGGCACCACCAAATTAGAGGGGGGGGGAAATAACCGCAGTTAAATTAGGGTTGCCAACCTCCAGATAGTAGCTGGAGATCTCCCACTATTACAACTGATCTCCAGCTGATAGAGATCAGTTCCCCTGGAGAAAATGGCTGCTTTGGCAACTGGACTCTGGCAGTGAAGTCCCTCCCCTCCCAAACCCTGCCCTCCTCAGGCTAAGCCCCAAAAATCTCCAGGTATTTCCCAACCCAGAGCTGGCAACCCTAAGAGAAACAGCCAAAGTAGGAAATCATGAAAGCAGAGGGCACTAAGAGTGGGCTTCGCAACGGAGAAAACGTCAAATCTGGCATGCGTTTTTCCAGCACGAGCAATTATTGCATTTGCAATGGATATGTATTGCGCTGTGTACCAAAATAGTGATTCATATCTGGATCTGCAGAGAGTGAAGGAGGCATTCTCCAACGGCCTGATCTGCTTTGGCTGTGCATTAGCCTTCCGGCGGTTTCCCAATCACAAGAACCATTTGCATAATATAGCCGCACTTAATCCAGCACTGAGTAATTGTAACCATAGATCACAGGGATTCATTCTGACGGCACAGCTTGAGAACAGATAAAGAAATCATTTTCAGCTGGCAAATTGAAATTTCCCGTATTGATATTGAGTGTAATGGTGGTGAAAAATATGTTTATGAACATTCGAATGCACCGCAGATGGATTCTACGGCAACATGATTGCTCCACAGTATAGCACAATAAACCCAAGATGGAAAACATTCCTCTGGCAGTCAGGAATATTGTTGAGCATCACTCCCTGGGGTGATTCTACAGAATAACGCCCTTACCTAGTCATGGCGCTGCATTTCAAATGAGTACTGAAGAAATGGTTCCTTTTGGGGTTGTTGTTTTTTGTGTGTGTGTGAGAGGTTATTATTTTTGGCACCATCCTGAAGCTAGGGAGATATTTCAGCTTTGGAAGGAAGAAGTATATTTACCGTAAACGTTATGCAAATTTTGCAAGATAGAAATAGGAAAATACAAGGAAGAAGAAGAGCTGGTTTTTTATGCCAACTTTCTCTACCACTTAAGGGAGACTCAAGCCGGCTTATAATCACCTTCCCTTCCTCTCCCCACAACAGACACCCTATGAGGTAGGTGGGGCTGAGAGAGCTCTAACAGAGCTGAGGTGACTAGCCCAAGGTCACCCAGCTGGCTTCGCGTATAGGAGTGGGGAAACAAATCCAGTTCACCAGATTAGCCTCCGCCACTCATGGGGAGGAGTGGGGAATTGAAAATGGAAGAAGACTGAAAGTGCAATATTTATTTAACATCTTATGGTTTGTTTTCCATCCCTACAGCTAATTAGTAAAACAAAGGCAATCTGGCCTCATTTGGACAGAAACCAAACTCCTACAGAATTACTTATTTCACATCCTGTAGTTAGGGTTGCCAGCTCCGGGTTGGGAAATACCTGGAGATTTTGGGGTGGAGCCTGAGGAGGGCGGCGTTTGGGGAGGGCCTTCAATGCCATAGAGTGCAATTGCCAAAGCAGCCATTTTCTCCAGGGGAACAAATATCTATTGGCTGGAGATCTCCTGTAATAGCAGGAGATCTCCAGTTGGCAACCCTACCTGTAGTTGAAAGTGTGCACCTGAGTGGCACTTACTAGCCTGATCTCATCGGATCTCAGAAGCTAAGCAGGGTTGGCCTTGGTTAGTACTTGGATGGGGGACCACCAAGGAATACCAGGGTCTCTGTGCAGAGGAAGGCAATGGCAAACCACCTCTGTTAAGTCTCATGCCTTGAAGACTCTATTGGGTCACCAGAAGTTTGCTTGGACTTGCCAGCACTTTACACACACATATATAGTTGAAAGTGTGAGAAAACAAGGGGAAGGTGCCCCAGTGTTAGAGCTACACTAAAAAGACGTCCGTTTTCAAGCAGAGACGCAGTTTCACAGGGACACATTGTTCCCCCCAACACAGAGACTGTGCAAATCTTCGCCTTTTCCAAAGTCTCATTCCTCCCCCCATTGTTTCCCGCACCAGTACCCTTTATCCCCTCCTGAATGCTGTTTCTTTTCCATTCTTACCAAATGCATGGCTCATCCCACCCTATTAGGGATCACGGCAACTCGAATGACAGCCCGATGCTATTTTGCCAGTCAAAGTGGGTGCACAGTGATGTTTCAGCTAGTTAGGGTTAGCAATACAGCCATTTTGGGAAAGGAAAACAGAGTCCTTTTTTTGGCCGCCATTGAAAACGTTCACCAGAAACAGTGGGATGATTCAGTCCCTCTCTAAGTACACAACGTGTTCCTAGTTGCAGCTGGTGTTGCCTGTTCGAAATGAAGTTAAATGTCCGCTACAAAGTACTTTCTTTGCAAACCTTGTCCCAGCTTGTGGAAACAGTAGGGCTTCCAGCTCTGAGTTGGGAAATACCCGGAGATTTGGGGGGGCAGAGCCTGAGGAGGGCAGGGTTTGGAGAGGGGAGGGACCTGAGTGGGACATAATGCCATAGAGTCCACTGTCCAAAGCGGCCATTTGCTCCAGGTAAACTGATCTCTGTCACCTGGAGATCACTTGTAATAGCGGTAGGGTTGCCAGGTCCCCCTATCCTCCGGCAGGAGGTTTCGGGGGCAGACCTGGGGTGAGGATTGCGCGTGCACAGCTGCACCAACAGGATTACGTCACTTCTGGTTTATACTTGGAAGCGCCACATCACGTTTTGTGGGTTTGAGTGGTAAAGTGGCCCTTCACGACGCGGTGCTTCCGGGTGTAAACCGGGAATGACGTGATGGCAGCTGCACAGCCGTGCACGATCCCCACCCCTGAGCCAGCTGATGGCTATGCAGGGCCACAAAAGGTGCCTGCTAATTAGGGTCGCCAGCGTTGAGGTGGGGGTTGGAGATCTCCCGCTATTTAGGGTTGCCAGGTCAATTGCTATTTAGGGTTGCCAGGGCAATTGCCCGCCAATCCCAGTGACCTGGCAACCCTAAATAGCGGGCGATCTCCAACCCCCACCTCAAGGCTGGCGACCCTAATTGGCAGGCACCTTTTGTGGCCCTGCAGAGCAGAGCGAGGGAGAGGGTCAGCAGACAGGACTTTGGCATCACGGGCCCTTGAGGAGCTAGTCCTTTCTGAGGCACAGTACACAGCACAGGGCGTCCCACATTTGCAGCAGGATTAGTCCTCTTCAGGCTTCTGCCAGAGCAACACCCCGCCCCTGAGCCAGTCCCTGGCCCTAACAGTCCTTCTTGCCTGCAGACAGCCTGATTTCTCTTCTGAACAGCTCTCAACGTACCAAGCCCGCAGGAGCATTTTTCAGTCCTCATCAGGCTATTTGTTAAAAAAAAAAAAACCTTTTTAGTGAATTTTCAAAATCTTATTTTTCTCAATACCTGGAAAATCCCATGAGCATGTAGAGACCCATCCTTTTTCTATGGATGGCCTGGTTTTGTGGCTTTTGTTATCCACATAGGAGCTGCCAGTTTGCTATTAAGCGGATCGATGGTTCAAATTTCCTTCGGAAGAGGTCGGAAGCAGCTTATTGAAGTATCGTAGAATTGTCTACCCCCAAGTTCCTTAGAATGTCTGCTACCTTTTTTCCGCACCTGTTTTTTCATATCTTATTCTCCCTTCGGAACTGCCAAATACATCCCCAGGCCCACTTTAAGGCTATTGTAAATTGCAGAGTCAAGCTTTTAAAAAATTTTAAAATCGCGCCTCTTTTCCACCCCCATCTCTTTTGCTCAACATCCAGTAGGATGAAGAGTTCTGATAAACTTGAAAGCCTGCACACTTTTAGACGGCGCTTTATGGGATACCTTGACTGTCACCTGTGAACTCTGACATGGAATCAGTTCAGTAAACACAATAAGGTTTGCCGCAGCCTTTGTGTAAGCGAGCAAGATTGCCAGCTAAATTAAAGCTTTGGGGATTTTTTCCCCCAAGGAACCAATATGGCTGCCTAGAAACATGCGGTAATGGTTTGCTTGGAATTCTTTTTTTCTAAGACGACTACACCGCAACGATTGTATACCAAAGATCTTTTTTAAATCAAATGTTCCTTGTACCTTCACTTCTCCCATGGAACTTTGCTATGTCATTTCTATGGAAACAGAGGTTAGCTCACATACACAAGGCAGACCTTAAAAACCTATATTTCTTTAGTCACTTGGAGGGAAAGTGCTGCAAAAACGCCGAGCAAACCTTAGAAGCAAGTGCCAGCCTTAGTTTAAGGGAAGATCCTGCAGAGGTGTAGGGTCTGTTCTTAATTAGTTAAGCAAACTACTCAGGACTGGTTAGCAAAACAGAATCAGCAAAGAAGGGGTTTGCATCTGGGATTTTCAGATTTACATACCTGTTGTGAAATGTCTCTGCTTTGCAGCTGTGCTGTTTTTAAACTAATGAAGTCCTGATGTTACATATTTCCTTCTTGCAAGGTAAGGCATTTCCCTACAGGTGCACTTAGAGAAAGGAAGGCCTTCTTTTCCAAATATAATGTAAGTTTTCTTCGTTGATTTTTAAGTTCAGAGCTGACAGGTGAGAGATAGTAAAGGTGCACTGGTCGGCCGCCCCCTTAAAAGTCAGACAATGTTTTATGAGAACGGTTTTGTTGGCATATGAGAAAAACAACAAAGACCAATGAAATGTATGACAGATAGTGTTGCTGTCCTCCAGGTGAGGTCTGTAAATCCCTTGGAATTACAACTGATCTTCAGATGACAGCGATCATTTTCCCTGGAGAAAATAGCTGCTTGGAAGGTGGAATATGGCATATGACCTCAGCGAACTGAGGTCCCTCCTCTCCCCAAAACCTGCCCTCTCCAGGTTCCACCCCCAAATCTCCGGGAATTTCCCAACCCAGAGCTGGCAACCCTATCAGATGTAAGCAAGCTACAGACTAGGGTTGCCAGCCTCCAGGTTGTGGCTGGAGATTTCCCACTATTACAACTGGCCTCCAGCTAATAGAGATTAGTTCACCTGGAGAAAATGGCTACTTTGGCAATTGGACTCTATGGCATTGAAGTCCCTCCCCTCTCCAAACCCCGCCCTCCTCAGGCTCCACCCCAAAAATCTCCAGGTATTTCCCAACCCGGAGCTGGCAATCCTACTATAGACACCGTGCTTAGGCCATTTCCTAAAGATATCATTTATGTGCATAAACATATCATTTATGATATTGTCGAAGGCTTTCACGGTCAGAGTTCATTGGTTCTTGTAGGTTATCCGGGCTGTGTAACTGTGGTCTTGGTATTTTCTTTCCTGACGTTTCGCCAGCAGCTGTGGCAGGCATCTTCAGAGGAGTAACACTGAAGGACAGTGTCTCTCAGTGTCAAGTGTGTAGGAAGAGTAATATATAGTCAGAAAGGGGTTTGAGCTGAATCATTGTCCTGCAAAAAGTAACAAAGGTAATGTGCCAATCATTGTCCTGTAAGTATCAAGATAATGTGCTAATGAAGGTGCGGTATGTTAATATGGAACCATTGTATCCTGAAGTGATCTGTTAATGTGTGAAATCCAAAGCTAATCTGCATGGCTATTGTTGACTGTAGTCTTTGTTAGTCCGGAGGTTTTCAAGACAGGAAGCCAAGCCTTATTCATTCTTCAACTCTCTTCTTTTCTGTTAAAGTTGTGCTGATGTTTATGAATTTCAATGGCTTCTCTGTGCAATCTGACAAAATAGTTGGTAGAATTGTCCAGTCTTTCTGTGTCTTGGAATAAGACCCTGTGTCCTGCTTGTGTCAGTCCATGTTCAGCCACTGCTGATTTCATATTATTTATGTTTTGCATACAGAATCCAATTTTCAAGAGAAAGTCCCACATGGTGAAATAAAGTTGCCAACCTCCAGATGGGGCCTGGAGATTTCCCAGGATTGCAGCTGCTGTCCAGGCAACTCAGATCAGTTCTGCTGGAGAAAATGGCTGCTTTGAAGGGTGGATTTTATGGCATTATATTAAGGTTGTCAGCTCCAGGTTGGGAAAAACCTGGAGATCTTGTGGGTGGATACTGAGGAGGGCGGGAATTGGGGAAGGGAAGGGACTTCAAAGCTACCATTTTCTCCAGGAGAACTTATCTCTATTGCCTGGAGATCAGTTGTAACCTTGGGAGAAACCCAGCCACCACCTGGAGGTTGGCACTTCTACATTATAATATGCTGATTTCCCTCCCTTCCTCAAGTCCCACCTTCCCCAGGTTCCACCTGCAAAATGTCCAGGAATTTCCCAGCCCAGAGTTGGCAACCCTATGTTGAAGGGACGTAAGGGGGTGGGGTCACCCTTCATTTGCTGACCCTTCTCTGGTTGCATCTCTGGATCCAAGCGAGGAAGGCCCTTGCAGATCCTTTTAAGAACATAAGAAGGGCCATGCTGGATCAGACCAAGGCCCATCAAGTCCAGCAGTCTGTTTACACAGTGGCCAACCAGGTGCCTCTAGGAAGCCCACAGACTGCAGCAGCACCATCCTGCCTGTGTTCCACAGCACCTAATATATTCGACATGCTCCTCTGATCCTGGAATGAATATGTATGCAACATGACTAGTATCCATTTTAACTAGTAGCCATGAATAGCCCTCTCCTCCATGAACATGTCCACTCCACTCTTAAAGCCTTCCAAGTTGGCAGCCATCGCCACATCTTGGGCAGAGAGTTCCACAATTTAACTATGCGTTGTGTAAAAAAATATTTCCTTTTATCTGTTTTGAATCTCGCACCCTCCAGCTTCAACAGATGACCCCAAGAGGAAGAAAAGCTTCTCCCTGTCCACTGTCTCCAAACCATGCATAATTTTATAGACCTCTATCATGTCTCCCCTCAACCGCCTTCTTTCCAGGCTAAACAGCCCTAAGCATTTTAACCGCTCCTCGTAGGGCAGTTGCTCTAGCCACCTGATCATTTTGGTTGCTCTTTTCTGCACCTTTTTAGGTGCAGAAAATAGTTTTAGGTGCAGAAATAGTGTTAGAAAAACTATTTTTAAAACTATCATGTTGGGGATCTTGGAAGCATGGGGGTAAGAGAGGCTCTCTCCAGGCCCCTTTCAAGCTGAAACCGCCTTTAAAGAACATTGAAGTCAAATGTGGATTTGCTTTCTCTGGGGATGGTGCAGAAACTATTCTTAACCATGGCTTTAAAGAGTTATCCTGTTTGCATTCAAAGCAATGGAGAACCTATCCATTGCAGTCAGTATTTCAGAAGAATAATCAAGGGAATTGGATACTTTGCTGGAAAAGTGATGGTGGGGGGAGCCCCTCCAGGTGGTATCAGATTTGGAGTTTGCATACTCCAGTTCACCGGGAGGGGAGTAGGTCTTTCAGCCCTCTTTTAATGAATGCATTTTGGAAAATCAACACCGACATGTCCTGAATGTAATTAGGATCACACTGCCCTGTGAGTGTAGCTGCTGCTCCTTCTGGAAGATAAATCTTCGCTCGCTTGCAAGTCTGGGGCCTTGGGAACACAGGGATAATACCAGCTCTCTCCAGGCTCCTCTTCGAGCCGAACCTGCCTTTAAAGGGACGTTGAAGACGACGTGAATTGGCTTCCTCCAGGGATGGTGCAGAAACTCTTCTTGATCCGTGCCTTTAAAGAGTTGCGTTTGACGCAAACCTTTTTTGAGCACACCGTTTGCTTCATGTATCCTTTCCAGCGGGATTCAGATCGCTGGCAGTTCTGCAGCTCTGGAAGTGGTTCCTGGCCTTGGGATCATTGAAATTCCACCCTATGCTTATGCACCGCTGACACAGGCACAATGAGCCTTCTGTGAGCTTCAGTCACACGAACTGAAGGGGGCTGTTTTCCCTAATGAGCACATCTGGCCTTTATCAAACACTGACTGGTGGATCCGCGCTCCGATCGTTGGCTGTGCCATTACAAAGCTCCAGTCTGGATTTGGTCTGTATCTGATTTCCAAATTACCCTCTCCACCAAAGTGAATGAAACAACTTGGCCTGAAGAAGCTTTATAAAACTCAATGCCAAAAGTTATATACCAATAACAAATATAAACTTTTTAGAAGAAGAAGGAGAAGGAGAAGATGACTTCAGCCTCCAAAGCAGCCATTTTCTCCAGGGAAACTGTTGCCTGGAGAGCTATAGTTCCAGATTTCCAGGCCACACCTGGAGGTTGGCAGCCCTTGCACCAATCCAAACCATGGCACAACTTGCCTTTTACAGGTTGATGGAGACCTAAAATTTTCACCATGACAGAATTCTCCCAGGGAATACAAATTGTCTCAAACCCAGTTGCTGGGTTTGTCAGGTCCCTCTTCTCAACCTGCGGGAGATTTTGGGAGGCGGAGCCTGAAGAGGGTGGCTTTGGGGAGGTTTGAGGAGGGGAGGGACTTCAATGCCATAAAGTTCAATTGCCAAAGAGACCATTTTTCTCCAGGTGATCTGATCTCTATCGGCTGGAGATCAGTTGAATTATCAGGAGATCTCCTGCTACTACCTGGCAGTTGGCAGCCCTACCAGTTGCAAATATTCTGCAGGCCTTACATGGTGCAGGTTTAATTTAAATCATGAATGCGCTGACCACTGAGTATGTTTATTTCCTTCAGTGGTATCTGATAACAAAAGAAGAAGAAGAGTTGGTTTTTATATGCAGACTCTCTCTGCCACTTAAGGGAGAATCAAACCGGCTTACAATCACAACCCTCCCCACAACAGACACCCTGTGAGGTAGGTGGGGCTGAGAGAGTTGTGACTAGCCCAAGGTCACCAAGCTGGCTTTGTGTGTAGGAGCAGGGAAACAAATCCAGGAGCAGGGAAACAAATCCAGTTCACCAGATTAGCCTCCACTGCTCATGTGGAGGAGTGGAGAATCAAGCCCAGTTCTCCAGATCAGACTCCACTGCTCCAAAAGCACACAGAGACACCCTGTGTTAGTTCTCTCTTGGCATTCTGTTGTAGTGTTCCAGGGTAAATCACTTCTTAGCATGTCAGAAAGTGCTGCCAACAGTTGCTGCTTGGCCGGAGAAAGCATGAAGGCTGGGTGTGCCCAGAGTAACACCTGAGGATGGGTTTTGTGTTCTGTGGCTCTGGCTGGATTGTTTGTTACCCTGTTCCTCCCATTACTACAGCACAGGGCTACCAGTTCCCCCCGCTATTCCCGCAGCTGATGGGAGACAAATAATTGGGGTGGGGGGGTTAATGCCATCAGTGACAGTGTGAAGTAGAGTTGCCAACCTCCAGGTACTGGGAGAAGAAAAAAGACACCTCTGTACAAATATCTAGAGGATAGGAAAATCAGTACAGGAGCGAATATAATTGAAAATGCATTGCAACTATGCACAAAATGTACAAAAGTAGTCACATGACCATCAATGTACAAAAAGCAACTTCTATCCAACGTAAAGATACGTTGGATATAAGTTGCTTTTTGTACATTGATGGTCGTGACTACTTTTGTATATTTTGTGCATAGTTGCAATACATTTTCAATTATATTCGCTCCTGTACTGATTTTCTTAACCTCCAGGTACTAGCTGGAGATTTCCTGCTATTACTGATCTCCAGCAGATAGAGAAAATTGCCGCTTTGGCAATTGGACTCTGTGGCATTGAAATCCCTCCCCAACCCCCCCTCCTCAGGCTTCGCACCAAAAACCTCCCGCCAGTGGTGAAGAGGGACCTGGCAACCCTAGAGTGAAGTCACTTCCAGGGAAAACCTAGAAGTGATGTCAGGCCTCTCTAGGAATCGGCAGGAACTCTAAAGTTTTACCATAGAAGTTCCTGCAATTCCTAGGGAGGCCTGACATCACTTCCATGTTTTTCCCAGAAGAGATGTCATGCCATTGCTGTTGTCGCCTCCTATGTCCCCACCCACCCTAGATTCCCACCAGCTGGCAGCAGTTCTACCACAGCAGCCATCCCAAGTGCCTTCTGTTCATGCAAATCATCAAAACCAAAAAGGTTTTTTCATCCAACAAAACCCTGGTTGGATCCAGCCCAATGGCAAATGGATAATCATCTGTTGAAGCTATTTCCCCTCCCTCAATCTGGACATTTAGGGCTCAGATAAACTGACTGAAACTCAGATACCCAACTCTGACTGTCTCTCAAGCGAAGGCAAGAAGCCGTCATTCTTCCATCCCATCTCTGTTGATCTAGCATCCATGAATAATAATGAAATCAGAAAAACTGCTCCTTATTTTGAATTTTAATTACAGTTCCCCAGAGCAATTCATTAGAGAAGCACCTTGATATCCATTTTAACATGACAATGGGCGGCCCCCCTTCCACGTGCGCTATGCCCGACATCCTTTCAAAATGCCCCCTCTAAGCCTCCCTTTCATCCGGAGCCTAATGAGCAGCTGTAAAATGGGGGTGGGGGGTTGTGAAGAGGCTTTAATTTTTAGATCAAAACCGACTCGAATACAGTAGCTTTTCCCCAAAGACACAAGGGAAATCGGACGGGATTAAAGGGAGAAGAACAGCTGGATCGTTAGATGGCAAAGACTGAACAGATGGCACGAGGATGCCAGGCGGGCGAGAGCTTGTTTAACAACAAGAAATCAGCAGGGGGGGGTGTGGGAGGCGAAGCCAAAGCACCTGATGGCTCCAACATGGGCACGGCGAATGTGCATCTCTGGCCAGAGAGACCTGCGGGAAACAGATCGAAGGACTGCAAAAAGCGTGGAGGAGCTATAAACTTTGCTTTCTTGGCCTGTGCCACCAGGCTTTGCTTCCACTTAACATTTTTCCCCAGAGTAATTGCAGGCTTTTCAGCGCCAACCTCTCCTGTATCTGTTTTATTTCTGTTTTGCCCCACACAATTTAATTGGAGTGGCCGGATGCAGAGGAGGATTGCACTCCTGTGGCTTTAACAGACACAGTCACGAGGGGGTATAGGCAGGTGATCCTTGATTTACAGAGAGGAGAAAAACTGCCCACGTTGGGAATTCTCTCTTCTACACTCTGGATGGCGCAGGCTAGCCCGATCTTGGAAGCTAAGCAGGGTTGGCCCTGGTTAGCACTAGGATGAGAGACCGCCAAGGAAGTCCAGGGTTGCTACGCCGAGGCCAGCTATGAAAACCCTTGCCTTGGAAACCTCCCACTCCTTGCGTGTTTCTGTGCATTTTGCTCGCTTTTTCTGAATCCCTCTTTGCCACCAGCAAGAGGTTTTTGGGGCAGAGACCGGGGTGCGGCTGCGAACGAACACCTGAACAATTTGCACTTCTTCTAGTGTCATCCATAGCAACACAACCTCCCTATTCCAAACAGAAGTCTGTTCTAAAATATGGTAGCCAGCTTCCAGGTGGGGCCTGGAGATCTCCTGGAATTATAACTGGTCTCCACACTACAGAGGTAGGGTTGCCAGGTCCTTCTTTGCCACCGGCGGGAGGTTTTTGGGGCGGAGCCTGCAGAGGGCAGGTTTTGGGGAGGGGAGGGACTTCAGTGCCATAGAGTCCAATTGCCAAAGCGACCATGTTCTCCAGGGGAACTGATCTCTATCAGCTGGAGATCAGTTGTAATAGCAGGAGATCTCCAGCTAGTACCTGGAGATTGAAGGAAAATAACAAGCACTGATGGCTACTGGAAACATCAATAAGACTTTTTATAATTCAGTCATAAAAATCAAACCTTATACAGTGAAACAGAAGCAAACAAAGTCCCGTGGTGAAAATAATTTTCGCCAGGTGAGGTCTCCCGGTTGCCAAGTTCCAGGTAAAAGCTGGAGATCCGTTCACTGGGGCGGCACTAGCGGCATGCCAAGCCGCAAATGAAACAGGTACCGCAGGCAAAGGTAGTTGCAGATCGATATTGGCTGTATGTAGCCGAAGAATTTTGAGCCAAAACTTGATTTTAAAGTAAATTGTAACAAAAATTGGGGCTGAATTGCCCTTTACTTTGAGGAGAATTTCCTTAGAATATTTTAAGCCCGAAATAGGATTCCGGTATTTTCCTATTTCGCTGATGCTTTGTCCATCGGGCTTAAGGTGGCTTGAGCTAGTATATTTGACTCTATATAAGAAAAATAATACAAAAATGCGAGACTTGAATATGCTATACAATCTTAAGAATACTAATATTGCTAATATAATTATACAGAGGAGTCTTAACACATACATACCAAATGCCAGTGAATAATATCACATCTGTCATGAGGAAAGCTTGTAGCATTCTTAACAATGAGTACTCATAGCAATGCTTAAATGTGCTATATTGCCAACAGGTGCAACTAGCATTAAAGAAACAGTACATTTTAGAAACAAGAGAAGGCCTTGTGCCAATTACATGTTCAAAGCTACCAGGTCATTTTACAAAAAACAGGAATAATCATAGGCTGTGTTCAATCCATAAGGAGACATTGTGTTAAACATAAAAATAAAGCGATTTTCTTGTTGAGACAGAAGTCTGTCTATATTTTGTTTTGTGTGAGGTTTGGGTGCATATTGCCAGATCACAAAGAACTGAATGTCAGTGTCAGCATGTCTCATTTCATTGTAATGTGAAACTAAAGGGGCCTCTACCACATTATTGCGAATACGTGACCTGTGTTCACCCACACGTAATTTAATGGGTCTAGTTGTCTTTCCTACATAAAGTAGACCACATGGACATCTCAATAAATAAATAACATTTTTGCTATTACAGTTTGAGAAATGTTTTAATTTAAAACAAAAATTAGTAACAGGGTTGGTAAATTCTTTTACTGGCAAAGAAAATGGGCACATGTTACATTGTCCACATCTATAATGACCCAATGGGATAGTAGAAGATTTTTTAAGTAAGGCATCTGTATGAATTAATTGATCCCTTAAAGAGGAAGTCTTTCTATAGCCAAATCTGGGCTTTATAGTACAACCAGGAATTTCCTGTACTAGATGCCAATGCTTATATATGATATTTTGAATATCCCTGGTATGGGTAGAAAATTGTAAAGATGAGGTAATCCCTTGAAACACACTTTGCCTTCTTTGGTCACTAATTAATGTAGAACGATCCATGTTATCCACTTTAGCTCTAGCTTGAGAAATCACTTCATGTGGATAACCTCTAGAGAGAAGTACTTTGGTCAAATCATCAGCTGCTTGATTGTAAATAGCTTGTTCTGTAGCATTCCTACGAAGCCTGAGGAATTGACCATAGGGTAGGTTTTGCTTTAAATGTTTTGGGTGAAAAGAGTTGTAATGAAGGAGTGCTCCTTTGTCTGTGATTTTTTTAAATGGTTGCACTGATAAAGTTAAATCCGAGGTAACAGCCACAGTTAAGTCCAAAAAATTAATTTTGTTTTTGTGCATCTGTCCTGTCCACTGAATATGTGGATTTTTTGAATTAAGCCAGACTATTAATTCATCATAGTGTTGCTTATTATTTAGGACCATGAAAGCATCATCCAAAAAACGAAAATAAACCAAAATATTAGAAATAAAAGGACAATTACTGTACAAAAAGGATTTTTCATAATCTGCCATATATATATTGGCCAGAGAAGGTGCACACGAGCACCCCATTGCTACTCCCTTGACTTGTAAAAAAATATCATCCTGGAAACGAAAAAAATTATTCTCCAGTACTAAGTCAAGGAGATCCAACAAAAAATGAGAAGGAGGAATTTTTTCCATACGTGCCTCCAGCAAATCAGAGACAATAGCCCTAATATGATCTAAAGGAATATTTGTATAAAGGGCTATAACATCCAAAGTAACCAAAATTGAGTCCTTAGGGATGGAAATGCCTTCAATTTTATTTATAAAATCCTTACTGTCCTGTATGTAAGATGGGGTATTTTTTGAAAAATCCATTAAATAAAACTGCAAAAATTGAGCTAAAGGTTCAGTGATACTTTGATTCCCAGAAACTATAGGTCGGCCTGGTGGCTTGGAAAGATTTTTATGTATTTTAGGCAAGGAATAAAAAATAGCCATACGAGGATGTTGATTTAAAAGAAATTCAGCTTCCTTGCGTGTAATATAATCCATGGCTAAGCCTTCCTGAATTACTGTTCTGATAGATAACATTACTCTTGAGGTGGGATCATGATTTAATTGTTGATAATAATTAAGATTGCTGAGCTGGCTGCGATTTTCCTGAATATAATCCCGAGAGTTGAGTAGGACGATGGCCCCGCCCTTGTCAGCTTCCTTAATGGTTAAATCGGGATTATTGGCCAATTTAATTAAAGCCTCACGTTCATCTTTGGAAAAATTATTTCCTTGGAACCTGCGTCTTTTTTCCAGTTTAGTAAGGTCTTTAAGAACCTGATGGTGGAATGTCGTTATTAAATGACTGCAAGAGGAGGGAGTGTAAGTAGAACGTGGTCGAAATGTCCGAATTGGGGCGGCAGATTCGCCAAAATGTTCCCTTAATTTAATTAGTCGGACCAACTTAAATATGTCAATGCGGGTTTGAAAAGCTGAGTAGGTGGGTTTGGGAACGTACCCCAAACCCAAATTTAAAACCTGTTGTTCTGTAGGAGATAATACATAATCAGATATATTGACTATGAGATTGCTCTGCGCCGGCCGCGCCTGGGAAAATAATTATATCCCCGGCCTCTCCTGGGTCTTAAAGAGTATTCCCTGAATGAGGAGCGGCTGGAAAGGCTAGAGGAATCACTCTCAGTTTGATTTTGACGGGTATATCTTCTGCCTGTATTTTGAGGTTCTGTCCCTCCTTCCTGAATATTAAACCAAGGATAAACAGCATTTTTTGAATAATCCATTGTGTCCCTTTCAAATTTTTTAATTTTATAGGACCTTATGTTGTCAGTATAGGATTTCAAATCAGACTCCAATTTCTTAATTAAGCTAGCCAGTTCAGAAGTATCCAATTCATCTTTTAATTTGTCTTTCATCTCTTCAGTTTCTTTTTTAATTTTTATATTCTCAGCATTTGCCTGTTGTACAATAAGCAACATTAAATCATAAGAACATTTATTGAGGATTGCCATCCAACGTTTTTTGAAATCCTCATCCTGTCGGAATAAAGTTGGTGCCTTGCTTATTCTTAAACCTCTAGGTATCATTTTATTTTTTAAATAGTCAGCTAACGAAGAGGCATGCATATCGTTACGTACTCCTCGTTTAGATAGATTCAATAATTGCTCATAAGAATCTTTTCTAATAGAAACCTTTTCCTGTAATGGTGGAACAACACTGAGAACCCGTTCATGTTCTTCAGTGGTATAAGCAAAAGAGTCTGACCAATATGCCATGACTGGTTATACAATTCAAAAATCGTCCCTCGTGCTATAATAACAGAGTTGAAGGAAAATAACAAGCACTGATGGCTACTGGAAACATCAATAAGACTTTTTATAATTCAGTCATAAAAATCAAACCTTATACAGTGAAACAGAAGCAAACAAAGTCCCGTGGTGAAAATAATTTTCGCCAGGTGAGGTCTCCCGGTTGCCAAGTTCCAGGTAAAAGCTGGAGATCCGTTCACTGGGGCGGCACTAGCGGCATGCCAAGCCGCAAATGAAACAGGTACCGCAGGCAAAGGTAGTTGCAGATCGATATTGGCTGTATGTAGCCGAAGAATTTTGAGCCAAAACTTGATTTTAAAGTAAATTGTAACAAAAATTGGGGCTGAATTGCCCTTTACTTTGAGGAGAATTTCCTTAGAATATTTTAAGCCCGAAATAGGATTCCGGTATTTTCCTATTTCGCTGATGCTTTGTCCATCGGGCTTAAGGTGGCTTGAGCTAGTATATTTGACTCTATATAAGAAAAATAATACAAAAATGCGAGACTTGAATATGCTATACAATCTTAAGAATACTAATATTGCTAATATAATTATACAGAGGAGTCTTAACACATACATACCAAATGCCAGTGAATAATATCACATCTGTCATGAGGAAGGCTTGTAGCATTCTTAACAATGAGTACTCATAGCAATGCTTAAATGTGCTATATTGCCAACAGGTGCAACTAGCATTAAAGAAACAGTACATTTTAGAAACAAGAGAAGGCCTTGTGCCAATTACATGTTCAAAGCTACCAGGTCATTTTACAAAAAACAGGAATAATCATAGGCTGTGTTCAATCCATAAGGAGACATTGTGTTAAACATAAAAATAAAGCGATTTTCTTGTTGAGACAGAAGTCTGTCTATATTTTGTTTTGTGTGAGGTTTGGGTGCATATTGCCAGATCACAAAGAACTGAATGTCAGTGTCAGCATGTCTCATTTCATTGTAATGTGAAACTAAAGGGGCCTCTACCATGTTATTGCGAATACGTGACCTGTGTTCACCCACACGTAATTTAATGGGTCTAGTTGTCTTTCCTACATAAAGTAGACCACATGGACATCTCAATAAATAAATAACATTTTTGCTATTACAGTTTGAGAAATGTTTTAATTTAAAACAAAAATTAGTAACAGGGTTGGTAAATTCTTTTACTGGCAAAGAAAATGGGCACATGTTACATTGTCCACATCTATAATGACCCAATGGGATAGTAGAAGATTTTTTAAGTAAGGCATCTGTATGAATTAATTGATCCCTTAAAGAGGAAGTCTTTCTATAGCCAAATCTGGGCTTTATAGTACAACCAGGAATTTCCTGTACTAGATGCCAATGCTTATATATGATATTTTGAATATCCCTGGTATGGGTAGAAAATTGTAAAGATGAGGTAATCCCTTGAAACACACTTTGCCTTCTTTGGTCACTAATTAATGTAGAACGATCCATGTTATCCACTTTAGCTCTAGCTTGAGAAATCACTTCATGTGGATAACCTCTAGAGAGAAGTACTTTGGTCAAATCATCAGCTGCTTGATTGTAAATAGCTTGTTCTGTAGCATTCCTACGAAGCCTGAGGAATTGACCATAGGGTAGGTTTTGCTTTAAATGTTTTGGGTGAAAAGAGTTGTAATGAAGGAGTGCTCCTTTGTCTGTGATTTTTTTAAATGGTTGCACTGATAAAGTTAAATCCGAGGTAACAGCCACAGTTAAGTCCAAAAAATTAATTTTGTTTTTGTGCATCTGTCCTGTCCACTGAATATGTGGATTTTTTGAATTAAGCCAGACTATTAATTCATCATAGTGTTGCTTATTATTTAGGACCATGAAAGCATCATCCAAAAAACGAAAATAAACCAAAATATTAGAAATAAAAGGACAATTACTGTACAAAAAGGATTTTTCATAATCTGCCATATATATATTGGCCAGAGAAGGTGCACACGAGCACCCCATTGCTACTCCCTTGACTTGTAAAAAAATATCATCCTGGAAACGAAAAAAATTATTCTCCAGTACTAAGTCAAGGAGATCCAACAAAAAATGAGAAGGAGGAATTTTTTCCATACGTGCCTCCAGCAAATCAGAGACAATAGCCCTAATATGATCTAAAGGAATATTTGTATAAAGGGCTATAACATCCAAAGTAACCAAAATTGAGTCCTTAGGGATGGAAATGCCTTCAATTTTATTTATAAAATCCTTACTGTCCTGTATGTAAGATGGGGTATTTTTTGAAAAATCCATTAAATAAAACTGCAAAAATTGAGCTAAAGGTTCAGTGATACTTTGATTCCCAGAAACTATAGGTCGGCCTGGTGGCTTGGAAAGATTTTTATGTATTTTAGGCAAGGAATAAAAAATAGCCATACGAGGATGTTGATTTAAAAGAAATTCAGCTTCCTTGCGTGTAATATAATCCATGGCTAAGCCTTCCTGAATTACTGTTCTGATAGATAACATTACTCTTGAGGTGGGATCATGATTTAATTGTTGATAATAATTAAGATTGCTGAGCTGGCTGCGATTTTCCTGAATATAATCCCGAGAGTTGAGTAGGACGATGGCCCCGCCCTTGTCAGCTTCCTTAATGGTTAAATCGGGATTATTGGCCAATTTAATTAAAGCCTCACGTTCATCTTTGGAAAAATTATTTCCTTGGAACCTGCGTCTTTTTTCCAGTTTAGTAAGGTCTTTAAGAACCTGATGGTGGAATGTCGTTATTAAATGACTGCAAGAGGAGGGAGTGTAAGTAGAACGTGGTCGAAATGTCCGAATTGGGGCGGCAGATTCGCCAAAATGTTCCCTTAATTTAATTAGTCGGACCAACTTAAATATGTCAATGCGGGTTTGAAAAGCTGAGTAGGTGGGTTTGGGAACGTACCCCAAACCCAAATTTAAAACCTGTTGTTCTGTAGGAGATAATACATAATCAGATATATTGACTATGAGATTGCTCTGCGCCGGCCGCGCCTGGGAAAATAATTATATCCCCGGCCTCTCCTGGGTCTTAAAGAGTATTCCCTGAATGAGGAGCGGCTGGAAAGGCTAGAGGAATCACTCTCAGTTTGATTTTGACGGGTATATCTTCTGCCTGTATTTTGAGGTTCTGTCCCTCCTTCCTGAATATTAAACCAAGGATAAACAGCATTTTTTGAATAATCCATTGTGTCCCTTTCAAATTTGTGTCCCTTAAAAAATCTTCTACTATCCCATTGGGTCATTATAGATGTGGACAATGTAACATGTGCCCATTTTCTTTGCCAGTAAAAGAATTTACCAACCCTGTTACTAATTTTTGTTTTAAATTAAAACATTTCTCAAACTGTAATAGCAAAAATGTTATTTATTTATTGAGATGTCCATGTGGTCTACTTTATGTAGGAAAGACAACTAGACCCATTAAATTACGTGTGGGTGAACACAGGTCACGTATTCGCAATAATGTGGTAGAGGCCCCTTTAGTTTCACATTACAATGAAATGAGACATGCTGACACTGACATTCAGTTCTTTGTGATCTGGCAATATGCACCCAAACCTCACACAAAACAAAATATAGACAGACTTCTGTCTCAACAAGAAAATCGCTTTATTTTTATGTTTAACACAATGTCTCCTTATGGATTGAACACAGCCTATGATTATTCCTGTTTTTTGTAAAATGACCTGGTAGCTTTGAACATGTAATTGGCACAAGGCCTTCTCTTGTTTCTAAAATGTACTGTTTCTTTAATGCTAGTTGCACCTGTTGGCAATATAGCACATTTAAGCATTGCTATGAGTACTCATTGTTAAGAATGCTACAAGCCTTCCTCATGACAGATGTGATATTATTCACTGGCATTTGGTATGTATGTGTTAAGACTCCTCTGTATAATTATATTAGCAATATTAGTATTCTTAAGATTGTATAGCATATTCAAGTCTCGCATTTTTGTATTATTTTTCTTATATAGAGTCAAATATACTAGCTCAAGCCACCTTAAGCCCGATGGACAAAGCATCAGCGAAATAGGAAAATACCGGAATCCTATTTCGGGCTTAAAATATTCTAAGGAAATTCTCCTCAAAGTAAAGGGCAATTCAGCCCCAATTTTTGTTACAATTTACTTTAAAATCAAGTTTTGGCTCAAAATTCTTCGGCTACATACAGCCAATATCGATCTGCAACTACCTTTGACTGCGGTACCTGTTTCATTTGCGGCTTGGCATGCCGCTAGTGCCGCCCCAGTGAACGGATCTCCAGCTTTTACCTGGAACTTGGCAACCGGGAGACCTCACCTGGCGAAAATTATTTTCACCACAGGACTTTGTTTGCTTCTGTTTCACTGTATAAGGTTTGATTTTTATGACTGAATTATAAAAAGTCTTATTGATGTTTCCAGTAGCCATCAGTGCTTGTTATTTTCCTTCAACTCTGTTATTATAGCACGAGGGACGATTTTTGAATTGTAGTACCTGGAGATTGGCAACTCTACCAATCAGAAGGAACAAGATGAGCTTGCATGTCCATTACTTCATAGTAGGTTCCGATGGGGTAAGAGAAGGCTGGGAAAGTATGAATAGTTTTTAAACAGTATAACTTTTCACACTCCTCTAGTTTAAACTTATTTAAACATTGTGCTAATATATATTAGACTCTACACGCCTGGAACAGATTAATTTAAACTATACCTTGTCTGAAAATGTACATTTCCTTATATAGTACTTTTTAGTAAATACAGCGTAAATTTTGGCAAGCGTAGCTATGTCCTGGCTGCTACTGGAGATCCTTCTCTCCCAGTCCAGGGATTTCCATAGTCAGGGGACTGCCTTGGTTTCACATATACTTTCCCCCATAGTTGCTGCAAATTCTTCTCCCCAAATCTGGGGCTACTGGAAATCCCACAGGAAACACGTGTCAGGAGAATCCACACTTGCCAGCATTCTGTCCAAGTGTGACTTCGCTTGATCACTAGGGAAACTTTATGACAGCTGTTTTGGAAGTCAGACATAAAAAGCACCATTTTCTGGCTTTCTGAATAATAGGGGGAGATGAATGCAAAAAGAATGCATGCAGAAGAGTTGCAAGCTTGCAGAAAAAAGCTCACACGTGCTCAGGCCGTGTAAGAATATATTCAGTAAAGCACCATGTTCTATATATAGGGTTGTCAGCTCCCAGTTGGGAGATTTTGGGGTGGAGCCTGAGAAGGGCAGGGTTTGTGGAGGGGAGGGACTTCAA
The DNA here is from genome assembly GCF_029931775.1 of Euleptes europaea. Classification (NCBI taxonomy): domain Eukaryota; kingdom Metazoa; phylum Chordata; class Lepidosauria; order Squamata; family Sphaerodactylidae; genus Euleptes; species Euleptes europaea. The sequence goes on from NC_079321.1 coordinate 14,961,394, forward strand.
TGCCATAGAGTCCAATTGCCAAAGTGGCCATTTTCTCCAGGTGAACTGAACTCTTTTGGCAGGAGATTAGTTGTAATAGCAGGAGATCTCCAGCTACTACCTAGAGGTAGGCAACCCCATTTGGGGAGGGGACGGACCTCAGTATGGTATAATGCCATATAGTTCACACTCTGAAGCAGCCTCCTTCTCCAGGGAAATGACCTCTGTATAGGCTTGCCAACCTCCCGGTACTAGCTGGAGATCTCCCGCTATTAGAACTGATCTCCAGCCGACAGAAATCAGTTCCCCTGAAGAAAATGGCCGCTTTGGCAATTGGACTTTATGGCACTGAAGTCCCTCCCCTCCCCAAACCCTGCCCTCCTCAGGATCCGCCCCAAAAACCTCCCGTGGTGGCAAAGAGGGACCTGGCAACCCTACCTCTGTAGTGTGGAGACCAGTTATAATTCCAGGAGATCTCCAGGCCCCACCTGGGAGCTGGCTACCCTATTTTAGAACAGACTTCTGTTTGGAATAGGGAGGTTGTGTTGCTATGGATGACACTGGAAGAAGTGTTGGACGCACCCCTTGCAAATTGTTCAGGCATTCGTTCGCAGCAGCATCCCGGTCTCCTGTGCTTCTTTCTCTTGGGTGTCAGTCCTGTAGACACTCAAATGGAGACCGTGTCCTGAAGTTAATTTGAATAATGCCACGAAGCAGATGTGTTCTGCGGTGCGCAGACAACTTTTAATTTCAATCCCAGCCCCGCCGGTGCCGCATCAGATCAGATCTTATTAATTACGTGGAGGGAGCTGACGCGGCATAACAAGGGTCTAACACAATCGTACATCACGGCAGTCACGGTCGTAACTTGCATCATGTTGCGAAGGGCAATCCTGCCACTCTTCATATGGAATCAGCTTTGATAGGGAGCAGAGGCTGTCGTCTTGACAGTCAAAAGTATTCTTGCGAGATTGCTGCAGTGCAGAAAGGCCAACGCAGTGCAGAACAGAGGCTGGCTGGCTCTTCATAGGGTGGCCAGGTCCCTCTTCACCACCGGCAGGACGTTTTTGGGGTGGAGCCTGAGGAGGGCGGGGTTTGGGGAGGGGAGGGACTTCAATGCCATAGAGTCCAATTGCCAATGCGGCCATTTCCTCCAGGGGAACTGATCTGGCAAAGAGGTACCTGGCAACCCTAGCTCAGTGGCACCTGGAAGACTAACAAAAGGTATTGCAATATAGGCTTTCATAAGTCAGACCTAAGGTTACCAGCTCAAGGATGGGAAATACCTGGAGATTTTTGGGGTGGAGCCTGAGGAGGGTGGAGTTTGGGGAAGGGAGGGACTTCAATGCCATAGAGTCCAATGGCCAAAGCTGCCATTTTCTCCAAGTGAACTGATCTCTATCAGCTGGAGATCAGTTGTAATAGCAGGGGATCTCAAGCTAGTACCTGAAGGTTGGCAACCCTAGCTCTTCAGCTAGCTGCACTGCAGGAGGTTAGGGCCAGGGTCATATGGGGAGTCAAACATCCTCTGCAGCAGTGGTAGCTTTGCAAGGGTCGCTCGGTAGGGTTGCCAGGTCCCCCCTGGCCACTGACTACAGTTGCTAGGTCTCTCTTCACTACCGGCAAGAGGTTTTGGGGGCGGAGCCTGAAAAGCATGGGGTCTGGGGAAGGGAGGGACTTCAGTGCCATAGAGTCCAATTGCCAAAGCAGTAAGAGTTGTTTGACAGTGGAATCGGCTACCTAGGGAGGTTGTGAGCTCCCTCTCACTGGCAGTCTTTAAGCAGAGGCTGGGCAATCACTTGTCAGGGATGCTCTAGGCTGATCCTGCATTGAGCAGGGGGTTGAATTAGACGGCCTGTTTGGCCCCTTCCAACTCTATGATTCTAGGAGATACCCAGGTTCGAATCCCCACTCGGCCATGCAAGCTTGCTGGCAACCCTATGCTGGCAACCCTCTTCCTGCCCCCTCCATTCCTAGTTCTGAAACGTTCACTCCTCTTCTACTGTGACACTTTCCTTTGTTGTGTTGCCTTCATACAAACAGATTGTTTCACCTGATGACAAATTTGCATTCCACAGTGTACTTTTTTGTTTGTTGTATATCTTCAATAGCATATACAGCAGAAAAGGGGAGAGGGACGTTAAAACTCCAAAGGATCTGGTGACAGGTTGAACGACTTCCAAAACAGTATAAAGCATGGAAAGGAAAAAAATAAATATGGGGAAAGGGCATATAATAATGAAGCTAAGGACAGGGCCCAGACAAACCCTGGAGTCAAAGTTAAGATCCGAGGTGAACAGTTGCTTATGAAATGAAGAGGTCTATAGGGATCAAGGCTGAGAGAATGTGTGGCTTTGGGATTGGTGTTTATTTGAGGGGGAAGCAATTTGGAAATATGCTACAGGGTAGCTTAGTCCTGCTTTTCCTGACGTGGAGGTGAACTGATGTCATAAAACACTCCTGGGATGCCAGATGTCCACACAGCATCAAGCAGCAGGAGATCCAGACGGGCCGCCTCATGAAATCATCCCAGGAATCTCGGGCCAAGCTGCGTCCTTTGAGCAAGCAAGGACGGACCTCAGTTCTTGAACGCCTGGGTCCTAAATTTCCCTAGTAGGCCAACGCTGACCAGCGAGGAACTCAGGCAGCCTCATTTGTTGATCAAAATAGATGGACGTGATTTACGAAGCATAACGTGTACGGCCAAGCAGTTTCAGCAACACCGATGCAATAAACCCTTCAAACCAACAAAAGATACAAAAAAGCACATAAAACAGAGTCAGGGGAAGAATGTATGTAATAGCCTAACCTCTCAATTAACTTCAGGCCATTCAGGGGAAAGCTAAGCTAAAGAGAAGATGAAACCAAAGAGAACAAAAGAAAAGAGGGCCGCGCCAAACCAAACGGAGACCAAAAAAAACAGTAATTGGTGCAAGAGAAAAATATTTAATAACTAAATTGCCCTACGCGTTTCGCTTACACTTCCTCGGGGGTGTGTGTCTAATGAATAAAACTTACAATAAAATGTGAACATGCGTATCCATATAAGTTTAAAACACATCTATAAAATATCTAACTCAGTAATATTAATATAGATCAGTTACCTTAACAAAATATATGTTGCTTATGCATTAAAAAAACAAAGAGAAGCAAGCGATAAGACAATACAGCAATGGGGGGAAGAAGGGGGAGAGAATAGGACTAAATTTGAGTCAGAACACAGCTTTAGAGCTTCAGAGAGAAAAGTCTGATTATTGGGTCTTCTTTTATATGCTTTTTCATTGATCAGTAGGGTTGCCAGGTCCCTCTTCGCCACCAGCGGGAGGTTTTTGGGGCAGAGCCTGAGGAGGGTGGGGTTGGGGGAGGAGAGAGACTTCAATGCCATATAGTTCAATTGCCAATGCAGCCATTTTCTCCAGGGGAACTGATCTGGCAAAGAGGTACCTGACAACCCTAGCTCAGTGGCACCTGGAAGACTAACAAAAGGTATTGCAATATAAGCTTTCATAAGTCAGACCTAAGGTTACCAGCTCCAGGATGGGAAATACCTGGAGATTTTTGGGGCAGAGCCTGAGGAGGGCAGGGTTTGGGGAAGGGAGGGACTTCAATGCCATAGAGTCAGATTGCCAAAGCGGACATTTTCCCCAGGTGAACTGATCTCTATCAGCTGGAGATAGTTGTAATAGCGTGAGATCTCAAGCTAGTACCTGGAGGTTGGCAACCCTAGTTAAACCTCACTTCTTCAGCTGCTTCTGGAGAGCACAATCATTTTACAAGCATCTTTAAAAGAAAAAGTTTGAAGGGGGAAGAGGGAGAAGTAGTTGAGGGAGTGGTTGTAGAGCATTCAGGTGTGAGTCCCTGTGAAAGGGACTGGAATGGATGCAGTTGGTGCTCATAACGCACCAGGAGAGAGGTCAGAGGTTATGACCTGTCATGGGGTACAGATACAGAAGGATCCAATCATAACAGTAGTAGGCTTGCCAACCTCCAGGTGGGGGCTGGAGATCACCTGTGATTACAACTGCTCTTGAGATGACAGAGATCAGTTCCCATGAAGAAAATGGCTGCTTTGTAGGGTGGGCTCTATGGAATTATACCCTGCTGAGGTCTCTTCCCCCACCCCAAACCTCACCATTCCAAGGCTCCACCCCCAAATATCCAGGAATTTCCCATCCTGGAGCTGGCAACCCTAAACAGTAGTAAAATCCATCCAGAGTGGGTGTAGAAAATGGGCAAACAAAAGACTAATCAAGGATGGCGAAGCGTAAAGCATAAGAAAAGCTAAACTTCTCTCAAGGACTACATGATGATGCCACAGCTAATATGGTTACAGCATGATAAGAAGAACCAATGAACCTCTCTTAAAAGGTGGGTCCTGCTGAGCTACTAATAACACTAGTGAGTGAGGAAATCCATGTCTCTGTTTAGGCCACGGAGAAAGATCAATAGATTGAATGCTCTCTCTTTAATCTTGAAAGCCCTGCAGGGCCTTAGTACGTCAAAGCAGGGAATGACTCCTACTATAGGAACCTCTTTGACTTCTAAGTTATTCTGATAGCCCCCAACCCTGCTATGCTCTTTTCTGAAAGCTCCACTCTGAGCCTAGGGAGGAAGGGAGTTGCCAGATTTATGGAACTCACTTCCTCAGGAAATGTGTTTGGCTTCCTCTGTGTTTTCTTTTCAAAAGTGAGTGGTTTTTTTTTTATTCCATGTTCATTTTGAATTTAATGGGCCTTAAATTATTTTGTTAGCTCGAAAGAGGTTTATACCGCTTAAGCGAGTGGCTTTTTATTGAAAAGCAGAGTGACGAAATGATTGCTCATCCCACAGGAAATATTTATAAATTTCACAGTTTGGTTGTGAAAATGCCTAAATTGTAGTCTACTTATGTGTAAAGTGGATGAAAACAAGCTCTTGCAGATGGAGCTGTGGCTGGGAACCAGCTGCCTAACAAGGAAAGATGTCAATTCCTCCAATTTGGGGACACAAAGGGGTATCCCTGAGAGATGGCAAAGAGTTCTGTAGACAGTGAGAACCGAGACAAAAGGCCTTGGAATTTACTGGAGTCGCCCAGAAAATTCTGGCAAGCAGAGAGGATGGGGTGGATAAAGAGTAACCTTTCTCCTTATATTGGAGAAAGAAGCAGAATGTTTTTGCTGAGGTCAGGGAGGCTAGACATGGGAGAGAGGTCATTAAAGAGCTTCTCAGGAAGGAGAAGCATTCCTCTCCATTGCAGGATGAGTTTAAAAGGCAGAATCTAGAACTCAAAGTCTGCTGCCTACTTCTTATCTTCTCATCTTTAGGAGTAAATTAATCCTTATAGGGGAACAATGCGTTTATTGTTTCTTTTATTTATTTATTTACTTACTTACTTATTTTTATATGAAGCTATGCCATAGCCATGAAGGCATGGTGGTTACTCAAATTGGGATGCCCAATGCTCAAAGCTTCCCCTTTGAGAGTCAGGCCAAATATGTCTCTGGGGCTGAACTGTCCAGTCTATCCCTGTGTCCCAACTAGGGCTGTTGAAAAAAAAAAACGGTTCGATTTGGATTCGGCTGAATTCAGCCCATTTTTATTCAGGAACTGCTGAATTCCGAACTCCCCCTATTCGGATTCAGAGAATTTGGCTTGAAATTCGGCGTTCACGAATAAATTCAGCCATTTAAAGCCATTAAAAACACATTCGCACCTTTCCGCGGCTCTGGGGAAGGCATTTTGGAGGTAGAGGTCCCAAACTTTCAGGGTAGCTTGGAGGGACCCTACTTGCAAGAACCCCCAAGTTTGGTCAGGGGGTCCCGAATTCATATCATATCATATCAAAACCTTTATTGGCATAAAATAAATAAATACATATTAGGATAAAAGGAGGTTTTAAAACTTGAGTAAGACTCTTCCTTAGAATCATATACGTGGTTTAGAGTAGTTTAAAAATAAGTCCCAGGAAGTTGGCAATTCCTGCAGTAACCTGAGAGTGACTATCACTTAGGAGAGATCTGACTAGCTCCTTATCGGTGCCGCCAAGGCAATCTTTCAGGAGGAGGGTCCCGAATTATGGGGTCTGGAAGGGCTCCCCCCCATCCACCCATTGGAATGAATAGGAGCCAGCAATCCTTAATGTACATCTAGAGAGTGGCAAATCCAAGGCAAAACCTCATTGTTTCTCGTTGGCTATTTATGCATGGGAGGTTTTGCTTTGGATTTGCTGCTCTCTATATGCACATTTTCCCCATCTGAATCCTCAAAACTCTGAAGGGGGGCTTATTGTTGAGATTTGGAAATTTGGCTGGGGGAAATGTGCATCTAGAGAGCAGCAAATCCAAGGCAAAACCTTTCATTGTTGCCAGAGGATCAGGACTGCCCGTCCTTTCCTCTACATTTTGCTTCCTCCTGTCACCGCTTCCTCAGCCCCGGGGATACCCAAAAACAAAGAAGACCCAGGGGGGCTGAGGGAGGAGACAACGTGGCTGAGCTGTTACTGTCAGGGGAAAGGAGAAATCCTGAGCAAGGACACCCGTGGGGGGCCGGGGAGGGGAGGAATAAGCAGGATGCTGCATTGTACGGCACACGACACCACTGGCGCATACACATATGCACGCCCACACGCCATTCCCTCCCCCCCCCCCAAGAAGGCAAAAGCTCAGATTCTACGGACACGGCCCACAGAGGCAATCAACCCCCCCCCAGAACAGCCCCCCCCCCTGCAACAAGAAGACACAAATTCCAAATGAAGGATAACAACGGGGCAGCCAGAGAGAGAGACTCGCCAACCCACATAGACCTCCAGGCAAAGGTGGCAACCAGTGAAAACAGCAAAAAAAACAAAACACTAGCGCAGAGGCAATCAACCGCCACCCCCAGCAGAACAGCCCCCCCTTTGGCTTCCCCCTCACACACACACAGAATCTCCCACACACACACACACACAGGAAAAAAGTTTTAGAGAAAAGCCCCAAAATGGGTCAAACTGTGGATGTCTTCTCTTGCAGCAGAAGCAGGGCTCAGGAGGAGTAATCCAATCTGATTCCAGCAACCAGCAGCAGGTCAGCTCAGCTCAGAATCTCTCACGATCGGCACAGGAGCAGCACAGGAACAGCAGCAATGGAAGGAATACAGACTCACACACAGAGACTCTCTGGCCATTTATGCAAGGGAGGTTTTGCCTTGGATTTGCCACTCTTTTTACATGCAATAGATATTTCACCGTTTTTAATCTGGTTTCTCAAATACGGCTTCTCTAGGGCAGGAAAAGATTTTTCTACTGTCCTCTTCTGAGGCTGAGATGGCTTCAGCCAAACATAGAGTGGAGCAGAGTTGTATTCAAGAGTCAAGAACATTTCTTCTGGGGAAGAAAGGTGGAGAATTTTTTGCCTTAGCCTGTGGTCAAGGTAGCCGTTGAGTCATCTGTGCTGGTGCCTTTAAAGAGGTGAACTTTACTTGAATATCTGGGTGAAGAGGATTTGAATTCAGCCTTTATATTTCCTTTTTCCAGTTCCATGTTTCAATGAACAAGCTCCTAACGGTCAGCAAATGTTCTTCAGAAACCATTTCTTTATTCTCCATGACTTGAATCAAATTTGAGAAAAGCTTTTAAAATCTGCATTGGGGGCCAATTCAGAAAAGAGAAATGCAAAGCAATTTGGTTTTTTTAAAAAAATGAAAATCACCCGGATGCCAGTCTGAAGGGCCCATCCAATTAGCATTTAAAAGCATTTTAATTTGCAGCCATTCTGGTTCTTCCTTAGTGCTGGGACATCTAATTTATGGCGTAACATTCCTTTAAGGTTGGCATTAAACCACACAAGTAACAACTGAAGGTTAAAAAGGTTAGGCATTATGTCCAGATTAGTTTTATCAGATGACCTGCAGCAGAGGTTATATAAAAATGCCTTTAAGTGCCTTAATTAAAACAGAGGCCAGAACCAGGCTAAAATCTCAACCTCCAGTTATATTTGCTAATTAGACGACCACATGCCAAATGAAATGACAAACGATTTTTATCAGCAGTATAACACTACGTGAAAAGAGAATCTTGTCTGTGCCTCTCTTAATACTCTGCCCGAGGAATGTGAACACGTCCAGCAGGATTTCAGCATTTTCTCCAGAGCTTTAATCTATTTCTAATTATTCTTGAAAATTAACACACTGGGGGCATTAGAGTGAGCTTGTCCTGACTAATAAAAATCCACACTCCCTTTTCCAGACGTTGCTTTACTGCTTTCAAAGGGTGATATTTTTCCAGTGTAGGGTTGCCAACCTCCAGGTAATAGCAGAAGATCTCCTGCTATTACAACTGATCTGAAATAAATCGGTTCACCTGGAGAAATGGCCGCTTTGGCAATTGGACTCCATGGCATTAAAGTCCCTCCCCTCCCCAAACCCTGCCCTCCTCATTCTCCGCCCCAAAAATCTCCCGCTGGTGGCGAAGAGGGGCCTGGCACCCTAACAAAAGTGTATATTTTCTAGACCATCTAGTTTAAATCTTGAAGAATAAATTTGTATTGTACTGCAATTTTTAGAATCCAGTTTCTATAACAGAATTCTGAGACTTTGGTCTTTTTGTGTCTTGTTTTTAAAAACAACATTTTAGGACCTGTGATTGCAGAGAATACCCCTTAAGATAAGGAGAGTTCTATTTTCTTATAGGCAATGATGTCCCCACCCCCAAAAAGTGTGAAATTCTAGGTAAGATGCTATATTATAATAATTTCCTAACCTGCCATTATTGCTCATCTACACAGTGAAAAGGAATAGGCTTCACAATCTATTCAGCCATGAGTATTTGTAGGGTTGCCAGGTCCCTCTTTGCCACCAGCGGGAGGTTTTTGGGGCAGAGCCTGAGGAGGGCGGGGTTTGGGGAGGGGAGGGACTTCAATGCCATAGAGTCCAATGGCCAAAGCGGCCATTTTCTCCAGGGGAACTGATTTCTATCGGCTGGAGATCAGTTGTAAAAGCAGGAGATCTCCAGCTAGTACCTGGAGGTTGGCAACCCTAAGTAATTTGTAATGCAACTTACTTGACTTTGACTACCCTGCAGATGGATTTAAAATATTTGTACTGTGCAGTCTCTGCTTAGAAAACTCCCAACAGGAAAACCATACGAATAAGATCTAACAAGCAGCTGCACACAAGGGACCTTCTTGTAGGATGGCTGACAACTGTTGGGGTTAGAGAGCAGAAAGTCCATTTGGACATTTATGCATGGGAGGTTTTGCCTTGGATTTGCCACTCTTTAGATGCATATTTTCCCATTCCTTATTCTCAAAACTCAACAATAAGCCCCCATGCAGAGTTTTGAGAATTCAGATGGGGAAAATGTGCATCTAGAGTGGCAAATCCAAGGCAAAACCTCCCATGCATACATGGCCTTCCTTGGTGGTCTCCCATCCAAGTACTGATCCTGCTTAGCTTCTGAGATATGATAAGATCAGGCTATACTATGCCATCTTCCCTCCTGAAACAATACAAAAGAAGCCTATAAAACTGACTGCTCTTTATGGGGGGCCATGATCCTTCTTTAAAAAAGCTTTCCCCTCTTTGAAGAAACTGTGGGCTTTTTCTGTGCTCTGGACTCCAATTCAGCATTGTTGTTGGGCATCATCCAGAAATATGCTTAAATGTTGTTTCCCGGCCGGGAGGCCCAGATCCATTTAAGGACCCCCCTGAAGGTGCGCAGGGGGGCTTGGAATAGATCTGTGCCTCCCGGCCGGGAGGCCCAGATCTGTTCCACCTCCCCCCCGTGCGCCTTCCGGGGCTCCCCTGAAGGCTCGCGGGGGGCCCTTTAAACAGATCTGCGCCTCCCAGCTGGAGGGGCCCTTTAAACAGATCTGCGCCTCCCATTTAAAGGGCCCCCTGCGCGCCTTCAGGGAAGCCCCCTGAAGGCGCGCAGGGGGCGAATTTCCCCCCGAACTCTGGATCTCGCCCGAATTTCTGGGATCCGAAGCAGGGGAGTTCGAATCAAAACGGGCCGAATTTTGCCGAATCTGAATTTTACCGATTTTTTTTCAACAGCCCTAGATCTTATTCAGAGGACCGAAATGCTCTCCAAGTCCAGTCCCTAGCCTTGTCTACACTGATGTCATGTGGTCCCTTCTGCAATTGTGAAAAGTTATTGCCAGGATTTGTTGCACTTCATAACAAGATATCGGGAAGGGCACAGCTGTACCCTCTCAGAGCTTAAGAAACACCATTTTTCCAGGCTCCTTTGGAATGGAATGTGATTCTCCTTCCAGGATGAGCAGAGGTTAACTGCTGGAGCCTCCGCTGATGCCAGACCAGAGCTAAAGTTCGAATTAGCAGCCTGGTACAAAAGAATGAAGCAAATGCACGCCTGCTGACCCTCTGCGGCGCTTTATTTTTATCCTTTTGTTAATACATGACTTGAGGCTAAATTGCCTTTTACAATTTACATTCCATTCGTTTGTGAACTTCGCCCATGGATTCCTATAATCTGGCGGATAGACTTTGCTGCTACAGAGCTAGCACGATTGGTTTCTCCTAGAGTAATTCACCAACAGTGGAATCCTATGCAGAATTTTTCCAGTTTAAGCCCCCTGAAATCAATGGGTTTAGATTGCCATAGACATAAGCCAATGGGTTGAAGTACTTAACATTGACCTTAGAATATGCTCTAATACCCATTTCATATGGCCTCAAAATGTCCCTGTAATTGGTCAAATTTCAAAATTTTCTTGGGGGCTTGCAGCGCCCAGCTGCATGGGCTCGCCGAGCTCGCCAGAATCTATTCATAGCCTGCATTTGGGCAGCTGAATACTCAAATCCTTCGTTGTTGCATGGCTTAATAGTTCTGTAGCTCAGCCCTTAGGCTAGAGCCAATCGAAACCATAAAAAGACATCTGAATTCTCAATTCAGGCTGAACTTGTCTCCCTTGTGCATTTTAACACCAAAAATCAGATTTTCACCTGTTTATCCTAACAAGCCCCCTCTGATGACCTTCTGCCTTTCTATTAGAGAATGAACCAATACATCTGCCATAGAACAACCCCACTGAAGAAGATAACAGCGGTTACCCAGACCTCGGTGCTGGTGGGAAGGGGTTCACTGTGTGGCCCATTTTCCAGGACTCCACCCCACCACCCTGTTCTCCGCCATTTGGGCCTCAAGGTCCTTACAAGGGCAACAAGGCCCTTTTGGACTTTGTTGGATGTTGCCCTATTGTTGTTGGTTGCGAAGGGGCCCCCATAACAGTTCAAGCTTCAGGGTCCCAAAAATGTAGGTCCACCACTAGTAGGGTCTGTGCTTTGCTCCGGGAAAGTCCATGGTCCCTCCCAACAGTGCTGAGACTATTGCTTGGGATCCAGTACAGCAAATATTACAGAGATACCATGCTCTCCCATCCAAAGGAAATCTAATCCTGTAGCCATGCTAATGGATACTTACATGGTTGAAGTCCGAGGAGGATTTATCCACTCACCACATTTTCTAGAGATCATCTGCAAACACTTACTAAGATATAAGATCTTGCACCACTCCAAAGTAGAATCATCTTGTCATTCTTCAAAGAGTTATAGATTGCTATTGAGGAGCACATAGAAAGGATTCTTTCCAAGACAAGAAAGATGACTCTTAGCATGTAGGCTGATTTATTCTTGCAGGTGCAACAAAATATTTCCTGTCTAAGAGGAGAAGGCAGTAAATGATTGTGATTTACAATAATCCAAGAGCTGTTTCAAGGTCAGAACCAAAGACTTTTTAAATTCTAGTTGAAGGTACTTTCTGAAGAGCCTTTTTTCAGGAAAAGTCCCACAAAACTGGTCTATCTGTAACGTTGATTGCCTGTTGATTCAGGAGCCATGGCTCAGTGGTAGAGCATTTGCTTGGTATGCAGAAGGTCCCAGGTTCAATCCCTGGCACCTCCAGTTAAAGGGAATAGGCAAGTAGGTGATGTGAAAGACCTCTACCTGAGACCCTGGAGATCCGCTGCTGGTCTGATTAGACAATGCTGACTTTGATGGACCAAGGATCTGATTCAGTATAAGGCAGCTTCATGTGTTCATGTGTACTTTGAGGAAGAAATAACCCAGTCAGAGATTAGAATCATAGAATTGTAGAGTTGGAAGGGGCCACACAGGTCATCCAGTCCAACCCCCTGCTCAATGCAGCATCAGCCTACAGCATCCCTGACAAGTGTTCTTCCAGCCGCTGCTTGAAGACTACCAGTGGGGGGAGCTCACCACTTCCCTAGGCATCCAATTCCACTGCTGAACTACTCTTACTGTAAAAAAGTTTCCTAATATCCAGCCTATACCTTTTCGCCCATAATTTAAACTAATTATTTGCAAGGCCTCTTGAACTGCACACAGTACTCCATGTGCAGATTGACCAACGTGATCTGTAGCTGGACTATGATATCTTGTGATTTGGATGTTATGTCTCTGCTGATACACCCCAAGGCCGCATTAGCCTTGTTTGCTGTTGCATCACACTGACTGTTCATATTTATCTTACCATCCATCCTTACCCCAAGATCTTGTTCACACACTTCTACCCAGAAGGGTATCACTGATCCAGTATGCGTCCTTCTCGTTTTTGTTACCCAGATGTAGAACTCTGCACTTATCCTTGTTGAATTGCATCCTGTTCCCATCCACCCCATTTCAGTGTGTTCAGATATCGTTGAATTCTATCTCTATCTTTCAGTGTGTTCGCTATTGCTCCCAATTTGGTGTCATCTGCAAATTTAATGCGTAGCCCCTCCACCCCTTCATCCAGATTATTTATAAAACTACCGGGGCCAGAACCAAGCTCTATGGCACCTCACTGGACACCTCTTTCCGATCAGATGAAATGCCATTGACAACTACTCTTTGAGTGTGTTTCTACAAATGTTATCCACCTAACTATCCTAGAGTCCAGTCCACAGTCCTCCAGTTTACCCATCAGAACATTGTGGGGAACCCTGTCGAAAGCTCTACTGAAATCCAGGTAAACAACATTGATGGCATTTCCACGATCTGGCAAGCCCGTCTCTCAATCAGAGAAGGAAACAAGTTTGTTCTGGCAGGACCTGTTATGGACAAATCTGAGCTGATGACCCCAGATCACCAAGTTGTCCTTCGCAGATTGACCCCTATAAAATCTGCTCCAGTATCTTTCCTGGGACAGAGATCAGACTGACTGGCCTGTTGTTTCCTTGGTCATCCTTCTCTCTTTTTTGAAGATTGGGATAACATTCACTCTTCTCCAGTCTTGTGGCACATCTCCCATCCTCCAAGAGGTCTTAAAGATGATGGACAAAGGCTCTGCAAGCTCTGAGCACGCTTGGGAGCACACCATCTGGCCTGAGGGATTTGTACTCATCCAGTGCATCCAGGTTCCTCTCAACATCCTCTCTGTCCGTGTCAACCAGCAGTCTGGACACCATGCCTTGCCGACTACCATCTCTAGATAGGCCTGTTCTCTTTAGGGGAAAAACTGAGGCAAAATAGGCACTGAGCCTTTCTGCTTTCTCTCTGTCAGAATTTATCCATTTTCATCCAACAGTGGGCCTATCACCTCTTTTTCCTTTGCTCCTCACATATCTGAAGAAGCTTTTCTTGTTGTAACATGCCTCCCTCACCAGCCTCAGCAAACTGTGAGTTTTGGCCTCTCTGATGTGCATACAGTGCCTAGCAACCCACAGATATTCTTCATTAGAGTCATGTCCTTTCCTCCATTTCTTGAACATTTCCTTTTTTTCTTCCTTAGCTTATCATGGAGTTCTCTATTCATCCACACTGGCCTCTTGGGTCCCCTACCATGTTTCCATCTTGCGGGAGTAGTGATGTCTTGAACTTGCAAGAGCTCTTGTTTTAAGAGAACCCACCCAGCACTTGCTTCTTTCCCTTCCAGCATTCTTGCCCATGGAATGACTCTCATCATGCTTCTGAGTTAATTAAAGTCTGCTCTACTAAAATCTAACATACACATCTGGCTATGAACTACATTGACTCCTCACAGCAATAGGAATTTTAGGAGGACATGGTCACTTCTCCCTATGGTCCTCACCACCTTCACCCCATCTACCAACTCTTGTCTGTTGGTTAATATTGAGTATGGCCAAGCCCCTCATAGCTTCCTCCATCATTTGAAAAAGGAAGATGTCAGCCAGGCAGGTCAGGAAGTTGCATGACTCCGGATGCTTTGCAAAGTTTGTATGCCAGCATGCAGTAGAGGCGCTGAAGTAACCCATAACTACAAGGTCATGTTGCTTGGATACACTGTCAAGCTGCTCAAGGAGGGCATCATCCACTTTCTCACCCTGGTCAGGCAGTCCAACCACAATACTGTTTGTCCTTTATCCTCACGCAGATAGTTTCCACTGGGCTGTCACCCACCTCCTCCAGTATTTCCTGATAAGCAAACCCTCTCCTCACATACAGCACTACTCTGCCTCCTCTTTGACCCTTTCAGTTTTACTTGAACAACTCATATCCATCCACTACTACATTCCAGTCATGGGAATCATCCCACCAAGTATCTGTAATGCCTACTATATCATATCCTTCTGACTGCATTAGAATCTCAAGCTCTTCCTTCTTATTGCCAAGCTTGGGCATTGCTACATAGACACCTGAAGCCCTGCACCTTCATCTCCTTTAGACCCAGCCCTCCCAGGTGGGCCTCTGCTGCTTGCTCTCCTTCATTTAAATCCCTATGTTGGTTGTCTCCTTCCCCTTGTGGTATTATTTTAAAGCCCTCCTGATTAATCTTTCCAGGTTTCTTCCAAAAACAATCTTCCCGAACCTTGAAAGGTGGATTCATCGTGTGCTAGTAGGTCTTCATCCAGAAAACCTAGCCCATGGATCCAGAATCCAAATCGCTCCTGCCAGCACTACCAACTCAGTCAGTGGTTCACCTCCCTTATGTTCCCATTGCATTCCCCATCCTCTGTCAGAAAAGACTGAAGAGAACACCACCTGTGCCCCATTCCATTCAGCTTCCTCCCGAGAGCTTCATAGTCATTCTTAATGTTTTTGATGGTGTTCATGGCCGTGTCGTTGGTTCCCACATGGACCATCACAAATGGGTAATGATCTTTAGGTTTGACCAGATTTGGTATCTGGTCTACAATATCTTTAATTTTTGCCCATAGAAAGCAACACAACTCTCGGGCCATGAGGTCAGGCATGGACACATGACGTTCCATACCCCTCAGCAGGAAGTCACCTACAACCAACACTTTCCTTTTCCTTCCATTGCCGTTTCTTCGTGTTCCCCTGTCCTCTTCCCTCTGTCTTCCTTGTGTTTGTGTTTCTTCCGCTGACATTATCTTCTGTTCCTGTCAGTTCTTTCATATCCTTTCCTCTACTTCTCCTCTTGCCGCTTATTGCAGTACAGTGAGAAAATAGACTGAGCTATGCTGCATTTGTTTGAATGCAGGGTCCATGGTTGGCTTTTCAATAAACATGTTTATGCCAGAGATGATAGACCATTTCTTAGTTTGGCTCCTTTGGAACTTGCTCAAAGAATAATAATTAGCAGTTCTTGGAAGGATCTGGTTTTAATTGTCTCAAACAATTTATGTGCTGTGAGTAGTTTTTCGGTGTCCGTTTCCTATCTTAAACCTACGGAAAAGAAAGACAAACATGTTGCAGGATTGATATAACTTACTTTCACAGCATACCCTCAGTCATGATAGTTATCTTGCTGGATTGGGTCAAATGCCTCCATTGTAAAACCACTTTGCTTCCCCTCTGAATACCTTGCAAGCTGCCAATCAGATAAGGATAATGAAAGGAAATAACGTAATAAGATTATTCTCCAAAGTCATCAACGAGAAATGCTAGAAGTTTCAAATAAACAAGTTTGATGGGGTAAGCCATGATTTCATTTAAAATATTATGCAGAGAATAATCGATCCTTGAATCAAGTAGGTTCTTCAGGATGGGGGAGAATAGCCTCGATTTCTCATTTAATTAGCAGGCATCCTTACACATGGAGAAGCAATCCTGTTCAGGAACTGGCAGCTAAAATGTTGGAGACAATCTGTCTTTGCTGGTGGCCATAATTCTGAGCAGTGAAGTCAATGGGTGTAAGCACACTTACCTCAGGTTGGAAAGCTGCCACCTGGAATAAACTCTCAAGACTAACTTTGGGAGAAAGTGGAATAGATGATATAATCACCATTTAACTTTAGTGGCTACTCCTTTCAATATATTTCCCTTAATGGTGCTTTACGATAAGAGCAGTTTAAAACAGAAGGTATGTATAACCAGTTTAAAAAAAGTAATTTTTTTACCGGAGAAAATAGCTAAACAACTGCATTTGAAAACTGCTGGTTTGCTATCGGTTTAGGGACAACCCAAATGCGTTCCTGTTGACAAACTGTGACGGTGTACCCTGTACAAGTAAACTTTTTTGGAAGCAAGTCTCTAAAATGTCGTGTCAACCAACTTTTCTTTGCCTTAACACCCATTCGTCACCTTAAGAAGGTATTGGTTCGCTGTGATATCAGGCTGGTTTTTCTGCTGTTCTTCCACTGCACAGGGGGTTTCTGCCTTCTCCTAAATAGTAGGAAGTTTGGCACATGAACATAAGAACATAAGAAAAGCCCTGCTGGATCAGACCAAGGCCCATCAAGTCCAACAGTCTGTTCACTTAGTGGCCAACCAGGTGCCTCTAGGAAGCCCACAAACAAGACGACTGCAGCAGCACCAACCTGCCTGTGCTCCACAGCACCTAAGATAATAGGCACGCTCCTCTGATCCTGGAGAGAATAGGTATGCAACATGACTAATATCCATTTTAACTAGTAGCCATGAATAGCCCTCTCCTCCATGAACATGTCCACTCCCTTCTTAAAGCCTTCCAAGCTGGCAGCCATCACCACATTTTGGGGCAGGGAGTTCCACAATTTAACTATATGTTGTGTGAAAAAAATACTTCCTTTTATCTGTTTTGAATCTCTCACCCTCCAGCTTCAGCAGATGACCCCGCATTCTAGTATTATGGGGGAGGGAGAAAAACTTCTCCCTTGCCATTCTCTCCAAACCATGCATAATTTTATAGACCTCTATCATGTCTCCCCTCAGCCGCCTTCTTTCTAAGATAAACAGCCCTTCAAAGAAATTGTAAGAGGTCTACTCCCTGCCACATTCATGCCTAGAGTACAGCTTTAAATACAACTGAGTGATTGGTACACAGTCTGTACTATTAGGAAACCCTAAGAAGCAAGGCTTGTTTTCCAGATCATCCTCTTGAGGAAAAGAAGCAGGAAGCTCTGAGGTGAGAGGTATTTGCAAACTCCTGGAGGATAAATAGCCAGAACTCATGCCAAGGAGTTCATCACAGATAAAGAATGCCATTACATTTTTCTTGCTTTTTGGAATCATCACAAAAGCCATATGGCTTGGAAGAAAGGAGGGCAAAGATTCTTCTTCTTCTTCTTTTTGGCACATGTTCACAGAAAACAGCTGTTATTTGATTTCCCCCCTCCAACTTTGCTGAGAACTCACCTGTATCAAGGTGGAGGCCAATGTTATATAATGGTTGGATCAGTTAGGGTGTTGGTCTAGCACTAAGGTCAAAGGATCACATCCTCCCTCAGCCATGAAGCTCATTGGATGACTTTGGGTGAATCTCTCAACCTATCCGCGCTGGTCCTCGTGAGGATAAAAAGGAGGCGGAAAATACCACATAAATTGTCCTGAGCTTCTTCAAGGAAGGGCAGGGTAAAAGTGTGATAGATATAAATATAACATCAGCAGCAACTAGGGTTGAAATCTGTGGCTTGTGAAGGGAGAGCTGGATATACAAGGGCTAGTCACAGGTCTGTTAGAGCTCTCTCAGCCCCACCTACCTCACAGGGTGTCTGTTTGGGGAGGGGAAAGGGAAGGTGATTGTAAGCCAGTTTGATTCTTCCTCAAGTGATAGAGAAAGTCAATATATAAAAACCAACTCTTCTTTTTCTTCTTCTTCCAAGATCTGATGAGATTGGTCTAAAATCATGCCACCTTCCCTTCCTGGTCTAAACCATGTCACCTTCCCTTCCCAGCAGGGCTTTTTCCCCCCTGGTCAAGTCAGAGCCGACTTATGGTGATCCCATAGGCTTTTAAAGACAAGAGACATTTAGAGATGGTTTGCCATTATCTGCCTCTTCATCTCAACCCTGGACTTCCTTGGTGGTCTCCCATCCAAGTACTAACCAGGGCTGACCCTTCTTAGCTTCCGAGGTCTGATGAGATTGGGCTAGCCTGGGCCATCCAGATCTCATTAAATGAAGTGGCAGAACTCATTAAATGACATGAATAGTCAAAGTCCCATCCCAATTAATATCTCCAGAATGATTAATGGAAGAGTGGCATTGACTTCAATGGACTTCGAAGGAAGTAATGATGAGCATCACAGTCATGTGATCAGTTTTATGCCCAACACATTTGACTTCCTCATGGCAATACATCTTGAGACCATCTGGAGCCATGATGAAGAAACGTCGGACAAAATGAGGCCTCCTGCAATCTCTAGGAATGTGGTTTAGTGCCCTTGGCTTGGCTGCCATTCTCCCTACACAGCTGAATTATATTGTTCCAAAATAAACATACATGTTTTATTGCTGGTGTTGTGGTTAAAATCCATAATGAAGTTTTGAGGTTTGGAGCAGATTTGTAAGAAAAGAATAAAGGAGAAAAGAAGTACACTGGAATGCAATACACAACACACACACACACGTTTAAAACCTGGTTTGGATCACTAATATAAAGTACAGAAACACCCAAGTATTTCCAAAAATGGGCATTCCTCCTATTTAAAGAGACCCAGTCAGAAACCATGGCTTAAGTTAAATACCCTCTGCATTGGGCGGAGTTTTTTTCCCCATAGAAGAAGGTGACTGCCAAAAGCAGAACTATCTATACACAGTGCACTTTCACACATACTGAATAATGTACTTGCAAGTTTGCAAGTGGATTTTGCTGTTTCACACACTAAAATCCATCTGCAAAGTGCATTGAAAGTGAATTAAAAGTGCAATATTCGGTATCTGTGAAAGCGCCCATACACGGGGAGAGAGAAATGATTTAAATTAATGTGAATTAGCATAAGCAACTGGCAAATATACATAATATCTAATTCTTCTATTATTTTTTCATATTATGGAAAGATTCCAAATTCCATACCTGCCTTTCCATGGTAATTTCTGCACTAATTATATGTAATAATTTAATAAAACGTCTTATTTGTGTTCGCACTATTTTTCCTCCGTTTGGTCGCAGAAACATTTGCCAATAGTTAGTTTCCATTTCTTCGACAAACGCTTATATGATGCTGTATGTACTTACTCCATTTCAAAGAAGACGATCACCTGCCTACCTCTTAATCCATCACCATAGGGGGCAACGTTTTGACCAAGCAGGAGAAGACTGGTGGTGGTATTATTCATTTTTCCCTCCCTTTGCTTAGTAGTAGAAGGATATCTTTTATTTGGCTACACTCTTTTCCTTTTTTATGGTCAATGACTGCAAATGGTGCTGTGTAGCTTTGCCAGCCTATTAAGTTAAATCTTGGGAACACTTTGCTGCTGTTTCAGTTTGTTACACTCTCTTTCCAAGAGACTCCATTTCTATTGTTTGTGCCAGACCAATACTCTTCTCACAGGTATATATAATGGAAAAAAATATGTGAAATCTTTTAAAAATATTTTTTGAAGAAAAAATGCTGTTGGCTCTCTTTGTAATCTACTTCATCGCCCTGCAACATATCCACAGAAAAGAAAGCCACGTGCTTCCATCTTGGCTATGGGGATGGTTCATATTATTCAAACCCTAGAGTCATAATCCTCTATAAATTATTTCTTTCATTTCTAGTTTGCAGAGCTGGGTTTCATGCTGATACAAATCAGCCTCGAAAATTTGAGCTAGTTTACACAGCTGAGTTTCTGTTCTTCTGACCCATTTTGGAAAATAAGAAAACCCCTCTAGGAAATTATACACTTTAGAGACAGCCCTGCCGTTTCTGTTTAACAAATGACTGGGAAAAGAAGAGTCTAGAATTTTTTTTCCCTGTAGCATATCCTACGGTTTTAAGAAGAGTGGTCTTTTGTACCCAGACTGGTGTAAGCTGCTCTATAGAAAGATCAATACTAGAACAACCTTTGCAGAGCAGAGCCATTTGCCATAAACTAAAGCATGAAGATGCAGACGTGTGTAGATTACAGCCAGCAATTATAATGCACGAACATCTTAAGAACATAAGGAAAGCCCTGCTGGATCAGACCAAGTCCAGTAGTCTGTTCACACAGTGGCCAACCAGGTGCCTCTAAAAAGCCCCCAAGCAAGACAACTGCAGCAGCCTTATTAGGGTTGCTAACCTCTAGATACTAGCTGGAGATCTCCTGCTATTACAACTGATCTCCAGCCAATAGAGATCAGTTCACCTGGAGAAAATGGCCACTTTGGCAATTGGACTCTTCTAATTGGACTTTTTGGCAACTGGACTCTTCTAGAGGAGGCATACAGACAGCGAAATTGTCCTGTGTCTCCATAACATTTCCAAGCCCCTGAATTGTTTTCATTCCGATTTTTCAGCTTTTCCTGCTGAGATAAATGCATTCAATCTATTCACCTTTCATATGCTCTTCCGGCTTTTGGCACAAGAAAAATGTCTGAGAAGTTTACGAGGTCTGCTTTTCTTAAAACAGCAGCATTTCAGTCAGGATAAATCTTTTGCCAGCACATGCCTCTTGATACCTTGTTACCAAGGAGTGTTAATGGGAATGATTGTAATGCTTCCTTGGGAAATGATAGCTTACATTTTCCATGCAAATAATAAATCTAGGTAGATGGTACCTCACAGGCTTTCCAGTGATTGGTTGGGATGTGAAATGTAACGCCTCAGTCTTGAGAAAGTGTGCATATGGACACTTTCTCCGAACTGAAGCCATTCCTCATTTTATTCTTAGGTCCACTTTGTCGTTCTCTATGGCATATCAATTTTGTTTTCACACCATTTCAAACTAGTCCAGCATCTCAGCTTGCATTCCTGTGACCTGCCTTGTGCATTTTCCCACCCTTTTCATAATCTCTGAATTAAATTATTTGGGGTAGATCTGGTGTGTACAAACATGGGAGGATTGTGGTGGGGGAGGTTTGTGGTGCCCCGTTTTCTCAGGGTTTGGATTTTGATACTCAAAGGGCATTGGGGTAGGAGTTACCCCAAAGCCACAACCACAAATCCCACCTTTTGGAACCAGTTCACTGCTTTTTGCAACCCCAATGGGTGCTGTTTGTTGTTGTTTTGTGTTGTGTTGTTTTTAAACAGCCTTCTTCCTCCAAAAAACAGTGAGGTTGTTGGTCGTTTATGCATGGGAGTTTTACCTGAGGTTCATTGCTCGCTGGACCCACACTTTCCTGTTGGGAATCTCTGAACCAGCGGTCTCCAGGCTCAAATCAAGACCCGCCCCTTTAAATGCTGCTTTGTAATTGGCTTACTTTGTAGAGCTTACTGTGAGAAAAAACCCATCCCCCCAAAAACCCAATTTTTGCATACAAAAGCATTCTAAGAACAAAAAATGGAGCAATCTGAAAGGCGGGGGGGGGGGCGGGTTGAAATCCAAGCCTCGGTTTTAAAAAGCCTTTCTTTGGCTCAGAAAGAGCTCTGAGGAAGCAGGAAGCTTTTGAATCCCCGCCTCTTTACACGCTGCTTTGCAATTGGCTGTGAGAGAAACCAAACTTATGTGTCCTGTGCTTTGCATTATGCATGGGGATTTCACCTGGGCTGAGCTCAAGGGAGATGGAAGAACTGGGTTAACAGAGGAACGGGAAGTCCCGGGATTTGTGAGGGCTGGCAGTGAGGTCATCTCTAATGGATAGAAAACTCATGCATAACTCCAAGGAACAACCGAGACAGACTGGGGGCAAACGTGAGTGAAAGTACCCATGGCACTACCCATAAGCATCATCTGCCCCAACCCATCCCAGTGATATTGTCCTCAATCAGAATCCAACTGGGTCCGGGATAACCTCACTCCTGTTTCTAGGATGGAAGCTGGTTTTATTTTTTAATGTAGCAACAAAACAGCAATCAAAAGGCACAGGGGAGTGAGTGCTGGAGGAGGGGGTATTCCTGGGGATGACTGGGGATGAGTTGCCAACTTTAGGTTGGGAATTTCCTGGAGATTTGGAGGTGGAGCCTGGGGAGGGCTGGGTTTGGGAAGGAGAGGGACCTCAGTGGGGCATAATACCACAACATCCACCCTCCAAAACCACCTGTAGTCTAGAGATCAGTTGTAATTCTGGGAGATCTCCAGGCCCTACCTGAAGGTTGGCAGCCCTATACAAGAGGTTTTTTGTGTGAGAGGGGGTATAATTCTTTCTTCCATTTTGTAAGTCCTCCTACAAATTCAAGGAAACTGGGTGGGGGGAGCTGCATTTTGTGGGGGAGAAAATATTTTGCAAAATGCTCCTCCATGTATGTACATCCTCGAGTATCCTGGTTGTAAAAGCATAGATACTGGCAACAGAGACTCAGTAGGTGGTGCATGATTTATTTCCCTTCTCATTTGCTGTGAAGGCCCGCTAACTTCTCAGAGTTTCATGCACAGATGAATTCACAGACTGTCATGCACACTGGGCACATTAGCTCCACTAGCACACCATGTGGGCACATTAGCTATGCTAGCACACCATGATCAGTGATACACAGATATTGGGGGAAGAAATCTGAATATGTGCCATTACCTCACATATGCTTGAGCAGTTGTGGGATGGGATGGCCAGTAGATATGCACAAGGATTTCAAGAGGGACTTTGACCCTACAATCATAGCTGACCTGTCCCTTCCCTACCCTCACGTCTTGATCAAATGGGATGCAATACAGGCAATTTTGCCAAGGAAACTCAGGTCTCATGGAAGTAGTGGGTAGTAGTACCATGCTAATTCCTAGCGTGAAGAAAGTTTCTGCTCTGAAAGCTCAAATCAAGTTTCCCTGTGCGGCATTTGTGTCAAATATTCTGTATCCCCCTCACACTCTTCTTTGACACATCGCTGCATTCTTTCTCCTCAGGAGGATTGGGCACGCAGCCACAACGGACAGGAAAGTCTATGATCGTTCTCCAACTATGAACTCTTGTCTTCACTGAGGTGTCTCCTCCTTTTCACCATGTGGCAACTTCCAAAGCCAGTGAATTAAGAGCTCACGAGCGATCAAACAATACGATACCATTTAAACATTTACCCTGACACCAAGACTATTGACACAGGAGGTTTTCAAAATACTTTTTCAAGACTGAATACATTTGGAAACACCAGTTATCTCAACAGTATAGGCTTTTATTCTTCCCTGGATTCTCTACACACAGTGCCACTTCTGCTCTTGGACAGATAAACACATTATTATTTAAAGTGTTTCTAACAGTTTGCAAAAATGGTTTACAGTGACTGTTTCAAATAAGCCTTTGGGAATTTCTTGTAATGCTCCCCTTTTTCAACATGAGGAACTGAGGCTGAGAGACAAAATGATTAATGCAGCATCTTCAAGATTTAAATTTACTTCCAACTGCTCATCCCTTATGCTCATTCACAGCTATGAGGGAGACAGGGGATTACCCCAGTCCATTCTAGCCAGCTAAGAGTTGAACCCAGAGCTTCCTGATTGGTTCAGTCTCTTAGCCAATCAGCATACCAAGAGATGTCCATCCAATTGTCTTACCTGATTCCACCATTTCTTAGGGCCACTTGTTTCATTTTGCAGTTGCATTCATTCTGGGAGCATTTCTCATGATCCAAGCTCAATGAGCATTGCCACACCTTGTCTTTCACTCCATGTTGAGACTATTCACATTTCTTTATGGGATATTCCTTCCAAGGGCTATTGTAGATGTCCCTCTTTTTTTAAAAAAACCTGAAGGCTATTTTGGACAGAAAACAGATGTGAATTTGCCACAGCCCATTTCAGAAGCTGGGTATATAAGAAAAGCAATCCAATATTGATTGTTTTTAATGGGGAATGGATTTACAGTTGTAATTTCCCCCTCTCTCATCTGGGATGAAATCCTTTGGAACTGCACAGCCAAGGAATCCTCTCTCTGGAACTGTGTGCAAAGAGGAAAATGCAATTATCTTTCTTTCTTTCTTTCTTTCTTTCTTTCTTTCTTTCTTTCTTTCTTTCTTTCTTTCTTTCTTTCTTTCTTTCTCTCTCTCTCTCTCTGTCTCTCTGTCTTTCTGACAAGTTGCAGCCGACTTATGGCGACCTCGTAGGGTTTTCAAGGCAAGAGACGTTCGGAGGTGGTTTGTCAGTGCCTGCCTCCGCATGGGCTGAGAGAGTTCTGAGAAAACTGTGACTGGCCCAAGGTCACCCAGCAGGCTTCATGTGGAGGAGTGGAGAATCGAACCCGGTTCCCCAGATTAGAATCCCACCACTCCTAACCACACTGGGTAGGGGAGGTAAAGTATCTCCTCTGTGACTCTTTTGCAACGCTCTGATTTAGGACTGGGCAATTCATCAGGAACTTCCCCGTGGGAGATTTTTCAAGCTCTTCTTGTTTCTGTTACAAAATCACCTAAAAACAACTGTAAAAATAAAATCTGTTGTTTTCAAAGGAGGCGTTTTGCAAGCACAGGTGCAGCCAGGCAAAAAAGTACCCACAAACTAGCATATAATCCAAGTGTGATTAAAAGCAGGCAATCTTGGCCATGAAAACATTTGACAAGGAGACTCGATGGCAGCTACAGCTTTGGCCCACCCCAGTTAAGTAACATTAGTAATCCCAATTAGTAATAAAAGACACACACACACACACACACACACACAAAAGCCTCATCCGTGAGAGTCATGCAGATGAAAACTTCTGGCCACAATCCAGACCAAAGGCCTAGCAGCAGATGAGGTGATAAACCTCTCTGTGACCTGTAGCATTTCGAAATGCTGCAGCTGGAGCCTCCCATGACAGAATGCTCATCCATACAAAAAAGGGGCCTCTGTACCCACAATACTGTGATGAAAGTAGTCTGACTTTCTGTGGGGAAACATATAGTCTTGTCAGCCTCCGCCTGCAGTCTCAGGACCTACAACCCAGACAAAGTTTAGTGAGCTCTGTCTTCCTAGTCGTTTCTGTACTCTGCCCTACTCATCACCATTTCGTGTTCCTGTCCCAGCGGCTTCTGCTCCGATCGCCTAGGCAGAGGCTCTATTGCCTTGGTTGCCAGGCAGCCTCTCTGTAGTGACTGTCATCTTGTGATATTTTGCAAGTTCTCAGTTGGCTCTGTCCAGAGTGGTGCAGTGACTAAGAGCGGTGGTTTGGAGCGTGGACTCTGATCTGGAGAACCGGGTTTGATTCCCCACTCCACCACATGAGCGGTGGACGCTAATCTTGTGAACTGGATTTGTTTCCCCACTCCTCCACATGAAGCCATCTGGGTGACCTTGGGCTAGTCACAGCTCTCTCAGCCTCACAGGGTGTCTGTGGTGGGGAGGAGAAGGGAAGGTGACTGTAAGCCGGTTTGATTCTTCCTCAAGTGGTAGAGAAAGTTGGCATATAAAATGTAACTCTTCTTCTTTTTCTTCAATGTGGGTAATATTCAACCACCACCACCTTTAAAAAAAACATTTTTTTTTATTTTTCTGCAAACCCCCAGCTCTGTAGCAACATGTTCCTTCTCTGTCCATGGCATAATTATGTGGATTTTTGTATCTGCATTTTCAGCTGGGTTCAGAATTAGATACAACTTTAGTTTTCTCTTTGGGAAAATTACTTTTAAAGATATTCTTCATATCACTTATATTCCAAATTTCAAATCAAACTTGGAGGAGTGAAAGGAACTTAAATTGCTTACTCTTCCTGCCCCTCTCAGGAGACTCATGTCCACATATATTGGCTCAAAGGACTTGCAGTAGATCAAGTTGTCATATGTCAAGCCAAGTGACGTGATTGGCTGCTTTCCAGTGCTTAAAATTGTATGACCAATTATGTAATCACAATGTTTTGAAATCTTTCCGTTTGGGGTACCCTTTCCCTTCCGATTTCTCCCTCTCTAGGGCACACTTTTAGAAACAAACAGAGCCTCCAGCTTGTGTTTGCAAGCTGCTCAGAAATGTCTCAGAGATCCCACTTGTCCCCTTACACACTATGTTGCACGCAACCCTGTTTCAGAGGTTGAAACAAATTAGCTGTATTTATTTTCTGGGTTATACAAAATCGGCCTCAACTGCATGTTCTCATCATTCATACCATCCTGCTCAGAACTCAACATATATCATACATATACAGCCAGATAAAAATCGTATTCTGCTGTGGTTAGTCTGCAGCAGGAATTACCATAGGAGTCAGTTAGTGCACTATTAGTAGTATATAATTATGCCACCACAGAATGAGAGCAAAAGAAGGGGTTCACCCCACACTTTCTGGCCATTTATGCATAGCTGTTTCTTCGCAGTCCCCCTGCTGACTACTTTGATTATGTTTGCATTTTCCGACCGTTATAGGTCGCCTCGCTCTCCCCACATGTTTTCCCTGCGTTTTCTGGATTCGTGTTTAGCCAGCATCCAGAAAACATGGGGAAAACACATGGAAATGTGCAGGGAGAGTGAGAGGACCTCTGATGGTCGGAAAATGCAAGCATAATCAAAGCAAAGCCCCAAAGTAGTCGGTGGGGTAACCGTGAGGAAATAGCCAGGCATAAATGGCCTCTCTTTTTTTCCTGTCCCTCCTCTTGTCTTATCCCTGTTTCACAAAACAACTTGTACTGGATAGGGCTGTAGTCCACTCACCCACTCCAATGGACCAAAGTGACACTTTGTGCATGCTCTGGAATCTGCCTGTTTTGAGCAAGGTTTGAGAGAAACTTTAGTAGCCTGAATAGCCCAACTTAGCCCAGGCTTGTCAGAGCTTACAAGCTAAGCAGGAGTTGACTGGCCACAGTCAGTACTTGGATCAAGAGAGTCCAGGATTCCTATGCAGAGGAAGGCAATGGCAAACCATCTCAGTTAGTCTCTTGCCTTGAAAACCCCGTGGTCCTGGCATCGCCGTTAGTTGGTTGCAACTTGAAGGCACACAGTTACTTATTATTTAGAGAAGCTGATGGCCAAGCAGCTCTTGGTATTTCTGAAGGAACTGACTATCTTGATCCCTTTCAATCTGGCTTTTGCCCAGGTCATGGCACAAAATCCTTGAGCCTGGATGCCCAGACATAGTGGTAGCCAGGACTACATTTTTCCAACTTAGGCTGGTTAGTCACCTGCAGCTCTTTCGGGAAGGCAAAGAGTAGCAAAATGTGGAGCAGGCCAGAGTCCAACTGGGACGCAAGCAATTTTTCTGCAGAAGTAACAAGCCTCATACAATTTGGAATAGCATTGGGGTCGACACAGCATTGCTGGTGGCAGAGGAGTGAGCCTTCTTTGCTGCCATGGCTACCACAACATAGATCCTAACATTGTTCTTACTTTTGCTTGGTTCAATTTGGCTCAGGTCTTCAGCTGCTGTCGCTATATTCATCAGCCCAGTTGCTTCACAGTACCAAGATCTGTTGGGACTGGGGCGCTTGATGATCCCAAGGGAGAGGTAGCTTAGAAGCAATTGTCTCTGCAGACTCCAAGGCACCCTGATTATCTTTTCTTACCCAGAAGACCCACTCTGTGTCCTGCTATGTGCATTGGACTCAGCGTGGTATAGTGGTTAAGAGCAGTGGTTTGGAGTGGTGGACTCTATAGAGAACCAGGTTTGATTCCCCACTCCTCCACATGAGGGGCGGAGGCTAATCCAGTGATCTGGATTTGTTTCCCCACTCCTACACATGAAGCCAGCTGGGTGACCTTGGACTAGTCACAGTTCTCTTAGAGCTCTCTCAGCCCCACCTACCTCACAGAGTGTCTGTTGTGGGGAGGGAAGGTGATTGTAAGCCGGTTTGATTCTTCCTTAAGTGATAGAAAAAGTCGGCAAATAAAAAACAACTCTTCTTCTTCTCAGTGTCAACTGAGACAGACTGTGGTTCTCACGGCAGCCATGAAATCCTGTGTTGCTCCAAGCAAGCAAGGTCTTACCCCCGACGCTGAAGTCCCGCAAGACCAGCAGTCTGGGGAATTCCAACACCGAGACCAGCTCAGTCAAATCAGGCAAGGAGACTACTAGGCAGAGGAGTGAGCAATACACCAACAGATTCCCCATTCTGCTTTGGAAGCCCAGCACCAGGAAGAGACAATGAAAATTCAATGAGCTTGGTAAAGGCTATGTGCAATCAAAATAGACCGAGGAAACACCTCCCTTGACCTCCACAGCATGTCTGCTGTTGTGGAGGGGCCGTGGCTTGGGGAGGGACCATGGCTCAGTGGTAGAGCATCTGTTTGGCATCCCAGGTACAATCCCCAGAATCTTCAGCTAAAAGGATCAGGAGGTAGGTGATGTGAAAGAACTCTATTTGAGACCCTGAAAAGCTACTGCCAGTCTGAGTAGACAATACTGACCTTGATGGACCAATGATCTGGTTCAGTATAAGGCAGCTTCATGCGTGTACCAAGAAGAACCCTAGCAGGCACAACTGGACTATTCCCATACCCACTTGTTTATACAACCACATGTTGGAAATACAGTATGGTCATCCAAGACTTTGATTGATGTCTTATTATTTACTGACTTGGCATTCTATGGCAGGACGGTTGGCACTGAAGGCCCACTGCTATGTCATTCCAGGTGGCCGGGAAGGGGACCTGAAGGGGGCACAGCGCCCAAATGTATGAACTTCTTTCTCCTCCTCTGGCCCATCTTCTCACCACCACACTTCTCTCGACCCATCATGCTCATAATGTTGCTAGAAACAGCTCTCCATTTATCACCCTGTCCCTGCATTCCTCGATAAACATTACAGAACCTGTTATCCAGCACACCTGCACTCAATCAACGAGCGGCAAAACTGGCCAGAAAGAATCAAACCAATCAATCATCTGTGTTCTTCCTACAAACCTATTCATTCCCATTTACCCACTAACTCCTGAATTCTCTGGTGGGTTTGGAATCTAGCTATGATATCATATCTATGACCCTTACATAGAAAACTAAGCCAGATGTGTTTGCCATACCTAGCCCAGAAATTCTCAACGACTATGCCCATGCAAAACAGAGAAAGTGGAAATAATAGAACATGTTCTGCTCCGATGCCCCTTCTACGACATAAGATCGCAGTACATTCTCCCCGTATTGTCATCCTTTCCTGGGAGATCGGAAGAAGCCAAAGTTTCCGTTATCTTAGGAGACTCCTCTCGGGAGATAACCATTCAAGTAGCCAAATTCTGCCTCCGGTCTAGTGGGATTCGTAAATGGCTAATTGAAAACCTTTCCCCGTAGAAGATCTTTCCTCCTCTTCTCCAAATCATCCCTCCCAGAATCATCAACTTTTATTATTTTATTTTATTTTATTATTTTAAGCTAACTTTGATTTTTATCCAGAGCTGATTCTGTATTGAAATAAAACTTGATTGATTGATACTTACTCAGATGTTTGTCATCTCACTGTCCTTTAAGAGAGAAGATGTACCCGCTGTTCTAGTTCTTCCCATACGTAATCACCAGCAAAAGGTTTTCTTTCGATACAAATAAACACAGAATTAGACCTCAGCATCAGTTTGTATAACCAGTTTTTCTTAAAAACTCTTTTCAAGTAATTAGTAATTCCATAAATGCCTTATTTCATGTCTACATCATGTCTAAAATTACCTTTTCCAAATATTTAGCTTTGTGTTTTTGGGGAAAAGGGCATATTTTTACTGTCAGAATTCATAATTATCAAGAGGCAAAATTTCCTTTGATGATATGAACTAGCCTATTTCTTAAAGATTAATCATAGCTCCAGTTTAAAAAATGATCATTCCGGTACTTTCTGTCAGCTATCAAAAGACCCCCAGGCTCTCATAATGCCAGACATTCTTGCCATGAGCTATGAGGTGATTTTGACGCTTGAATGAAGGCATATAAAGCACAGGCTAGAAAGATTATGGGAGCATATGAAGAAACACCAAAATCTCCATACTGATGATGCATGAATAGGAGAATAGTGATAGCGAAAAAATTACCAAAGGGAAGATAAATCATAATATATTGCTAGATTTAAGGGATAAAAATTAACCTGCCACAAATATGTTTCAGCCTCTGACTTCCGTGCAGGATGGGTTACTGGAGAAATATCATGCAAAGATTCATCCTTCAGAGAGCTAATAACAAGCACCTTGCTGGAACAGAACGTCGGAGGTCAAGTCACATTTTTCAAACATCAAAAGGGGATGGCGTGACTCAGAGGATTAATAATAGGCTAGGAAGCTTACAGCTGGTAGGTTTGAGTTGAGACTTGCTTTCACCTCCAGCCCTGTTCAGCCAGGGTCAGAGTAACTCAGCCTGCAACCCAATATGAAGAAGAAGAGTTGGTTTTTATACCCCACTTTCCTCTACCACAAGGAGTCTCAAAGCGGCTTACAATCGCCTTGCCTCCTCCACAACAGACACCTTGTGAGGTAGGTGGGTCTGAGAGAGTTCTGAGAGAACTGTGACTAGCCCAAGATCACCCAGCTGGCTTCATGTGGAGGTAGGATTGCCAGGTCCCTCTATGCCACCGGTTTTTGGGGCGGAGCCTGAGGAGGGCGGGGTTTGGGGAGGGGAGGGACTTCAGTGCCATGGAGTCCAATTGCCAAAGCGGCCATGTTCTCCAGATGAACTGATTTCTATCAGCTGGAGATCAGTTGTAATAGCAGGAGATCTCCAGCAAGTACCTGGAGGTTGGCAACCCTAGTCTCAAAGTGGTTTACAATCGTCTCCCCCCCCCCACAACAGACACCTTGTGAGGTAGGTGGGGCTGAGAGTAGGGTTGCCAGGTCCCTCTTTGCCACCGGCGGGAGGTTTTTTGGGTGGAGCCTGAGGAGGGCGGGGTTTGGGGAGGGGAGGGACTTCAATGCCAAAGAGTCCAAATGCCAAAGTGGCCCTTTTCTCCTGTTGAACTGATCTCTATCGGCTAGAGATCAGTTGTAATAGCAGGAGATCTCCTGCTAGTACCTGGAGGTTGGCAACCCTAGCTGAGAGAGTTCTGAGAGAACTGTGACTAGGCCAAGGTCACCCAGCTGGCTTCATGTGGAAGAGTGGGGAAACCAACCCAGTTCTCCAGATTAGAGTCTGCCATTCTTAACCAGTACACCATGCAAAATGTGAGGAGTCTTTTACACACTCTTTGTGCAGCGTATTAATCCACCGTTCTCAATAGTAGCGGCTAAGTCTGAGTCATTCTGGGTGGGCCAGAGGGGAACGTGATCTGGATTAGTAACATTGCATCTGGTTGCAAGGGTCATGCCTGTAATCCTCCCCCAACACACATATACACTTCGGATTGCCAGCCTCCGAGTGGGGCCTGGAGTTCTCCCATAATTGCAACTGAACTCCAGACTACAGAGATCAGTTCCCTAATAGCAGCTTTACAGGGCAGACTATGGCATCACATCCCCACTGAACTCCCTCCCCTCCCTAAACTCCACCTTTCCCAGGCTCTACCCCCCAAACCCCAGGAATTTTCAAAGAAAGAGCTGGCATCCCTACTATTATATAGCGTGGGCGATAATACGAACACGCAGCTCAGGAGCCTGGAAAAACTCCAAGCTCTGTATAGATGCTGCTTTCCACTGCATACGTGTGTGTGTGTTAAGTGCCATCAAGTCCCCTCCGACTCATGGCGATCCTATGAATGAAAGTCCTCCAAAATGTCCTGACTTTGACAGCCTTGCTCAGATCTTGCAAATTGAAGGCTGTGGCTTCCTTTATTGAGTCAATCCATCTCTTGTTGGGTCTTCCTCTTTTCCTGCTGCCCTCAACTTTTCCTAGCATGACTGTCTTTTCCAGTGACTCTTGTCGTCTCATGACGTGACCAAAATACGACAGCCTCAGTTTAGTTTTTTTAGTTTCTAGGGTCAGTTCAGGCTTGAACTGCATACATAACACCTATGATATACCCCAGCATTTTGCTGGAGATGATGTAACTTGACTCAAGTTTAAAAAGGTGATTTAAAAAGCCCAAACTCCAAAAGGATGCTATTAAGGTTAAGTAGAGATGTCAGAGCCTCCAGGTGGGACCTGGGGTTCCCCCGAATTACAGCTCATCTCCAGACTGCAGAGATCAGTTCCCCTGGAGAAATTGGATGCTTTGGAGGGTGGACTCTGTGGCACTTTATTCCACTGAGGTCCCTGTCTTCCCTAGGCCCCATCCCCAAATATCCAGGAGTTTCCCAACCTGGATCTGGCAACCCTACCCCCTATCCCCCACCGATGGCCAGGGGGAACCTGGCAACCCTAGATTTCCACCTTCAGGAAGATGAAACAGGGGCAGAAAGGGGGTGGGTGGGTTTCCAGCTTTGGGTTGGGAAATACCTGGAGATTTTGGGGGTGGAGCCTGGGGAGGGTGGAGTTTGAGGAGGGGAGGGACCTCAGCGGATTATAATGCCGTAGAGTTTACCCCCCCCCCAAACCAGCCATTTTCTTTAGGGGAACTGAACTTGATCGCTTGGAGATCAATTGTAATAGCGGGAGATCTCCAGGTGCCACCTGGAGGTTGGCAACCCTGGGTGTGCATCAAAGGGGTTCATGGCAAGTAGATTATAAATGGAAGAAAAAAAGAAGGGGAATAAAACCCCAAAATTTGGATTCGCTCAGAAATAGAGCTGCATTTATTGTGAGCCCTGTTAGAAGTTTGGGATGCTGCATAAGAGGTCACAAGGTGTTCTTAACTGCTGCCTTTCTCTCCGCAACCACACTTGCTTCTGCTACTGAGACATGACTACTCTTGGTGGTGCAGGCTGGCTGAGGGAGGATAAAGAAATTCCATGCCTGCCCATTAGGGTTGCCAGGTCCCTCTTCGCAACTGGCGGGAGGTTTTGGGGGTGGAGCCTGAGGAGGGCGGGGTTTGGGTAGGGAAGGGACTTAAATGCCACACAGTCCAATGGCCAAAGTGGCCATTTTCTCCAGGTGAACTGATCTATGTCACCTGGGGATCAGTTGTAATAGCAGGAGATCTCCAGCTAGTACCTGGAGGTTGGCAACCCTACTGCCCATCCACTGAGAGGGAGGGCTACAAGAGAAGCCACAGTTAGTGTTCCTGAGGGGAAGCAATAGGGGGGCTCTACTCTAGTTTGCAGATACAATCTGAGGCAAAGCAAAAATGGAGAGCATTGCCCAATGCAGGGAATGTCTGGCCAGCACCTTAGCCTAGATCTGTCATTTCAGCTTCTTTTTTTCATGCATGTGGTACAACATGTAGTACCTGATGCTA
The DNA here is from genome assembly GCF_029931775.1 of Euleptes europaea. Classification (NCBI taxonomy): domain Eukaryota; kingdom Metazoa; phylum Chordata; class Lepidosauria; order Squamata; family Sphaerodactylidae; genus Euleptes; species Euleptes europaea. The sequence continues at coordinate 14,994,593 of NC_079321.1, forward strand.
TTTTCTTTGAGCATAAGGGCTGATTTCCACAGCATGGAGAACACAGGTTGAATCCAGGAGTCCTCACCCTGTATCTTGTGTAAAAATGCCACACATGAGTTCCTCAATTCTCACACGTACAGTGCCCGATACAGATCACAACTGTGGTGTGATTGGAGAAGGGACTTCAGCCTCCCTCCCCGCACCATCTTCCTAACCTGACATTTGAGGGGGGGAAATCTCTTGTCTGGACTAGGAAATTATCAGATGAGGCAGCAGCCTTGAACCAGATACTCAAGGAAATCAAACAGGCATGCAGACTAATCAGATACATTTCTATTTTGGGAACACTTAAACATAAGGCAAAAATAAAATGTACAGGTTTCATGAACGTACATACAAAAGCATCAGGTCTAAAATGAATATTCAGGATCCCCAAGTCTGTTTTTCTGGTTTCAATAGAGGAATTTATTTATTTTGTTTATTTGCTTCACTTATACCTCACTTTTCTCCCCAAAGGGAACCCAAAGTGGCTTACAACATTCTCCCCTTCTCCATTTTATCCTCACTAAGACACTGAGGTTAGTAGGGTTGCCAACCTCCAGGTACTAGCTGGCGATCTCCTGCTATTACAACTGATCTCCAGCCGATAGAGATCAGTTCACCTGGAGAAAATGTCCGCTTTGGCAATTGGACTCTATGGCTTTGAAGTCCCTCCCCTCTCCAAACCCCGCCCTCCTCGGGCTCCGCCCCAAAAACCTCCCGCCAGTGGCAAAAAAGGACCTGCCAACCCTAGAGGTTAGGCTGAAAGTGCGTGACCAGCCCAAAATCCCTCAGTGAGCTTCCACTGCAAAATGGGGGTTCAGACCTGGCTCTCCACCACTTTACTGGGCTGGCTCTCACTGGAATCCAGTGCTAAATTTCAGATTGACGTAAATATTGGGTTGCTGGGGGTTATTCTTTCGGGAATTGAATAAAAAGCCAATTCATTTAGAATTTTTGAAGTAAAAGAACATGATTAATATATGAACACTGGAAGGAATTGTCCTCAGATCCTCACTACCGCAACGTTAATTTTAAACATCCCTGACACACATTCATATTGATGTTTTGTCTCAAATTTGGTTGTAAGCATTACGTATGGTATTAGGAAAATAGTAACAACAGAGTATGGGAATTCAGTGACACAAATAGGTACTTCTTGACTCCTCTCGCAGCGTCTGTCTTTAACACTCTGTGTGATTTTTGTTGTAAAATTCTTGAAAACCATTTTTTCAGATGTTCGGATACATGACAGGGGAAAAAAATAGCAAATGCCTGTCAAGGGGCGACAAAGGGAGAGATGAAAAGGAAACAGCCAGTTATGGACCACCACGGGTGGACCCTTGAATAGGGGCCCTGTGCTTGACACAGCAGTGAATTGGAACAAAACTCAAGTCAAACGGCTATTTGTCAAGTGTAAAAATGCACAAAAGTTGTGAGAACGTGGGCCTTTCTGAAAAAATGTGCCAGTGACATTTCTGTAGCATTGGTTTCGGACCCCTGATGGATTGTTGTACTGTGAGAGCTGCATTGTACATCGTAATAAAGAGACATCTGGCCCACTCTCTTTCTAAAAGAATGGTCTGAGTCAAATTAAATCAGTTGATCAGTCCTGTGTAGCTTTTACAGATTGGCTTCTTGCCACAAGATTTGGAGTACTGTCTTTCTGCTCCTGGATTTATCAGTGGTAAATAGCATACACCTGCCTTTGCCCTCCAAACAAAATAACCCGTGCTTCCTGTCTCCCTCGGAAACTCCTGTTCCTGATATGCATTTTACTGAGGAATTGTTAACAAATGCCCAATTCATACACATTAAATGACTCAGAGTGGACCGGTCCCATGACCAGAGCTACTTGAAGGAAATACATACATACATACAGCAACAGGAACACAGTTCTCCCTGCCACAAACATGGCACTTATTTGCCCATTCTACTTGCACAAATTTCCTTGCAGGCATCAATGGTTTAAATTTATCAAGCTGACCAGATTAACTTTGTTTTAATCAGCAGTGACTCACAGGCTGGGATATTTCTGTATCATATCTGAACTATACAATGACAGCTCAAAAACAAAGCAGGATATTTTATGTTTGTAAGCCAGTTTGATTCTTCCTTAAGTGGTAGATAAAAGGTAAAGGTCCCCTGTGCAAGCACCGGGTCATTCCTGACCCGTGGGGTGATGTCACATCCCGACGTTTACTAGGCAGACTTTGCTTATGGGGTGGTTTGCCAGTGCCTTCCCCAGTCATCTTCCCTTTACCCCCCAGTAATCTGGGTAGATAAAAGCAGGGTATAAAAACCAACTCTTCTTCTTCTCCACCTGAAGGCCAGCAACCCTACTTAAACCTTATTAAGAAAAAAAATATTTTTTTTGCTTTATAAAGCTATTTGCTACAGTATGTAACAACCCACTCTAAACAAAATGTTGCAAATCAAACTGAAGAATCTGAGCATTTCTTTTATATCCCCACTCTTTTTGATGCTGTGTCTATGGTTCTACTTTATACAAGGGTTTTCACATCCGTTTTCTGAAGCCTTTTGCTGAAGATCTTATTCCTGCTTCTGTTGAGATCTGGTTATGACCTTTTTCAAACACTCATCAGACTATGACTTTATATTATAAAATCAAAATGCAATAATTTGGCCAATCTGCTTCAACATTTTGATTCCTGCTCCAATAGAGTCACCAAGAAAATAGTTCACTAACTTCGAAAGTCAGAGGTCTTTCTTTTCTTTTTTTAATATAAGAACTTTGATATTTGAGATTGTAATAAATGAGATATATGGATACTCCTCCAAGTTTGTATTATGTATTTTGTAATTTTTGTTACTTATTTTTTTTGTTATTGTTGTTACATGTATTGTTTTTTTGTTTGATATTTTTTTATTGTTAAAAAAATCTTAATAAAAATTTATTTAAAAAAAAAAAACGAAAGTCAGAGGTCTCCACGAAATGTAGAAGAACCAAGAACATAAAGAAACTGTCCAGATGTACAACAATCTCATATGCAGCTTTAATTTGTACCATCTATCGAACATTTGCCAAAGATTCCACAACTATACTGCATGGAAAGAAATCTTGCAGCATAAACAGCTGTACCCATTCACAAAAAAGGAGACCAGTAAACATCATTATGTTGGAATTTGCCTATATCTTTAGGGTATGATGACATATGACTCATTAGAAACTATTAATGCCATCTGTAAAAAAAGAAAATGTTCAAATATTGTGCACCTCATGGGCTCAAACTGATTACTTCTTCACAATTTGAAGCAAGCAGAAGTTTGAGTGATTTGTGTCTGTCAGCCATGGTCATTTTAAGCTGCACTGTTTGATACATTTGACTGACATTTGATTTTATTTTTGACTTGGTTATATTTTTATTAAGAAATTGTGGATTGTAGAAGAAGAAGAAGAAGAAGAAGAAGAAGAAGAAGAAGAAGAAGAAGAAGAAGAAGAAGAAGAAGAAGAAGAAGAAGAAGAAGAAGGTTTTATATCCCACTTTTCTCTACCTTTAAGGAGTCTCAAAGCAGCTTACAATCACCTTCCCTTCCTCTCCCCACAATAGGCACCTTGTGAGGTAGGTGGGGCTGAGCGAGTTCTGAGCGAGTTCTGTAATCCTGAAAAGTTCTGTAGTCCTGAAAAGGGGATGAGCATGGTTATCACGAGCTGCACAGGTCTGCTGAGGGGGAGCATTTGGTGTTCCCTATGACTTATTGGTCACTAAGGGATGTCTGGTATCATCATCTTCATCTTCTCCCTCAGCCCACTCTTCCGCCTTCAATTTAAAACAGAGGTTTGCCCCTATGCCTGGAATGACACAATGGTTGGGGAGGGCCACCGGGTGAGAGAAAAGTGGCTCAGGGGGCCCGCAAAGCTCATGTCCATTGTTGCCAACCTCCAGGTGCTAGCTGGAGCTCTCCTGGTATTAGAACTGATCTCCAGCCAATAGAGATCTGTTCACCTGGAGAAAATGGCCGCTTTGGCAATTGGACTCTATGGCACTGAAGTCCCTCCCCTCCTCAAACCCTACCCGCCTCAGGCTCCGCCCTAAAAATCTCCAGGTATTTCCCAACCTGGAGCTGGCAACCCTATCCATGTATCTGGTTCCACTCACCCTTGGGGCATTCACTTTTTTCACAGAGATTCCAAGACCCGTGTAATAAATAATTAAACACACGAGGCACAGCTTGTAGGCAGATTGTAACCATATTCTTCTGCTGGTACTCCATGAACCATCACCCCCCCCCATAAGAGCATTTTTTCACCTCGTGTATTTCTGCAGTCTGTCAGTCTCAAGCACATCCCTTCCTCACAGGCTTCCACTTGAGCAACTCCAGAGCTTCAGACTCAAGACTGACTTATCTCACTGGAGATGTATGTAAATGATACCCTTTGCACTTGTAAAAATTTCTGAAGACGCTTCAGGCTTCTCACAAACATACCTAGTCAGTACAGATTGTTATCCAGCCCTACTGTTATTTTATTCTATTTTGTGAGCCCACGCCTCCTTGAGACAGTGCAGAAATATTCCATTTATGGCCTCTTGCCCCAGTTTCTACATTAGCAATTGGAATGTCAAGCCCTCTTTGCTTAATTCATTACTAAAGCAACAGTTTAGCATCTCGTAAACCTCCATACGAAGAAAGGAAAGAAAGGTAGTAGATTAGAAACTTCATAGGATTTGGTAGGTTTTTAAAAATCAAATAAGCCATCATATCACCCTTGATGCTGACCCCTGCCTGATGCCAACTGCCTCATCTAAAGTCATGCTCACTCACTAGCCTAATATGATTCCCCATGCTCTCTAAACTTTTCCTTGCCATGGCCAGTCAGTTTAAGGATGCTGGTACTCATATTTAAGGGACTGGGTCTCATTACCCCCTCCCCAAACCCTACTTCCATTTTCCTTGTGCTTTGTTTGGCTTCTTGCTCTCTTCTCACTCTCCTTCCCATCAGTTCCTCTGCCCACACCCACATTCTCCCACTGCCGTATCTTTAGGGAGGGAAAGGATCAGTAGTGGAGGCAGTAATGATCCCAGGAACTGTGTTCATTGGAACACAACAGCCAACTAACCTCCAGGTACTAGCTGGAGATCTCCCGCTATTACAACTGACCTCCAGTCGATAGAGATCAGTTCCCCTGAAGAAAATGGCTGCTTTGGCGATTGGACTCTATGGCATTGAAGTCCCTCCCCTACTGAAATCACACCCTCCTCAGGCTCCACCCCAAAAACCTTCCACCAGTGGCAAAGAGGGACCTGGCCACCCTAGGTGGCCAGGTGGCCAGGTTCCTCCCCTGGCCACCAGCAGGGGATGGGGGAGTAGGGTAGCCAGATCCAGGTTGGGAAACTCCTGGAGCTTTGGGGATGGAGCCTGGGGAGGACAGGGGCCTCAGCGGAGTAGAATTCCATAGAGTCCACCCTCCAACGTGTCCATTTTCTCCAGGGGAACTGACTTTGCAGTCTGGAGATGAGTTGTAATTCCAGGGGATCCCCAGGTCCCACCTGGAGGCTGGCATCCCAACCAACAGAACAGGCCACAACTTGGCCATTAGGGTTGCCAGGTCCCCCTTCCCAATTGGCAGGAGGTTTTAGGGGGCGGGGCTGGAGTGGCTGCAGGCACATGCAGGCATGCGCACGAGATAACAGCACTTCCTAGGGTTGTCAGGTCCCTCTTCACCACTGGTGGGAGGTTTTTGGGGCAGAGCCTGAGGAGGGTGGGGTTTGGGGAGGAGAGGGACTTCAATGCCATAGAGCCCAATTGCCAAGGTGGCCATTTTCTCCAGGTGAGCTGGTCTCTATTGGCTGGAGATCAGTTGTAATAGCAGGCGATCTCCAGCTAGTACCTGGAAGTTGGCAACCCTAGCAATTCTGGTTTTAGTTCCAGAAGCGCTGCAGCTCCGTGGCCAATTTAACCCTCAACCTCCCACATCACCATGGCTCCAGAGCAGCTGGGTGGATTGGCAGGCACTTGCCCACCAATGCCACCCACCTGGCAACCCTCCTCCAGTTATGGTCACGAGACCTGAGCCTCTCCTTTCTAGAAAGCCTCTGGGAGTTGTTCTTAAAGCAACAGTATCACTATACCACATCCACCACACCCACTTCCCTTTTAGAGCAGTCTTCACCTCCCACAAGCCTCCTCCTTCTTCTCGGTAGAATCGGCAAAACGTTTCAGGAACCACTACAACCTCTAACCATTTTTAAGGCACTGCCTGTGATAAATTCATCATCCATGCCCACACGCTCACCAGTCTGCCCGTTAAATATCACTCCTCTGTCAAGCTTTCTATCTCACCCTTCACCTTGATCTTCTCCTTCGTATTTCAAGTTTCACAAACCTTGCTGAGAATTAGCATGATATCATGTCAATATTCCTCTTTAATATGGAAGCTTTGTGCTTTCCAAGCCGAGAAAAATTCCTTGGCGGGAGCAGCCTTGGAATAAAAGGCCAATAAAAAATTATAGAATCATAGAATCACACAGTTGGAAGGGACCACCAGGGTCATCTAGTCCAACCCCCTGCACAATGCAGGAAATTCACAACTACCTCTCTCTCACACACACAGTGACCCCTACTCCATGCTCAGAAGATGGCCAAGATGCCCTTCCTCTCATGAGCTGCTTAAGGAGTCAGCATTGCTGACAGATGACCATCTAACCTCTTCTTAAGAACCTCCAGGGAAGGAGAGCTTACCACCTCCAGAGGAAGCCTGTTCCACTAAGGAACCACTCTAATGGTTAGAAAATGCTCCCTATGTTATGTTTTGTTTCCTTTCCTGCTATACCCCCAGAAGCAGTAGCTGCTGAAACAATTCACTCTTTCAGTACTAACTAAGGGAATACTGAAAGTAGCCTTGCTGTGTGTGGCAACTGGCAGGAGGTTTGGGGCTGGGGACATGGGCATGACATCCTGGGTGTGTCGTTACATCACTTCCAGGGGAAATCCAGATATTACATAGGGTAGCTCTAGGGATTGCTGGAAACTCTAGGGTAATTGCCTAGATTCCTAAGGCTATGTTCTATTGCATGTACAGTTGGCAGGAGATCTCCCGCTATTACAACTGATCTCCAGGCGATATAAATCAGTTCCCCTGGAGAAAATGGCCGCTTTGGCGATTGGACTCTATGGCATTGAAGTCCCTCCCCTCCCCAAACCCCGCCCTCCTCAGGCTCTGCCCCCAACATCTCCCGGTATTTCCCAACCCGGAGCTGGAAACCCTAATTGCTCAGCACACATAACGTCACTGTGGTTTTTTTTCCTGCTGCTGTCACTTGGAGTGGCGACAGGCAATAGGATCTGGATGGTTTATGTATATTTGTGCTGAAATACGCAGAGCAGAAATTCACCCCAATCACTACCAGCCTTGGTTAGGCCGTGGTTTAAACTTTACACCGCACTTAGGGCTACATATACGTTTTTTTGTTTTTTGTTTTAAAGGCTATTGGCAGCTCTAAACAGGGATGAAAAACCCCTTGGCAACACAATGAAGAGAGATTCATGAAAATGACTCATTGCAATATTTTCAACTTGTCTTCACTTTAATCAATTGGGGCCACAGCCAAGGAATGGTAACGTTGATCCTGTCCTTCAAGGAAGCCAGAGCAAAATGGAGAGGGAAGAGGTAGAAGTTCACGAATAATGAAGTGCTGGTTTGCTGAACCGTGACTTATTTCACAGTTCTCTTGAAATGAGCATGTTTTACTTCAGTTCTTTAAGACTGTTGTGAATGGCTGGGGCCAGGAAAGACGTGAAATGGCAACGCTATATAGTATCTGCTTTCAAGTCTGTGAGGATCAGAATGAAAGCCAGTGTATATGTTTAAGGCAGCATTTTGCATTCCATAACTCTGCCTCTGTGCCTGTTTTTAAAGGGAAGAGCAAATATTTAAAACGCAAAGCGATAAAATTGTCTGTCCCCAGACAATTGTGTCAGAAGGAAAGCACATTCAAGGCAACATTCTCCATTTACAGGGTGCGCCGTGCGGTTGACCTCTGCACCTGCCTTCAAGGGAGCCAGTAAATGTATACAAAGAAGAAGGAGGAGGAGAAGGAGGAGTTGGTTTTTCTATGCCAACTTTCTCTACCACTTAAGGAAGAATCAAACCGGCTTACAATCTCATGCCCTTCCTCTCCCCACAACAGACACACTGTAAAGTAAGTGGGGCTGAGAGGGCCCTAAGAGGGCCCAAGGTCACCCAGCTGTCTTCATGTGGAAGAGTGGGGAATCCAACCCGGTTCACCAGATTGGCGTCATCCGCTCAAGTGAAGGAGTGGGGAATCAAACCCAGTTATCCAGATCAGAGTCCACCACTCCAAACCGCCACTCTTAACCACTACCCCATGCTAGCATACAGTTATTTGACCCTGGAAGACAGAGATATTTCACATTCAAGACATGTTGATATGCATTATGCTCACAGCCAAACTCCTTGCCTGCATCTGTGTTCAAGAGGGCCCAGAATTAGTAATGCCTCTGAGAGGCAGGGACCAGAAGTGGGTCATTGCAAGAGGGCAGCTGTGCCATTAGAAGGCTACCAAACAACAATTCCCCACCCCCTAGGACTGGGGTGGTGGTGGTGGTATACAGTTGCATTCATTTATTTCAAATATTTTAAAGCCCATCTTTCTCCCAACAAAGCTGGGATCCAAGTAGAGTTTGCAAGCAAGAGGATTGGGAGCAGGGACACGGGGGGAGGGGTTCAACATCGGCTGCATCCCTACATCACTTTAGGAAAAACGCAGATGTAGGGTAGCTCTAGGAATTGACAGAAGCTCTGTGGTTTTACCATAGAGTTTCCAGAGATCCCAAGAGCTGCCCTATATCATTTTCCTTTCCCCCCAGAAAAAAGTCTGAATCCTAGAGCATGACATCACTTGTAGGATTATCTGAATCCTAGAGCATCACATTGGCAATGTGACATTACTTCCAGTTATTGCTTTTCCAGCAATTTTCCACCTGTCACCTGACTGAATGACACTGGGCAGCAAAGAAGGCGGCTAGAAGATCTGCTGGCCCCAACCTAAACTGTGCTGGGCATTGAGTAAACTTCCCCTCCTCTTCCTTTTCTCTACTTCCCTCCTATAGAGCTTTTACCAATGTGGTGTAGTAGTTAAGAGTGGTGGTTTGGAGCGGTAGACCCTGATCTGGAGAACCAGGTTTGATTCCCCACTCCTCCACATGAGCGGCGGAGGCTAATTTGGTGAACTAGGTTGGTTTCTTCACTTCTGCACATGAAGCCAGCTGGGTGACCTTGGGCCAATCACACTCTCTCAGCCCCACCTATCTCACAGGGTGTTTGTTGTGGGGAGGGGAAGGGAAGGGGATTATAAACTGATTTGATTCTTCCTTAAGTGGTAGAGAAAGTCAGCATATAAAAGCCAACTTGGTCCCAAGAATCAGGGACTTTGTGGAATGTACTGGCTGATATTATGGAATCTCTCCTTTTTAGATACCCCAACTTCCAACTGATCCTAGAAAGTGACTTTAATGTGAGAATAGGTTTGAGTGTTATTGATGCAAGAGCAAATATGAAGGCGCAAATCACCACCTATGCTACCCTATTGGAACGATCATCTAAGGATAGGGTAATTAATAAGTTTGGGCTTAAATTGCTGGAACTGCTCTCCCAGTCTAACTTACATGTTTTAAATGGCTCTACCCTGGACAGTACTGGGGGTACCTTCACTTCATAATATCTGCTTCTTCTTCTTCTTCTTCCTTTTCCTCTTCCTCCTCCTCCTTCTTCTGTTGCACAGCTTGTGAGTTCACACAAGATATCTTTGCAAGTGGCTTGCAGACTGGGTTGGGTCTCTTGGAGAGCCAGCGTGGTGTAGTGGTTAAGAGCGGTGGACTCTAATCTGAAGAACCAGGTTTGATTCCCCACTCCTCCACATGAGCGGCGGACGCTAATCTGGTGAAGCGGATTGCTTTCCCCACTCCTACGTGTGAAGCCAGCTGGGTGACCTTGGGCCAGTCACAGCGCTCTTAGAGCTCTCTCAGCCCCACCTCCCTCACAGGGTGTCTGTTGTGGGGAGGGGAAGGGAAGAGGATTGTAAGCTGGTTTGATTCTCCCTTAAGTGGTAGAGAAAGTCGGCATAGAAAAACCAACTCTTCTTCTGCTTCTTCTTCTTACTGGAGACCTTTCTGCGAGGTGATGTTCCTGCTGCCTGAATACTTTGAGGAACAAAAGGAAGCAGGCCTTGTTCAACTTTAGAGAGGTCTCTTCCCAACAGGGGCTCTAGCTGACAGCAACTATAATCCTTCATCCATGACCGTAACAGCTCGGGGCTCATTCCACAGTAATGGTATCAGCATTCATCAGTTTCCTCTCTTGTCTAACTGGCATTGGCGGAGAGCCAAACATTATCCATCTTTTCTTTTCTTTTCTTTTTTGTAATTTTAACTCCCTACATCTGATTGAAAATCTATCCAAAGTCCCCCAGGACTTTACACAGGCCTTTTAATATTGCTTTAAACACCTAAACTTACGTTTGTGCCAAGTTTCATTCTTCAGCCCCCAGGGTGGATTTCATTTAAATCAAATCGATTTAAATCACAATTTAAATCACAATTTAAATCACTAGTCAGTAAGATTAGATTTAAATCGTGGTTTTCCTCACTCTTTTATGGCCTACTGCCATTATAGGCTTTCTCCTCCAGGGAGAGAATAATACGATAAACTTCAGGCTATACACACAAAGATCCCAAGACTTGTGGAGAATTCTGCTCAAAAGGTTACTGCTTGCCCCTCCCTCCTCACAAGCTAGGGTTGCCAACCTCCAGGTGGTGATGGAAGATCTTCTGCTATTACAACTGATCTCCAGCCGATAGAGATCAGTTCTCCTGGAGAAAATGGCTGCTTTGGCCATTGAACTCTATGGCATTGAAGTCTCTCCCCTCTAGGGATGCCAGGTCTGGGAGATTTTGGGGGCGGAGCCTGAGGAGGGTGGGGTCTGGGTAAGGGAGGGACTTCAATGCCATAGAGTCCAATGGCCAATGCTAACCAATGCTAAGACTCTAGTGTGCTGGTTAGCATTGGGAGCAATGACACACACCTGGGTTTTCATGATTTAGTTGGATTGACTTTTCAACCTTGTATGCTGCATTATGTGATGTACTTTCCTGACATCTTTTTGTAACCAGATTCATGCTTAACCTACGTGGGATGGTATCAAGTTTGTGTATGACAGCACACTTTTTGGAAGCAATATTTGTAAGTATATAATCTTGTATTTTTGTTATTGTGAATAGCTTTAATCTTTAATAGTATAATTGAGATGTACATTTTAACTAATAGGAAGGACTGAAGAAGGATTCCATATCATTGTGAATCTGAAACAGCCGTATCCTATGGAAGATTGTGGCTTCTTATGAAATTTTGTACACAGAAACTGGATTGCTACTGTTACTCTGCTGAGACTCTTGGAAAATCATTGTGGGTCCTTGCTATATATATTGTACATATTGATTGTTAGTTTGTTGCGTGGTTACCTTGTTGAGTACAATATTGTACATGTTTTCACTTCAGTAGCTTATATAAATTGCCCCTGTTTGTACATGACTGTTGCCCCTGTACTGTTTCATTACCTGGAGGTTGGCAACCCTACTCCCCTCCCCAAACCCCAGCCTCCTCAGGCACCGCCCCCAAAATCTCTTGCCGGTGGTGAAGAGGGACCTGGCAACCCTACACTTCGCTCCTTGTGTAGATCTATTCCACTCCAAACAATCTTCTATTCATTGAACATCTTGAAACCTAGCACTTAAGAGGTAAGGGGTTCATTCTGTGTACACAGATTTGCAAAGGAACAATGGGATTAAGGTATCTCAACTCTGTATACTTTATAACGTTTTTTCTATGAAGAAGAGGCACGTTATCTCTGCAGACACACATTTACAGTTCTGAGAACTGCAAAACCAAGCATCTGTGATAGTATCCTCTAGACAGAAATTTCCCCCCCAAAATAATCTTACAGAAACCTCTGGAAGAACATGACATTGTGAACAGATTAATGGAATTCGTTTACCCGAAAAAATTGAACATTGCATGAATATATAGCCACTTGCTACATAATTAAAACTAATTCTTATTTCATGATGAATAACCATTGCACTATCATGTATCTTAAATAGAAAACTATCTTTAGATAGATTTTTCCTCAAAAAGCGTTTTTTTAAAAAATTATTTAAATTTTAAAAATCTATTTTTTTATTTTTTTTAAATCATTTATTTTTATCCACCTTATCAGCCCAGTTATCAAGGGGAAAGGGGTGTCCCTCTTCACCACCAGTGGGAGGTTTTTGGGGCGGAGCCTGAGGAGGGTGGGGTTTGGGGAGGGACTTCAATGCCATAGAGTCCAATTGCCAAAGTGGCCATTTTCTCCATGTGAACTGATCTCTATCGGCTGGAGATCAGTTGTAATAGCAGGAGATCTTCTGCCACCACCTGGAGGTTGGCAACCCTAATCATAGTGCCTTGACAGCATACTGAGAAGGTGAGGCAGGCTTCCTTCTTATGAATCACCTGAGCCAAAGACTTTCACCTTTTCTCTTATGTCTCCATAAGTAAATCAACTAGAGACTATCTCTCTTCTCCCCCCCGCACCCGCCCCAGATGACAACTGAATATTTAGGGAAGAGGAGGATTTCCAGTTTACATGTGGGGTCTGTAGATCTCCCAGAATTATAACTGATCTCCAGACTATAAAGATCATTTCCTCTGGAGAAAAAGGCAGCTTTGGAAGGTGGACTCTATGGCATTATATCCCACTGAGATCCTTCCCCTCTCCAAATTCTACCCTCCCCAGCCTCTACCCCCAAATCTCCAAGAATTTCCCAACCTGGAATTGGGAACCATAGGGAAGAGGCCTTAAAAGTTTACATTTATGGGATTTCTTTGGAATTAGCATCTCAGCTAGAGAATAGTCTAAATAAAAAATGTTAGAAAATCATGCTTTAAAACAAAAAGTATTTGGTGGAGCAAAGGTGAATGTGTGAGTGGTGGGAGAAGGAGAAGAAGAAGAAGAAGCCCTTCCCCACAACAGACACCCTGTGAGGTAGGTGGGGCTGAGTGTGACTAGCCCAAGGTCACCCAACTGGCTTCGTGTGTAGGAGTAGGGAAACAAAACCAGTTCACCAGATTAGCCTCCGCCGCTCATGTGGAGGAGTGGGGAATCAAACCCGGTTCTCCAGATCAGAGTCCACCGCTCCAAACCACCGCTCTTAACCACTACACCATACTGGTATAGAATTTTACACAGATTGTATTTTGAAATTAAGTACCTTGTGTATCTTTAAACTAATCAGAATAAGAAGCCACTTGGCCTGTGCCAAAGAAATAGAGTTATCACTATATTTAAGGTTTGCACACATTGCTATGGCCTGCCGTTCACACCGTCTCACATCCAGTGCCAGACTCTGCTTCCTTCTACATTAAAACTGAATTAATCACGGCGAACCAGAAAACAGCCCCACAGCAGTTCTACAGGGCCCAGGAGAATTCAACACAAGCATAGTTAAACAATAATTAAACTCCAAATTCTCTGGGCATATCAAAGCTCTCTTTTTAGCAAGGAAAAAAAAATCTGTAGCATGGGATGGCTGAGCCAAGGGTATTAGAATAAGCAACCAGCCCAGGTTCCCTGCAGACTGATATTTGGTCTGGTCTTTGAAGAAAACAGAAAGAAAGCGGGCGACCGAGATAAGGCAGAGTGCTGAGTGTTAAACCAAGGCCCACCCAGACAAAATCCCCTGTTTATAAAGAAGGGATTAAACTCTACCCGAGTATGTCAGCATCTGAACAAATGGCCTCCTTTCTCAGTGACTAGTTTCTGCAGGCGTCAGGCAAATCTCTCTGCGCGGAGGCCCCAGCGTTAATGGGTTGTCACTCGGACACCTCCCCGGCAATTGGCGATCAGTAAAGTCTCTGTGACAACCGCGGTAGTTACTCGTGTGGAAAATTAATACCGGGACAGTGATGAATCTATTTCATCTTTCCTTTCACTTTTGCAGTTCGAAAGGGAAAACAAGAAACAGAAACAGCATGTAATTATGTATTGTCCACAGCTTGTGTGGCTGCTGGTACGGCGTCCAAAGTGTGAGAGAGGGATTCTGACAAAGCGATGCTTTCCAGGCATTGGGCCAGGGCCTTCCAAATTATTTGAGACCCCCTTGTGAATGAGTTGGCAGGATCCTGGCCAAGACTATATGGGGAACAACGCAGCACAGGAGGATTTGGTTGAGGAGCTTAGAATCCGGTAGTGGGGTTGGGGCCTTTTCTACCCAGGATGGTTACAACTGTAGATCTGTGGTTCGACCAGCCAGTCAGTGGCTAGGGTTGCCAACCTTCAGGTGGTGGCTGGAGAACTCCCGCTGTTACAACTGATCTCCAGGCAACAGAGATCAGTTCACCTGGAGAAAATGGCCGCTTTGGAAGGTGACATGGCTTATATGGCATTATACCTCATTAAAGTCCCTCCCCTATCCACACCCCACCCTCCTCAGGCTCCAGGTATTTGCCTGGTGGAGCTACAGCAGCATCTTGCCTGGTTTAGAACATAGCTGAATCAGACCAGGGGTCCATCTAGTCCAGCATACTGGTTCACACAGTAGCCAACCAGTCACCCTGGACAACCAAACAAACAGGCCGTAGAGGCCAAGGCCCTTCCTTGATGCTGCCTCCTAGCATTCAGAGGTATTCAGAAGTTTCTTGCATTTACATCTGGAGGTTCCCTTTAGTCACCATAGCTGGTAGCCATTGATGGATCTCCTATGAATCTATCTAACCCCCTTCTACACATTTTACAGATCTCATCAAAACCACTCGCTTACACAATGCCCAAGACAGAACACTCCTCACCTTACAAACCTAGATGCTGTTTTCTAATCACCATCTGAATGCCATATTGATCCCTATGTATAACACTTGATGCCATCTCTCTTTCCTTCTTGTGCCTAGGGTTGACAGCTCCAGGTTGGGAAATACCTGGAGATTTTGGAGGTGGAGCCTGAGGATGGGGGCTTGGGGAGGGGAGGGACTTCCATGGGGCACCATGCCATAGCACCCATTGTCCAAGGCGGCCATTTTCTCCAGGTGAACTGATCTCTGTTGCATGGAGATCAGTTGTAATCCTAGGAGATCTTCAGCCACCCCCTGGAGATTGATACAAATAAAACAGTAGTAGGCAAAAGTAATAAAGCAATAGGCAAAAGATAGCGAGCAGCACAAATCGCCTTTGCTACTTCTTCGCTTTGTAACCTTGGTTGCCTAGCTTGGTTTGCCTATTTATGTTTATTGCAATACAGTGACAGCTTTGCTGTTTGTGCTGCTTGCTATCTTTTGCCTATTGCTTTATTACTTTTGCCTACTACTGTTTTATTTGTATCAACACTACTTACAGTAGAGTGAGTTATTTGTACACCCCCTGGAGATTGGCAACCTTGTGTCCCCTCACTGCCACCCCTTGTCACTCACAATGCCAGTCTCCATACATTCAAATTTCTGTCTTCTTGCATTTTAAGGAGCCAATGACCCAGCACTAAGACATCAGCATGGACCAGCGACAGTACAGATATAGCACTGAGAGGTGTCTGATAAAAATCAGCCCAGTTGATGTAGTGAGCTAACACTAAGGAATTTACCAGTTTTTGCCAGTTTTTTTTCTCAAGACAGCAAGATTCACGTGGGGAAAACAATGAATTGTGATCTTTAAAAGGGTTTCCCAGTGCCTTTTCATTTTGTCAAATATGTTAATTTTATTCAAACTTCAAACCATGCCAAAACGTGAGAAACTGCTTTGCCTCAATTCCACGGTGGCTGGCGGCCAACAGGCCTTCAATGTATAGAGTAAACACTGCAGCCTTCCATGTGAATATGCAAATTCATTGTCCAAGCGCTGTGTCTCCCTCCAAGCACTTTCAAAAACCTGACAATTTTCAGCGGCCGCTGAATGTGATTCCAGATGACGTTGCTTGTGACTATTGCATCACTCCAATGGTTATTTGGTCAAGGCCAAAATAAAATTTGTGTTTGCTTCCTTTGTCTGGAAAACGTTCTTTTAAAAAAACCATATATGAATCGTAATCTGGACATTTCTAGCAAAATAAATGGAGCAAACGCTAAACATTGCTATATTTCCTCACGTGAAGTTCCAGGAATGCGCAGACACAGAAGGAAGCTGTACTCTCTACTGACTATTGCATCCGTTCCTCCCGCCACAAAAATTCAATCACTGAAATCCCCTCACTGTATGCCTGTTGGTAACCAGTCGGCCTGTCATGGCAGATAAGGAAATGATACTTCAAAAACAAAGAAGCCATAGAGGTACGTGGTTGGAGAGAGGTGAGGGGGGTCCATCTCTTTCAAAGAGGCTGCAGCTCAGAGCACCTGACTGCACGCAGGGGTCCCCAGTTCATGCCCCAGCATTTCCAGTTAGGGTAGATTTCATGTAGCAGGAAAAGATGCTCTCCCCCTCAGAGAGAGAAAGGGAAGACTTTTTTCTGCCAGAGAGCTTGCAGAACTATGCCCATAGATGCATTGACCCAACTGGATTAATGATTTGTCTAGTTGGGTTACCAGGGGGGACCTCCCACCGACAGTCCCCCAGCTCCCGCAGCAAAAATTGATGTCGCTGCTCTAAGATTCAGTGGAAACTCTAAACCACAGAGTTTCCACTGAATCCTTGAGCAGTGTGACGTCACTTCTGGGTTTGCCCTAGAAATGGCATCAAATGGCTCTCAGCCACTACACCAGTGTGGTGTAGTGGTTACAAGAGGTGGTTTGGAGCGGTGGACTCCAGTCTGGAGAACCGGGTTTGATTCCCCACTCCTACACACGAAGCCTACACACAAATGGCTCTCAACCACTACACCAGTGTGGTGTAGTGGTTAGAAGAGGTGGTTTGGAGCGGTGGACTCCAGTCTGGAGAACCGGGTTTGATTCCCCACTCCTCCACATGAATGGCGGACGCTAATCTGGTGAACCGGGTTGGTTTCCCCACTCCTACACACGAAGCCAGCTGCGTGACCTTGGACTAGTCCAGTGATGGCGAACCTTTTAGAGACCGAGTGCCCAAACTGCAGCCGAAAACCCACTTATTTATCGCAGAGTGCCAATGCGGCAATTTAACCTGAATACCACCCCCAGAAAGGGCCCAGAGGGAGAGGCTAGGGTTGCCAAGTTCCTCTTCGCCATGAGTGGGAGGTTTTTGGGGTGGCGCCTGAGGAGGGCAGGGTTTGGGGAAGGACTTCAGTGCCATAGAATCCAATTGCCAAAGTGGTAATTTTTTCCAGGGGAACTGATCTCTATTGGTTGGAGATCACCCGGGGCAGGGCAGAGCCGGAAAGGCCAGTGGCTTGGAGGAACCGCGTGTGCCGGCAGAGAGGGCTACGCGTGCCGGAAGTGGCACACGTGCCATAGGTTCGCCAACACGGGACTAGTCACACTCTCTCAGCCTCACTTCACAGGGTGTCTGTCCAGCGGGCCGGCATCCCTCTGAAGTAGGGTTGCCAACCTCCAGGTACTAGCTGGAGATCTCCTGCTACTACAACTGATCTGCAGCTGATCGAGATCAGTTCACCGGGAGAAAATGGCCGCTCTGGCAATTGGACTCTATGGCATTTAAGTCTCTCCCCTCCCAAACCCCACCCTCCTCAGGCTCTGCCCCAAACACCTTCCGCTGGTGGTAAAGAGGGAGCTGGCAACCCTACCCTGAAGTGAGGTGGGGCACAGGAAAACATGGAAAGGGCATAGACTATTGATTGGTCAACACTGGATTATGGGGGATTGTTCCTCCCCCCCCCCCAAGATCCCCTCCCCTTCTCCATTGAGGAAACCAGCCAAATTCACAGCATGTGGCTAAAAGGTGGGCCTTTTTCCAAGCTCACTCGTTGGGAATAACTGCATACTGTTAACATCCTTAATTCTTAGGGAACACGAAAATATCCCAGTCGTTTAGTTTAAGGCATTTGGAATTAATTTTTCCATTACTCTCGCTTGTACGTTTATCCTTTTTACAAGAGGTGTTTATTTAATGAACTTCTTCCCTTGCAGAGTTCTGAACTTAAAAACAGTGTTTTGTTTTTGTTACGCGTATATGTTTCTGAAATGAACTGTTCATAGAAGCTGAATCGACAATAACACTTGGGCTTGGTGACGGCTTGTCTATGAAGAAATCACTGCGGGGTTTTCAGTTATAATTCCAGGAGAACTCTGGGCCTCACCTGGAACCTGGCAGCCCGATTCAGAGGAGCTGAGCAAGGCATGGGACTGTTTTTTAGGGATGTTCTGAGGGTGGCGGGCTCTCCTTCTTTGTAAGTTTTAAGCAGAGGCTAGATAGCCATCTGACAGCAACGCTGATTCTGTGAACTTAGGCAGATCATGAGAGGGAGGGCAGGAAACAGGGTTGCCAGGTCCTTCTTCGCCACCAGCAGGAGGTTTTTGGGGAGGGGTTTGGGGAGGGGAGGGACTTCAATGCCATAGAGTCCAATTGCCAAAGCGCCCATTTTCTCCAGGTGAACTCATCTCTATCGGCTGGAGATCAGTTGTAATAACAGGAGATCTCCAGCTAGTACCTGGAGGTTGGTAACCCTAGCAGGAAGGGTTGTGTCAGTGCTTGGCTCCCGTGGCCCCTTCTTACATGCCCAGGGTAGTGCCGATTGCCACTTTGGGGTCAGGAAGCAATTTTCCTCTGGGCCATATTGGCCAGGGATCTTGGAGGGTTTTTTCCCCATATCTTCTGGGCATGGAGTAGGGGTCACTGGGGGTGTGGGGGTGAAGTAGTTGTGAATTTCCTGCATTGTGCAGGGGGTTGGACTAGATGACCCTGGAGGTCTCTTCCAACTCTATGATTCTATGGTTCTATGTGTACTCCTCCCCATCAGTATTGATGTTTGTCTTCAATGGGTGCAATTAAGTTTGGGGAAAGTGTTTGGGGAGAGTTGTTCACTCCCCCTTTTCCCCCAGCCTCTTGGCAAATCTTTCTGTGACAGCTTTTGAGCTTTTAAAAAATACGCAGGAGACCTAACCATTCCCTTTACACCATCTTGACTCCTCTGGTATCCAGACATCCCTTAGACTTTTCATATGCTCTCACCCTCTGATATATAAATGAAGACTATCCGCACTTGTTTGACAGAGACTAACATTTGTTTTATACCTTTCTTTAAAAACAAGGTGCTGCTTAAGAAGGGCAGGAAAAAATTGCTTTCTTACCCCCACCCATGTTTCAGACGCCACATGTTTATCTCTGAAAAAGACATAAGAACATAAGAAAGGCCCTGCTGGATCAGACCAAGGCCCATCAAGTCCAGCAGACGGTTCACACAGTGGCCAACCAGGTGCCTCTAGGAAGCCACAAACAAGATGACTGCAGCAGCACCATCCTGGCTGTGTTCCACCGCACCCAAAATAATAGGCATGCTCCTCTGATACTAGAGAGAATAGGTATACAGCATGACTAGTATCCATTCTAACTAATAGCCATGAATACCCCTCTCCTCCATGAACATGTCCACTCCCCTCTTAAAGCCCTCCAAGCTGGCAGCCATCACCACATCCTGGGGCAGGGAGTTCCACAATTTAACTATGCGTTGTGTGAAAAAATACTTCCTTTTATCTGTTCTGAATCTCTCGCCCTCCACCTTTAGCAGATGACCCCGTGTTCTAGTATTATGGGAGAGGGAAAAAAGCTTCTCCCTGTCCACTCTCTCCAAACCATGCAAAATTTTATAGACCTCTATCATGTCTCCCCTTAGCCGCCTTCTTTCCAAGCTAAACAGCCCTAAGCTTCCTAACCGCTCCCCATAGGACAGTTGCTCTAGTCCCCTAATCATTTTGGTTGCTCTTTTCTGTACCTTCTCAAGCTCTGTAATATCCTTTTTTAGGTGTGGTGACCAGAACTGTACACAGTATTCCAAGTGTGGTCTCACCATAGATTTGTACAAGGGCAGTAAGGCATTTATTTCTGACTATTATGAGCTGGCTCTGACCTGGGTAGCCCGTGCCGGATTTACGTATAAACTAAACAAGCTATAGCTTAGGGCCCCACTCTTTTGGGGCCCCCAAAAAAATTTAAAGGAAAAAAAAAAGTACATTTTAAAGGAAATGGATGTACATTTCCAAAATATAAGATAAAAAAACATAAAATGAAACCTACATACAGCAACAGTGTTTTGTGTTGTGTAGGCTCCTATGATGTAAGTAATGGGCCTCGCCTGCTAGCCTGCTCCCTAAAATATCACTGGTTTGCTCATTTCTATATATAAATTACCATATAGCATATATTCAACACAAAAAACAGTGACAATTTGTTGTTGACAAAGGACAGCTGGACATATAAAGGGCCCCATTACCTTCAATAGCTTAGGGCCTCATCAAACCTAAATCCGGCCCTGTGGGTAGCCCAAGCTAGCCTGATCTCCTCACATATTGGAAGCTAAGCAGATTTGGCCCTGGTTAGTACTTGGATGGGAGATAGGGTTGCCAGGTCCCTCTTTGCCACCGGTGGGAGGTATTTTGGGCAGAGCCTGAGGAGGGCAGGGTTTGGGGAGGGGAGGATACCTCAATGCCATAGAGTTAAATTGCCAAAGCGGCCATCTTTCTCCAGGGGAACAGATCTCTATTGGCTGGAGATCAGTTGTAATAGCAGGAGATCTCCAGCTAGAACCTGGAGGTTGGCAACCCTAATGGGAGACCACCAACCAAGACCAGGGTTTGCTACTCAGAGGAAGGCAATGGCAAACCTCCACCTCTCTTCATCTCTTGCCTTGAAAACCCCAGGAAGGGTCACCACAAGTCGGTTGCGACTTGACAGCACTTCCTACCACCATTATGAGTTCAGCCAATCATGGCAAATACTCCTCAAACACATTGGTTGAATGGAGCACGTCTTTGATTCTCACCACGATCCTTTGCTGCCCCTAGTTGGAAAATTGCATCGTAAGTTTCGAATGACTCCTGAATCTAGCAGCTCCTGTCCGTTACTGTGTGGGGGGGGTGCGTCTGTACAAATAATTACTTTAATATCTTACTTCTCTCGAAGTTAGTTCCATTGATTTCAATGGAACTTACTTCTGTCTAAAGTCTGTAGCACACTGTAACCTTTCGCGGGATTCCTGCCCTTAGATACACATGCAAGATTGCCGCCTTTGTTTGGATAAGCCCGCTGTCTGCCCTTCCAAATTGTGAAGAGCTCAGAATGAATGCTATACCTGTGTCCTGACCTATGAATCTGAGACGTGGAGATTTTTATTGTATAAAATGTTGTAATTAAATACCTGTTTACATTTCAGGCTGAACGTGTAGCTTCTGTCCCCTGAGGGACCTTGAGGAAATGAACCGGGGCATTTCATGAACTTCCCTGCAATGGAAAGTAAATAAAGAACATATTGTAGGGGCATTACAAATGGCCCCCACGTACAAAAATACATTTTTGCTCCTTGATAAAGTCAAGGAGCTGAAAAAGTTTCATTAGTAAAATGATATTAGCTTAGGAAGGACCAAATGTTTTTAAATGAAGTGGTCGCATTTGTACAAATATATAAAGTAACTCACAGGAAGGCATTAGATGGATTTTAATCCAGTTCTTTTCAGGTAATATTAATACCATTTTAGGATAAACTATTAAGATGGCAGAGGTTAGTGTTTCTATGTTCACTGGATAAAATAAGGCAGCCAGCGTGGTATATTGATTAAGAGCGGTGGTTTGGAGCGGTGGACTCTGATCTGGAGAAACGAGTTTGATTCCCCACTTCTCCACATGAAGCCAGCTGGGTGACCTTGGGCTACTCACAGCTCTCACAGCCCCACCTAGCTCACAGGGTGTCTGTTGTGGGGAGGGGAAGGTGACTGTAAGCCGGTTTGAGACTTCCTTAAGTGGTAGAAAAAAGTCTTCTCCTCCTCCTCCTCCTCCTATTCAGCTTTTCAGAGAGAAGGCGGCATGGTACAGCCCAATCTTGTCAGATCTCAGAAGCTAAGCAGGGCTGGCACTTGGAAGGGAGACCACCAAGGAAGGCTCTGCAGAGGACGCCAATGCCAAACCACCTCTGCTTCACACTTGCCTTGAAATCCCCTGCTGGGGATAACCACAAGTCAATTACGATTTGACAGCACTTGACACACACACAACCAGCTTTTCTCCACGCAAGGTGTACTCAAAGTGGCTTACAAAATAACAACCTAATAGAACAAGCAGCACTCACAGAGATGGCTCGCCAGGAAAGCAACAGCAGTGCATTTAGAGGAGGGACTTGAGAGCCGTAAGAAATCCAAGCAAGTGAAAGTCACATACAAGATAGAATGATGTCTCAGTGGCCAGCCCGGGAGGCAGTCATGGAAGGGTGAGTGACATTCACTCCATCTTGAAGGGCAGGTGGGAGAAATCTCACCACTGGCAGTTTGAGCATACTGAAGAATAGCTACTCTGTAGGGTTGCCAGACTCCAGGTGGGGCCTGGAGATCTCTCCGCATCACCACTGATCTCCAGACTACAAAGATAAGTTCCCTTGGAGAAAATGGCTGCTTGGGAAGGTGGACTCTGTGGCATTGTACCCCACCCCCCGTGGTCCCTCCCCTCCCCTGGCTCCAGGAATATCCTAATCCACGGAATTGGCAACCAGGTGCCAGTCTTGAATGCTCCGGGTTCATGAACCACACTGGCCAAGCTGTGTTACAACTGGCTTTCCTGTACCCAGTAAGTCAAACCTGAAGGCGAGCTCAAGGGGCTCAGCCAGATAGGATCACCTGGGTCTCAGCCCTGTCCAGCTTGCCTGGTTTGGGTACAGGCTGTGCTCCCAACCACTGGCCCAGTCTGGTAGCCCAGCAGCAACAGCTAGGAAAGCCATGGTACTGCTGCATGGCCTCTTCTTCCTCCACTGAAGAAGAAGAGTTGGTTTTTATATACTGACTTTGGTCGTTTATGCATGGGAGTTTTACCTGAGGTTCGTTGTTCGCTGGACCCACACTTTCCTGTTGGGAGTCTATGCACCAGGAGTTTCCAAGCTCAAATCAAGTCCCCACCCCTTTAAATGCTGCTTTGTAATTGGCTTACTTGTAGAGCTTACTGTGAGAGAAAATCCCCCCAACCCAATTGCCACATAAAAAAGCATTTTAAGAACAACCAAAAAAAAAAGAGCAATCTGAAAGGAAGGGGGGGAAAGAGAGAAATCCAAGCCTTCGTTCTAAAAAGCTTTTCTTCTGCTCAGAAAGAGCTCTGAGGAAGCAGGAAGCAGAAAGTATTTGAATCCATGCCTCTGGACATGCTGCTTTGTAATTGGCTGTGAAAGAAACCAAACGTGCGTGTCCTCCACTTTGTCTTATGCATGGGGATTTCACCCAGGGTTTGCTCAGGGAAGATGGAAGAGTTTGGTTAACAGAGGAATGGGAAGACCTGGACATTGCGAGGGCTGGGCACGAGGTCATCTCTAATGGAGGGAAAACTCATGCATAACTCCAAGGTACAACCGATTCAGACAGGGGGTGAATGTGAGTGAAAGTACCCATGCTTACAATCGCCTTCCCTTTCTCTCCCCACCACAGACACCTTGTGAGATAGGTGGGGTTGAGAGAATTCGGAGAGAGCTGTGACTGGCCCAAGGTCACCCAGCAGGCTTCATGTGTAGGAGGGGGGAAACCAACCTGGTTCTCCAGATTAGAGATTAGAGTACACTGCTCTTAACCACTACACCATGCTGGCACTGTATTTATTTATGCCAGATACAGTCTGCCTTTCTCAATGAGACTCAAGGCGGATTACAGAATTAACTGTGCCTTGGGTACCTTCTTCCTCAGTTGATCCTTCTGTTAACTGGGAGCGAGAAAGAATTCTGCCACACACCCTTTCACATATTGAAGTCTCCCAAACATCAGAACAGAATGAAGAATCTTAACAGGTATAATAACTATAGCTAAGAAAATGTTTAGAGAGCCAGTGTTGGATTCCCCACTCTTCCATATGAAGCCTGCTGGGTGACCTTGGGCCAGTCACAGTTATCTCAGAACTCTCTCAGCCCACATGGAGGCAGGCAGTGGCAAACCACCTCCAAATGTCTCTTGCCTTGAAAATCCTATGAGGTCGCCATAAATCAGCTGTGACTTGATAGCACTTTCCACCACCAAAGACATCCTCAGTCCATTTTAGTCTGTTAACTCTCCGTCTGTTATTTATTTAATCCATTTATACCCCACTTTTCCCTACAATGTGGACCCATGCTGGCTATATAATTCACCTCTCCTCCATTTTATCCTCGCAGCAACCCTGTGAGTTAGGTTATGCTGAGAGTGTGTGGCTGGCCCAGGGTCACCCAGCAAGCTTCTATGGCAGCGTGGGGATTCGAACCTAGTCCTACCAGACCCTAATCCAACATTCTAACCACTATACCACGCTGGGCTCTGGATTCTGACTCAGGACCTCACCTCTGCTCCTGGGCCTGATGTAAAATAAAGTTAGCACAGGAGGCCATCAGCGTATAAATGGCTCTGAATTCCAAATCCTCAGACGATCTCTAGCAAAATAATAAATCTTTTCTCGATGCTGTTACAAGCATTTCACCATATGTGAGTATTTTCTCCCATCTCCTGACCCATCTGCAGCAACAATTATTCCTTGACACCACAGAAGTGGTGGGTGATGATAGACAGAAGAGGAAGAAGGGAAGTTGCTCTTTGGATAAATCCATACCCCCACCCCAACACTATTTCCACCACTAACTTCCAACACCATTATGACTGTACTTTGAGGGAAGGGTTTAACGATTTCATTCCTGCTCCTAAGAGCAGCCATTAATTACAGAAAATAAGAGGCCTGGAGTCTGGACTGACTTTAATACATTATATTACCAATGCCAAAAAATGTATTCTCTCCATCAAGTTCCAAAATTTGTTTGCAAGGATAAGAAATCCGAACAGAAAATAAAACCCAGCTTTGAGAACTTTCCAGCTTCCACTCAATGGAAGTGCCGCTGGTCAATTGCAATCAGGCGCTGGAAAGTCCTTGGATAGGGTTTCAATTGGGCTTTTTGCAGGAGTGGACCACACGTACTAAAGATGAGGAGAGAACATATGTAGGGATCATGGACGTCTTGGAGCAAGTAAATGACTGCGAGCTGAAAATCCTTTGATTCTGAGATAGCCAGATGGCCACCCATGTGTTTCCAATTATAAAATTAAACAGGAATCATAAAAATGGGGTTTCCATTGCATTCCCTTTTTCCATTCTCAACACCTAACTATAAGCCACAGTTGGTTCTTGGAGGGAAACACCCGCCCCCATAAAATATGTTTATGAAGCACCTATAGCCCCCTTCCATCCTGGAATGGCTGGGAATACAGAAAGACGGTTCATTACAACGTCGCCGCCAATAGGGCAGCCCGATGTCGTAGCGGAGAAAGAATTTCGAATCTGCTTGGCTCTGAAGTTTCTCATTTAATCCTTAAAGCCTGCGAGCAAACATCCCGTTCTGTTTAATTGAGGGGGGGAAAGACCCTTTCATACTGAAGCAGAACAGTTGAGTCTTAAATCTGAGTTTAAATGCTAGCTGAACCGCGGAATCACTGGCTAAGTCGTAACTAAATCAATGACAGATCAATGACACTCAAGTTAGCCTTAATTTGCAGTTGCCATGCTAAGCAGAGCTTGTCTTCTAAGAGCATTGACTTCAGTGGAATTAGAAGTGAACGACTCTGCTTAGTATCCCACTGTTAAGTCCCATTCCGTGGTTTTCAGTGGGAAAATGTGTACAGACTAACTAAATATTTGCATTGGAAAATTGCAGAAGTTTGCTTTAATCCCACACTACAATTGACAGTGTCTACAGCATAATGCAAATGTATGCTTCCTGGTTACTAGTGATTCTGGGTTGGTTGAAACAAAATTTGAGTCCAGTAGCAACTCAGAGATCAACAAAATCTGGCAGGATATAAGCTTTTGCGGATCAAAGCTCACTTCATCAGATACAAATGAGAACGAAGAACCACCAACCCTTATATCCAGGTGAGACGTTGGGAGGGGTGTTACACACAAGGGACGGTTGGAGTCAGGATGCAGAGATACAATGCAAAGCATAATCAGCTTGATTAGGGCAAGGAGATATGCATAGAGATGGGAAGGGCAGAAAGTTAGCATCTATAGCAAGATAAGGAACCTGTTCAGCCCTGGGGCGTCCAGTATCCTGAAGTTGGGTTGGTTGGGTTGGCTAAATGAGCCAGGATAGAAAATGTGTACAGAATCATCCCTGGAGTTATAACAACACAGTACATTTTATATTTTACCTGTAAACTCCCTCAAGCAGTGTCTGAGAGCCTGCGTGGTGTAATGGTTCAGAGCGGTGGCTTGGAGCATTGGACTCTAATCTGGAGAACTGTGTTCAATTCTCCACTCCTCCACATGAGTGGCGGTTGCTAATCTGGTGAACTGGGTTGATTTCCCCCGCTCCTACACATGAAGCCAGTTGGGTGACCTTGGGCTAGTCTCATCTCTCTTAGAGCTGTCTCAGCCCCACCTACCTCACAGGGTGTCTGTTGTGGGGAGGGGAAGGGAAGGTGATTGATTGTATGCCAGTTTGATTCTTCCTTAAGTGGTAGAGAAAGTCGGCATATAAAAACCAGGTCATCTTCTTCTTCTAAATAGAATGAATGAATAAATAAATAAATATTATTACTGAACTTTTCTTATCACCTTCACTATTTTACTGAATGTGAATACTGAACCCAATTAAGTTCTGGACTTATTTTTCTAAGAAATAGCCACTCTTAAAAAGCTCTTATGACACTGTATACAATACAAGCAGAAAATCTACAAAGAGCACAGGTGGCATCAAAGGGCATGCCGTCAGTTTGGCAGGCATACAGAATAAGAAACCCATGGGACTGACATCCCTGCTATGCCTGCCTGTGTTTTCAGATTTTTCTGAAAACATTGGGGGTGCCCCATAATTAGTGTCTCTACATGGCCCCAATCTGCAGATTTAAGAATCCTTAGATAGGGCTGTGTTAAAATTAGATATATTGATATGTCTACAGTATACCCAGGAATTATCATTATATAAAGGAAGCCATAACTCTCAGTTTGCAAGTCCTGAGCAAGACTGTTAATGCCAGTACATTTTGGAGGACACTGATTCATAGGGTTGCCATAAGTCAGAAGCGACTTGCCGGCACTTAACACACACAGGTTGTCATGTAAAAATCTTCATACTACCCATTCCGAGTAGGTAAACCCTTGTATTAAAGACCATTTCTTCACTTCGAAAAAGAAATATTTCATAGGATTTTTCCAGTGTCCCTCCCCTCGCCAACATTTCCACTTTTACTAGCTGATGAAACAGGCCAAAATCTAAATTTTGAAAAATCACAAGACCCAACTGGAGTGAGAACCTGTTCCTGAAGCAGTGAAAACAAAGCAAAGAAAGGGTTGGGGAAGTACAGTGGAAATTCCTCTGCACATTCTTCCTTTCCAACTGATTGGCAAGCCAGAAGAAATATTCCTCTCAAAGGAATCTCTCGATTCTTTTCCTCCCAGCTCTTTTCCTCCCATCACCATTTGTGGCTGGAAATATTCATTGGGGCCTGGGAAACATCACTGCTGAACAAGGTCCCAGGTCCCATTTCCAGAAATGATACCAAGAAGTTTATATCAGTTCACAAGTTAATCCCACTGAAATCAGTGAGACATATAAATAAAGGAATGCTGCAGCCTCCAACCCAAAGACAAGGGCCCACGGATCTGTTGGAAAACTCTTTTATTTCTCTGCAGTTCTGCATAACTGGAATCCCATGTGGGTTCCAGGATCTGGTGCAGCATTGGAATTACAAGAGTCTGTGCAGTTTATTTTACCAAAGCAAGTTTTTAAGACTCTCAGTTTCAGGAAGAATAGATTCAAATAATGAACATACTCCAACTGCAAGAGACAAAGGCTATTTATGCTTGTTAATTAGCAGCGTGTTCCAGGCTGAAGGGCCCTGCATTTTTTTTGAGTTCTTCATGCTGAACCATCATTCCAGAAGTCCCTGCGAAGCCGGCATATACCGGCTTCGCATTTCTTAAGAGTCCCTTTAACACGACCTTTTTTATCTGCTCTGTCCCCACCTCGAAGTATCCACTCAAGGAAGCATGAAGAATCACAGTCGCAGGTTAGCTATGCAAACAACGATTGCTAATGGCTATGCAAACGAAGGAACGCAGGAGCAGGCTAGTGGGGGTGGAATTTGTTTGACTTTCTCCTCTTGCATCAGGACCATGACTAGGCATTTTAAAGGTCGGATTTAAAAAAGGAGCTTTGAGCAAGCGTCAAAATCAACCCTGCATAAATGGCCAAAGAGAGTTCAGAGATGTTCAGGTTTTTATTCCCACTTGGTCCACTAAGGAATGGCACAAGAGCAATACTTGCGTGATCGGCAGCCTACTCTCTGCTCCAGGATGCTCGTATCCAAAAACAAACCTCACTCTATATGGCAGTGATAAACAGGTTGATTTTTTTTTTTTTAAAGTGGAAACCATAAGGCCCGCTCTGTGGAGTTTTATGGGATAAGGCATGTTTTGGCAACACACCACATGTGTTATGAAAAAAGGGGATAGCCTTTAGAATAAAGAAGCTAAAAATCCTACGTAAAAGGAGACATTCCAGCTTCATCATGCACACTCTGTGGTTTGAACACATTCTGAATCAACCCACTTTGGTAGGACAGATTGGCAAAGGTCTGCCTGAAACTGGAGAAGACTGAAGGATACCATTCTTCTCCAGCTTAAAATGTGGAATACTGGCATGCAGCAGCCCCATTAAAATAAGAATGTAAGCAGTTACCACCACAGAGAAGCACAAGCCAATGCATTGTTCCCTCTCTGCCTCCCAACCCATTTACTACAAGGCCAAGTATGAACTTCAGAGAGAGCACTGCGAGGATAGGAGGTAGTTTCCACACATCACCATTTTAATATTTCGGTAACTCCTGTGCGGAGCAGGATCTTAGCTGCCCAACTGAGACTATCGTACTTTGGTCACATTATGAGAAGAGTCAACAGAAAAGACAATAACGCTAGGAAAAGATGAAGACCGCAGGAAAAGAGGAAGACCCAACATGAGGTGGTTTGACTCAATCAAGGAAGCCACGGCCCTCAGTTTACAAGACCTGAGTAAGGCTTTTAATGATACGACATTTTAGAGGTCATTATTTCATAGGGTCATCATAAGTCACAAGCAATTTGATGGCACCTAACACGCACACCTTGAGCCAATCTCTGGAAAGTCAGCATACACATTTTGTAATTAAATATTTTTTATATAAAAACAGCTGTTTCACATCGGGGTGTGTGTGGAATGTAACTTTTTTTTAATGTGAGAAGACAGCTGTGAATGGTTTAAGCTTTCTAAAGCCACTAAAACGAATGGGCCCTGGTCTGTAGATTCCCTATGCCCAATGAAACACTCTGTTGGCCAACAAGGAAGTCTGAGCACCTGATGGGGAGAAAGAAGATCCTGAACTAATTTCCAATAGATGATGAAACTATCGAAACTGAAAGTGAAAGCTAGGGTCGCCAAGTCCCCCACTAGTCATCGGTGGGGGATGGAGATGTAGGGTTGCCAGATCTAGGTTGGGAAACCCCTGGAGATTTGGAGATTGAGCCTGGGGAGGACAGAGACCTCAGCTTATTTATTTATTTGTTTGTTTTAATTTAATACCCTGCTCTCCCCGGCCGAGACCAGGCTCAGAGCGGCTTACAGGGGAATAATAACCCACTTAATCAATAAAACCATTTAAAACAGCATTTTAAAATAGCCCTAAAATTCTAAAATCAGTCCTAAAACTACTTAGGCGCCTCTAAATGTAAAAAAGTTGGGTACAATGCCGTAAAGTCCACCCTCCATTTTCTCCAGGGAAACTGATCTCTGTAGTTTGGAGATGTGCTGTAATTCTGGGGGATCCCCAGGTCCCACCTGGAGGTTGGCATCCCTACACTGCTGTCTGCTTGGCACTGTGCGCAAGGCCCAATATGGTAACTCAAACCGCACCAATAGCCTCAGATGCCACATGTGCTGATAAAGCAATCAAAATCATGCTTGTCATGTTCTTTGTTTTCAGCACAGGTTGCAATCCAGATGCAGAGGCGTGGACTGTTCATTCAGGAGTCTTCGAATAGCGCCTGTACTATGGCAACGTTTATATTGATTACTTGCTTGCAATAACGTAGACCTGTTCAAGAACTTAAAACAGTATGCTTCTTTCAATGGCAAAAGAAAGCACATTTTAAGATTAAATTAAATTGTGTTGTTTTTTTTGCAAGATTCCTCAAAAGCACAAACATAGTTACAAATATTACCAACACATAACAAAATCTGACCAGGCGGCGTTTTACAGGCCTTCCTAGAGTTGCCAACTTCCAGGTACTAGCTGGAGACCTCCTGCTATTACAACTGATCTCCAGCCGATAGAGAAGAGTTCGCATGGAGAAAATGGCCGCTTTGGCAATTGGACTCTATGGCATTGAAGTTCCTCCCCTCCCCAAACCCCGCCCTCCTCAGGCTCCACCCACCAAAATCTCCCACCGATGGCGAAGAGGAACCTGGCAACCCTAGTAAACGGCCTAAACGCATCTGGTTAGATTTTGGTTATTTTATGTACCAACATCAACTGTTATGTGTTGGTAATATTTGTAACTATGTTTGTGCTTTTAAGGAAGCCTGTGTTTTAGGCCTTGTGTTTTTAAATACAATTGTGCACAATATATAATAAAAATAGATTTATCGGTTGTTATATTAAATAGGGTTTAGCTCAACCCCTTTGGTTTCCCCTGACTTTTAGGTGGAGTTTCTTTGTTCCCCTTTTTTTCCCCAGTTGTTTTTGCAAGCCTCACAATTGAAAAAAACGTTTTAAAGTAATTTCAGCAATGCAGACAGACACTAAAATTGCACATTTTTTTAAAAAAATGCAAGAAGTAGCGAAGAAGTAATAGGAAAGGGAGGCATACAATAAACTGCGGAAAATAAGCAAAGAGATTCCAGTTATTATTTTATTATCCAGATGAATGAAATGAATGAAGGCATTATCTTCTGGAACAAAAGAGAGGTATTACTTTTTTATCCAATTCACTGATGAAAAAGATATAAATCTTAATGTGCAACCAATGCACCGAAACAAAAAACTTCAGGATCTTGATGTACTTACTAAGAACACTTAAAGGCAACAGTAGTCTGTGATCCAGAAAATTTGCCGAATTGATGTTTTTCATTGAGTGCCTTTCTAACTTACTTGTAGCTGAAAGTATCTCATTCTCGGCTGATTTTTAGAATCCTGAAAATAGGGATAAAGGCAGAATCAACATTCCAGGCATCTTCAGGATTTGTTACCATGATTTAAAGGATGGGAAAGGAGACATTTCACAAGCAGCTGGTTTTCTGGCATGAAACTGCGACTCTGAAAGCCGCTATGGCTTGCACAAGGCAGGCCTTGTGGGGGGGCCGACTACGGTGCCCATTTTGAATGCAAGGGCTTGCCCCTAAATCATAAGAGTGCCAGGATTTCGCCCTAATAGATTAGCAGAGTGCTCAAGGGCAGAGACGCACATCGGGGAGAAAGGTGGGTATAAATCACTGGTTCCCAACCAGGGGTTCGTGGACCCCCAAGGGGTCCGCGAGAACTAAATTAAGGTCCGCGAAACAAAGTTATAAACCCATAATAAATTAATATTTTCAATTAAAAGTTCTCTTATAAAAATATATATTCAAATATTATTCTAAGTTTAATGTTTAACAGTTATGATTAAAGTTTATTTTCAAATTCTCAGAATTTTTATTTTGAACCTTGGGGTCCCTGCACCGAACAAAAAAGTCCTAGTGGTCCCTGGTCAAAAAAAGGTTGGGAACCACTGGTATAAATGAAGGAAATAAATAAATAAATGTGTACTTTAATTTTCCAGGTTCCAAAAGTCCTCGAGCAGCCCATTTCAAAGTGGCTGCGTCTACACACAATGGGTAGCCGGGTTAGTTTGTCACCAGCAGTGGAAAAGAGCAAGAGACCAGAATCTGAAAAAGTGAGCTGTGGCTCACGAAAGCTCATGCCCTGATAGAAATTTTGTTAGTCTTTAAGGTGCTACTGGACTCTTGCTCTTTTCTACTACATCTACACAGTCTCTGGAGCAGCACCAGTGCAGCCGGCTGAATGTATCCAAAATAGGACACAGGATAGGCAGAAGAGAAGAAGTAGGAAAGAAAGCTCTTAACCCTGTCCTTTGGGGGGCAGCCCATTAGGATTGGGCAAAATTTGGCAAAAATGGATTTTACAGTAATAATTAACGAGTTATAGAAACTAGTTTTAGTAATATTATATTTTTGTGCTATTAAGTATAATAAATCTCGTTTAGACACTTCTTCGGAAGTCGGGTGAAGGGTCACTTTTTTAGGTGGGTGGAGGGGGAAGGGGTATCTTTTTTGAATTTTACAATCAAGCAATCATGAATGTAATAATTAAGATATATAGATATCCTTCTGTATTTTACTTTTGCTTTTTGTATTTTTTATGTTAATTTCATTTTATTTGTTTTTTATGTTTTGTTATAAAAATGAATAAAAATTTATAAAAAAAAAAAAGGATTGGGCAAAAGAGTTTCCCTGCAATCGCCCCGGGGATATAAATGAATCCACATTTTACAAAATAACACCACTTGTGACAGAATAATTATAGCTGGGAACGGCATGAAAGACATCATATACCAAAGCAGGGAAGACATCATATACCGAAGTCCTCCTCCGCTTGGTAACAGGCTTATTAGCATCTGAATAAAGAAATCAGGAGAGCTGTTTTGCGTTGCCAAGTTGACATATCGAATTCAAAAGCAATGATGCACCTATAACCAAGCGCCCAAAATGGAGTTCAGGCACCACAAAACGGCAGCTGATCATGTCAAACAGGACCCTGCAAGTCAAGCAAAAATACCCAAATACTCAGGGCCAGTCCAGAATCCCTGTACCAGATGTGGACTTAGCATCTGTGCCTCGCGAAAACCATTTGCTGATTAGGTAGCAATTCAAAATGCCGGTTCGTCAAGCCCAGTCGAAACATAGCAAGAATATTGAATGAAGGCCATGACTTCCAGACATAGTCAGTGCAGACTAACAGATAAACAACAGTAGTTTTCTTCGTCCTTGTATGCGGAAGTACACCGATGAAGGTCATTTCCTAGGTAGGCGCGAACTCGTCTTTAACAATTTAAGAGTGGGAAAGGGACAAAGAAAGAGGGGCGGGGGAGACAGAGAAATGCCATTATTGCGCAAACATTATATCTGCTTGGATGGCTCAGAATATAAGTTGGCAAGGCAACATATCTCGGCTTGAACAATAAACCTGTTATGTCAGTAGCTCTGCCATGTATGAAAGAAACAGGTTTCAATATATCATGCTGAATTTACTTCCTTTCAGCCTTTCATGGCCCAGCATTTGATGTTAATCCTTTCACTGCTGCAATCGATACGGTGACCTTACTTAAAAAGTCCCCTGACCTTTCGTGTTACCGGTGTTGTGCTTTTAAAGTGTAATTTAATGCTTTTTCTTTATTCTGAAAATAGTACAGTACCAGGGCATCAATGTGTTTTTTGTGGCCTGAAAGGTAAAAGAAAACTTACCAGTCATCAAGTTTTTTTTTTTCTTTAAAGGACTGGATTGAAACGTTCAGTGGGGGGAAAACATTTGCAGGTCATGGGGGCACGTTCTCAGCTGTTGTGAATCATCCTTGCTCCATTAATTGTATTGTTTTCTTCAGAAAAAGACCCAGCCAGCTCACCGAATCCAGCCTATTTGAACTTATAAGAAACTCTGAATCTTGAACTTAGGGTTTGTTCACACATTTATCAACATCACATTTATTTATTTATATACAATTATGCCCCCTCCTTTCTCTCCAATGAGTACTCAGAGTGGCTTAGATCATTCTCCTCTCTATTTTATGCTCACAACAACCCTGTGAAGTAGATCAGGCCGCGAGAGACAGTGACTGGCCCAAGATCATCCAGAGAACTTCCAAGGCAGAGTGGGGATTTGAACCTGGGTCTCCCAGATCCTAATCCAACACTCTTAACTAACCACTACAACTCACTGACTGTCATATGTGAAATGGCCTTCACCCATAATAATTATAATTGCACCATCAAGACACAACCAACTCATGACAACCCCAGGACACATGAACACATGAAGCTGCCTTATACTGAATTAGACCCTTATACTGAATCAGACCCTTGGTCCATCTAAGTCATTATTGTCTACTCAGACCGGCACCAGTTCTCCAGGGTGTCAGGTAGAGGTCTTTCACATCACCTGCTTGCCTAGTCCCTTTAACTGGAGATGCCGGGGATTGAACGTGGGACCTTCTGCATGCCAAGCAGATGCTCTACCACTGAGCCACAGCCCCTCCATGGGGTTTTCAAGGCAAGAGATGAGCAGAAGTGGTTTGCCATTGCCTTCCTCTGCACAGCAGACCATTTTTGTTGGTGGTCTCCCATCCAAGTACTAACCATGGTTGACCCTGCTAAGCTTCTGAGATCTGATAGGATTGGGCTGGGCTATTAATAGAAATGGGACAAAAAGGCCAATTCACACACTTCATTCATCACAGTACTTTCTGCTCCTCCTTCCTGGTTTGTTTTATTTATGTGTGCTGTTTATAACATTGGTGTTTTTTTTAACGTGGAGGGCCTTAACTGGGTGGAAAGGCAGGATAAAGCTATTTTAAACCAACAAACAAATGAAATATGGAGCCAGTGTGGTGTAGTGTAGTAGTGTAGTGTAAACGTCGGGATGTGACATCACCACATGGGTCAGGAATGACCCGGTGCTTGCACAGGGGACCTTTACCTTTTTACACATGAGGCCAGCTGGGTGACCTTGGGCTAGTCACAGTTCTCTTCAAACTCTGTCAGCCTCACCTACCTTCCGAGGTGTCTGTTGTAGGGAGAGGAAGGGAAGGAGATTGTAAGCCGGTTTGATTCTCCTTAAAGGGTAGAGAAAATCGGCATATAAAAACCAACTCTTCTTCTTCTCCATTGTTCAGGTATGTGTCCATCAGCCCTGGGACATCACTTCGTTTCTTTGCACTTGACTGTACACTGGGTGGTAGGTAGCAGAATACTTGGACTGCACTGGAAAGCATTGTGTGTAGTGATATGAAAGTTCTCACGTGTGACTTAAGATCTGTAGTGGTGTCACGCATGCATGCCATGCCAGTCACAATCAAGTTGCTGTTCTCAGGGGAGGGGCAGGCATATGTGAACTAGCACACGCATGATAGCATGATAGACTTTGGCATGAAGTCTAATATCTTAATTCTCCGTTTCTACAGTGTTACTTCTGGTTACATTGCAACATGACAAAATGAACCCAGTACACTAAAAGGGATGTTGGTCTCAAAAAAAAAAGTTGCAGAATAGTGTTCACTGCATTCAGTCTGTGATACAACCTTTAACAATGATAGGGAAATAAATGTTTGTTATTTTTATTCTGTGAACATACAAACCACAATTAAATGCTATGACTTACACACACAAAGGGAAATATAAAGGCTCATAAAGTCATAACATCCTCTCCCTACAGAGATAAAACTATCGAAACAATAACTAATTAGCTAATCTAAAAATTAAACACATTCAAATCCTTCTTGATATTATCCAGTGGGTTGTAGATGCCAGATTTTTTACCCAGATTAGGTTCTTGCATATTTGTTGTAGATCCAAATTTTTCTTGTCCAAATATATTTATAGATTGTGATCTTATTCACAAACATTAAGTGCCACTTTCTATGTTGAGGTTAGTCAAAAAGAGCAATCACTATGGCTATTTACAAAAACCAATGAGACCAATGTTGAGCCTGACCTGGTCTGGGGGGTAAAGGTAAAGGTAGTCCCCAGTGTAAGCACTGGGTCATAAGCACCCATGGTGTAAGCACCCATGGGTGTAAGCACTCATGGTGTAAGCATGGTGTAAGCACCCATGGGTGTAAGCACTCATGGTGTAAGCATGGTGTAAGCACCCATGGGTGTAAGCACCCATGGGGTGACATCACATTCCGACGTTTACTAGGCAGACTGTTTATGGGGTGGTTTGCCATTGCTTTCCCCAGTCATCTACACTTTACCCCCAGCAAGCTGGGTACTCATTTTATCAACCTTGGAAGGATGGAAGGCTGAGTCAACCTTGAGCAGGCTACCGACTTCCGTCGGGGTCAAGCTCAGGTCTTGAGCAGAGCTTTTGACTGCAGTACTGCAGCTTATCACTCTGCATCACAGGGCTGCTCAGGGAAGGCAGCCTAAAAATCTAATGAAATAAATCAATCTCTCCCCCCGCCCCCGGATTATTTGCTGTTTCCAAATGAGGCATCACATGCACAGGAATTATTGAGAACCTACAATGCACGTTTGACTGGTACCCAGGACACAAGGTGGGGGACTCCTAATCCAACCTGTGTGCACTCTGTATTGTATGAACAGGCTGATTGGTCTGCACATTTTTTTAAATTAAATTTTTATTTCATAACTATAAAAATACAAACAACCATAAAACACATAAAAAGAAACACGGACAACACAATACACGCACAACATCTAAAGTATACAAAAACAAAATTTGACGAGTGAACATATCGTTTTGTTACCCTCGTTAGTTTTCCCTATGATACTCTATTATTGCTTTATACAATTGAATTTGCTACTTTTTATTCAATCTTTCAGGGCTCATTCCTGAGGCTGGGGTGCAATTAGACTTAGGAGGCGGTGTGACCCCACTGCCAGCGTAAGTGCCTCTTATTCCAGGCACTTACGCTGGCGGCGGGGGCAGTTCCGTTGGTGCCTGAGTGCCGCGGAGCTACACACTACTCCCCCAGTGCCGCAGTCTCTCCAGGATGTAAATCCCGGAAGAGACATGCACCACCGCCATGGGGGGGGGGGCATTCCCGGGGGTGGAGCTGACATTACCACAGCCACTCCAGGCCAGGAATGCCCCCTCTAGGAGCAGCGTTGCTGCACTAGGTTTTTCCTGGCGCAGCCTCACTGTTCACAATGGGGGGAAATGCCCGTTTTTTTCTTTTTAAAAATTTAATAAGGCTTTTTGAAGCCTTTCGGAGGTAGGGGGACCTCTTTGGAGGCGCCGTGGCACCTCAGCCATGCTGTCCCCAGCCACTGAAAGACTCAAGAATGGGCTGCCTGTCTCATAGTATAAGTACTTTAAACTTGCATAATAAACTGACTATTATTAAATCTTTGTTGCTGCTATATAATCTTATATGAACTTGTTCATATTCGCTAGATTCTGTTATATGCTTTTCCAACATAGCATTATAGCTAAACGTTTTCATTTATAATTATACATCATTTATGAGACATACGCATAATATAGTTTCCAATTTTTTTAGAACTCTTCACTGGATCTTTTATTTACAAAGTTTTTCTACTTGTTGTCTGAAAACTTTGAGGTTCCTCTGGATTTATGCTGTGGCTGGTCCTATTAAGCAGATTTCCCTGACCAAA
This sequence comes from Euleptes europaea, assembly GCF_029931775.1. Taxonomy (NCBI): domain Eukaryota; kingdom Metazoa; phylum Chordata; class Lepidosauria; order Squamata; family Sphaerodactylidae; genus Euleptes; species Euleptes europaea. Next base: position 15,032,118 of record NC_079321.1, read on the forward strand.
CAAAGGCTCGTCCCTGGCTATTAGAGATGAGATGGGTGGGTCATAAGGACAAGGGATGCTCCAACACCTGCCTATATGGCTCATATTCTGCTCACCAGTTGCAAGCATGGGCCAGTTTTTCATCCAGCTGCTTGGCAGCAGCATGAGCCTCTTTGATCAGTTGCTTTCTTCAAATTCAAATGGAACAGCAGAGTGTTATGAGCAGCTTTCTTCACTCGCACACTCTCACATATCCTCATGGGTGTCCTAGAGTCAAAATGGATGTTACAGCAGCCATGGGTCCAACGCATGGCCATTAACACCATATTAGAGAAGCTTTTGGCTATTTAAAGAAATGTCATGAGGGCCCAGGCTGGAAAAGTCCTGGCTCTTGTCAAGGATAGCCACACACTCCTGTGGCCAGGGACCACCAACAAGTTATTATCCTTAGATCGTAATGTCCTTTGGGGGTATACCAAGTGCTGACTGACTCTTATGCCAGTGTAAGAGCCAGGGCTCTATGCTGGCGTTGTTGATACGATGACCTAAAATACAGACACACGCATCCTATTAAATCTTGGAATATAGCAATGTCTTGCATTCAGAACATTGAGCCAGTGCGGTGTAGTGGTTAAGAGAGGTGGATTCTAATCTAGAGAACCAGATTTGATTTCCCACTCTTCCACATGAAGCCTGCTGGGTGACCTTGGGCCAGTCGCAGTCCTCTCAGAACTCTCTCAGCCCCGTCTACCTCACAAGGTGTCTGTTGTTGGGGAGGGGAAAGGAAGGCGATTGTAAGCCGCTTTGAGACTCCTTAGAGAAAAGTGGGGTATAAAAACCAACTCTTCTTCTTCAAAGGATGAGGTACTTATCAGAGAACTAAGAGCTTCATTATAATTATGAAGAGAGATGCAGGGAAGAGGGGGGAAAGGCCAAAAGGAAGGCAGTAAATCTTTCGACATTCCCTGAATCCCCCGCCAGCACATCTAAGAGGCCCAGTTAACATGTGGCATTGATTGTGAGTGGGCTACAGCACCACTCTGTTTCTGTCAGGGTTCGCTGAGCAACAGGATCCCAAGGGGTTAATAAGGTCAGAGTCCCGAGGTCAGCGGCGAGCAGCCAGGGAGGCAAGCGGCTCAGTCTGGAGGTCAGCATTCAGTGGTGGAGCGCGAGGCAGGGGGAAGACCGGAGGGCTCAGTCCAGCAGCTCCTTCAGCCGGGGAGGCCAGTCGGGCTGAAGAGCAGGCCCTGGCTCTGAAGCTCGGCAGAGCTGCAAGGGACCCAACGTCAGCTAGTGGGCCTCGTCATATCACCTAAGGGGCACAGCTCTAGTTAGCCCAGTTCAACCTGCACCACATTCTGCAGCCTGGCTAGCACAAGAAATACGGCACCAGGACCCACCTCGCCCATACCTTCCAACCTTCTGGTCTAGTTATGGTCAATGCAAAAAAGGGGACTAGGACACCTTGGGGCCCTGTGGCACAGAGTGGTAAACTGCAGTACTGCAGTCCAAGCTCTGCTCACGACCGGAGTTCGATCCCAACAGAAGTTGGTTTCAGGTAGCCGGCTCAAGGTTGTCTCAGCCTTCCATCCTTCCCAGGTTGGTCAAATGAGTACCCAGCTTGCTGGGGGTAAAGGGAAGATGACTGGGGAAGGCACTGGCAAACCACGCCATAAAAAAGTCTGCCTAGGAAACGTCGGGATGTGACATCACCCCATGGGTCAGGAATGACCCGGTACTTGCACAGGGGACCTTTACCTCTAGGACACCTTGGAGCGTGACTCATCTCTCTCTCTCTTGCAGCTTCAGGGATCTCTTTTTAGGAGTGTTTTAAATATAAGCATACTTAAGGTTTTCCCGTGGCATTTCATTGCTGAGCTAAGGCATACTGTGGAAATGACCTTCTATGACCTTAGGCTGACCATGAGAGGGAGGGCATCTTGTGGAAATGACCTTCTATGACCTTAGGCAGACCATGAGAGGGAGGGCATCTTGGCCATCTTCTGGGCATGGAGTAGGGGTCACTGAGGATGTGGGGGTGGGGAGGTAGTTGTGAATGTCCTGCATTGTGCAGGGGGTTGGACTAGATGACCCTGGTGGTCCCTTCTAACGCTATGATTTTATGAAATGGCAAAACAACAACAAAGTTCTTGTAAAAATTCTCAGTGGCTTTTCTGCTATGAACAAACAGCAGCTTCCACCTGTTCAAGCGGTTTGGGATTCAAGAACATAACCTCAAGAGCTGATTCATGTCCACTGAATCCAGCATTTTGTTTCCCATCACACCTGACCAGGTACCCTCAAGGAAGCTTGCTGCCAAGAGGCCATTTGAATGAGCTTCCCTCCATGCTTTTTGGCACCCAGCATCTGGCTTCTGCCACTGACCCTCTGAAAAGAATATCCGACTAGTCCTGCCCTACAAGAGAAAACTATTAAAGGTAAAGTGTGCTGCTGATTCACGGCAACCCCATGAAGTTCCACCTCTTGCTTCTGTCAGATAAGGTCCGACAAGAAAAAAATAGATCAGAAGAGAAATGTAGCAAGCCGGAGAAGAAAAAAGGTATATCTGAGAGATGGAGGACTATAGGAATAGAAGTAGAAAAAAAAAATAAAGGGTAAGTTTCATAAGAGAAGACCTAACACAGCAGAGAGCTGCACAGAAGCTGATCTCCCTTTGCGAGGCAATGAACTGGGGAAGGGGCGATTCCAGCCCAAGAGACAGGAAGTTGAAATTTGATCCTGCCTCCCTGAGCAACTAGTGGAAATCACTCAGTGTTGCAAGATGCCCTCCTCAGAGCGAGAACAGCAGAGGTGGTTTGCCATTGACTTCTTCTGCATACCAGCCCCAGTCTTCCTTGGTGGTCTTCCATCCAGCTACTGACCATGGTAAATGCTGCTTAGTTTCCAAGCTCAGATAAGACCGGGCTAGTCTGGGCTAATAGGGCTGCTACGTATCTATCGCAACAGCACTTAAAAAAAGTAAACAGTATTTTGCTCCTGCTTTGATTTCAAAAACTTTTATTTTCAAAAATAACTTACAAATAAAGAGGCGATGAGACCCTCTGAAGGAAATGCATAAGACAGGATTATGTTTCACATCATAACATACTGACATTATAATAAAACTATATCGCAACTATTTTGTCATAGGATTTCAGCCAAGACCAACTCTGAAGAACATAAAATTCTCATGTAGCAAATTAACAGTTCTACTCTTACAGAATCACACTGAATGGAAATCTAATATTAAAACTACGGTATTATATATCCACCAACAATATGCTTCCCATATATGATAAAAATATATTTAACTTTCCAATACCAATGCAAAAAAGGTACAGCAATAAAATAGAGTTCTGGCATCTTTAAATACACACTGTAAAAAGTATACAGCGACACCAATACGTCCAGCTAGGATGGGCTGTCCTAAGCCAGGGCAGAATGCAATGAAAAATTATCAATATCAGTAATACAAGATCCTTTGTTTACATGCATTTTCTCTACTAGCATAGCTGGAAAAAGTAGGGATTAGCTGGCAGTAAATAACACCAGAAAACATTCAAAACGCAACATTTTTGATAGTATATGTTTTGCTCTGCATTTCGGAATTGATTGTTTCATTGGTATTTTATTAAGCCAAATTTATTGTCCAAAGACGGAACACGAAAGAAAGTGCTTTGGGAAGCTGCAATCATTTTGCATTTTGCTCCAGCGCAGAGTACTCCGTTTCTGACACCCTGGAAGTGTCAATCAGTTTCGTAAGGCCGGTTTTAGCCGAATATTTAAAGATGAAGGCCTTCATAAGTTCGTACTTGTAGTTTCGGTTGATGAAGCTGTACAGTATGGGGTTGACGCAGCAGTGAACTAAAGATAAGCACTGCGTCACGTGAAGAGCTGCGAAAAGGAAGTTCTCCATTTGGCAGCTGAAGGATATGAAATGGAGGGCCGCGAAGATGTCAAGCAGGACAGTCACATGGTACGGCAGCCAGCAGATGAGGAATACCATGACGTAGGAGAAGATTATTCTCCCGTTGCTCTTCTTCTCTTGGTCACTAGAAGCACAGATGGTCCTTGATAGAAGGCAATAGAAAACGGCAATGACAGGAAAGGGAATGACAAAGCCTAGAACAACCGAGCTCAGCTCCATTCCCACCAGCCATTCTTTGGCGTTCTCCTCTGGATAGAGGGGGCGGCAGTAGGTTTCACCATTGGAAGAAACTGTCTTAAGGTAATAGGCGTCAGGAAGAGACACAAAAAAGGCAAAAAGCCACACAAAGACGCAGATGCAACGGCGGATTGTTTTCTTTTTAGTGTTGTTGGAGGCAGTGAAGTAGACAACCGAGAGATAGCGATCTACACTCATGCATGCCAGGAAAAAGATGCTCCCGTACAAATTTATGGAGAACACAAGGAGGGTGATCTTGCACATGACTTCCCCCATGTGCCACTGGCCATGGTGCACAAGGGAGATGACCCAGACGGGCACGGTGATGATCACACACAGGTCAGCAATGGCTAGGTTGAAGATGTAGAGGTGAGTTTCATAGCCGGTTGTTTTGGCTTGGAAGTTCATCCAGACAACGACAAAATTGGCCACCAGCCCTATCATGAATATAAAGATGTAGAAAACAGCAAGGGTGTAGAGCAGAGCGCTCTTGTTGAGTGTGTTCGAGCACGATACTGAATCCACGGTGATACAGTCTCCATGGCAGGTCAAGTTGGATTCAGTAAGGTTCCCCACGTCCACATCAAATATCGAATGCAAATCAATGCCACTCATAGCTGGCCAATACAGAACAGAACGAGTCTAAAAGAGAAGAGGAAGGAAGCAGAAACATCAGAGTTAGAGATCATCCATTATGACAGAACTGCTTTGGTTCCAAATCACCTTATCACCACTTCAAGAACATTTTGGTCAGGAAACAGTTTACACAGCGAAGATAATGCACAATAAAATATTTCAAACTTGATGGAAGGAAAAAAACACATTAGATCTATGAAAAAAAGAAAATAATAACCAGCAGAGTCATAAAATTAATCTAGTGTACAATGGAGAGACAACATCTAGTTTCTGCACAGTTTTCAGAAGTAACAAATCTTCCCGGACGTTTTGCTGGCTGTGGTTCCTGGCTGTGAAATCCACAAAGTCATCAGGTCAAAACAACTGTTGGGTTGCTGTCTGCTATCGATTAAACCGAGCAGCTGTCCCCACAATCAAGGGAATCTTGTCCCCCTGCCCACATTTCAAAATTACAATTCTAGGCTAAAGGGTTAGTCTAAAAGCCCCTTATACAGCAAAAGCTTTTACTGGCACCCGCAGGGAATTTGAGGTTGCCAGTTAATCAAATATGCCGGATAACAAACCTTTTTACCCAGCTGCAGCTGAACAGGTTGTGCGGCTCCCACCCAAGTCGCTTAGCATGCCACTTAACCACGTTTTCCAGTTATCTGGGTGCCCGATAAACCTTTGACTGCATTTGAGATTTGCACATGCATAACTCTTCTGTAGCAAGAAATTGCAGACAAACACTCTCATCCCTTTGGTTAAGAAGCACCGGTATAAACTCTCATTAGAGTTTGTTTCAAGGTTTTTAAAAAAACATCTGTTGTTTCAAGGTTTTTAAAAAAAAATCACTGGGGCAACCAAAGCTGACCAAGAGCACAGCAATTGATCAGTGCAAGGCAGGCGCCAGGCGAGTCTCAAAGGGGAGGGCATTCCAATCCGTCATGGACTGCCCAGAAGCATTTTGGAGAGAAAGGCAGCTGCTGGAGTCACTGGGGGGTGATTGGCAAATTTGGGGGGGGGGGCACTGAAAACAACCCAGAATTTTTTTTCATTGTAACGAGTGAAATGTTTCCACTCAAAGCGTACTGCATGAAAAAGTCTACGGATTTCCCCGCCCCCCCAATTTTTCTATTCAAAAACCTGGGACATTCAGGAATAAAACTTCTATGAAATTGATTTTTTCTCTTTTTTTAATGTCTGAAATGTGCTAAGACAGCATAGGATGCTGCAGTTTGCAACTCTCTCACTTTGATGTATTTGTAATTTTGTCTGTAGAACACCAAGGCATTTATATACTTTCAAATTCCATAAATATGCCAATTAATACAATTTTGTATGCTAAGTTTTAAGTGATGTATTTTAAAGAAGCAAAATATGTCCAGGTTTGATAGGAATGTATTACATATATTTCCATTATCCCCCCCCTCCCCCCAAAAAAAACCCCAGAGAAAGACTGTTTTTCCACAGCTTCAAAATTTCTGGAAAGTTTACATCTCTAGATAATGTTAATTATTAATTTAGTCTTCTTGCTTCCGTTGCCTAAAAAGATTGGCAAAATGGTGTTTCTAGGACAAATGTGAAATGCATAGTTCTCTCTTCTCCAAAATATATGACAGGTAGGTAACACTTTCAGGTGAAATGGAAAAAAAATGTAAGAATTCCAGGATGGATTATTCATCAGGTTCTGCCCCCTTTCTGAGTATGCCCAAAGGTGATAAACAGAAGGTGATGATAGTCACCTTCCCTACCATTTGTTCTTGGTTTTTAGAGGTACAGTGCCTTTGTAGCTGGAGGTTCCATTCACAGATATTGTGGCTAAAAGCTATTAATAAAATCCACATGAGCTTTAAAACAAAAACTATTTATACCAGCACATATCACAGCTTGTTTTGGCAGTTCATTCTGTAGGTGAATTATGCATTCAGTGGAAAAAAAATAGGTCCTTCTAATCAATATCACTGCATGACTCAGAGTGCAAATGCTCTGAGATGTAATAATTAAATTAAAGCAAATACAGTTCTACATGTGGTTTAAGTGTTCCACAGTCTAAACAAAATCTCCCTTTTCCTTACATCTTTTGAGTCAGAACTAAAAATGGAAAATGTCCAGAAATTTTGAGGGGGAGGTGAGGAATTCCCAATTTTTAATGTTGTTAAATCAGTAAGTTCAGGTTTGATAGGAAAGTAAATATTATATATATTTTAATTCCCCACCCCCACCCCAATTTCTGTTGTTTTTCCCTCCCTGGGGAAAAACTTACTTAATTTTCCTCCAGAAAATAAAATTATATTTATAACTTTCCTTTCAAACCTAAACTTCTTTTACTGATTTAACATAAAATGGATCATTTATAAAGTTGGCATATAAAACTGTACTATTTGGCATATTTATGGAATCATAAGTATAAAGTCTTCATTTCTTGACCCATGGAGTGATGTCACATCCCGACATTTTCTAGGCAGACTTTGTTTACGGGGTGGTTTGTTATAGCATGATAAAATTTGTTTGAGGATTTCTTCAATTTCCCAATGGAAAGCTTGGGAAATTTTAAGGAGTACTAAAAAAAACCCATCTTGTATTTTTTTACCCTTTGAGAATGAATAACATTATTCCAAATGTATAGTACAAAAATTTTCATCTAAGACAATCTACAGCATTAGAAAACAACGGTTCCTACGTATACTGTAGACATGTACAACACTTTCAAGAATGTTTTTGTTTAAATGTAAATAATTTTGGCAACAATTAATATGTTAATGTGTTTGATGGTAATACATTATTTAAGAGTTCTGCAGGCAGAGGACGCACTTCGGAATTAGATATATAGATATGCCACGTCTCTTGATACCTGCTCAAGGTGGCTTACATGTGAAAACGTGGTGGTGGAAAATGCCATAAAGTAGTAGCCAACTTATGGTGAAAATACCATGAAGTAATATATCTATATCTATAAATACTATGAAGTAATTAAAAAGAACACAAATTATCAATATTAAAAACAAGCCAGGGGCACAAAATTAGCATAAACCAAACACTGAACAGCATTTTAAAAAATCTATGAACAATTCTTGGCTAGAAACGGATAAAACAAATTGAAAAATATAAAACCCTTTAGTTAAAACCCTGGGTAAAAAGAAGTGCTTGGGCCTGGCACCTAAAGGACCGCACCAGGCAAGACTCAAGCAGTAGAGCATTCAAGAGTAATCTCAGTTTAGATGTAACATGAAGTCATGGTTTATTTTAAATACGGTTTGTTTCGAAACCAGGACTCTGACCCTGATTTGCCTTGACACACGCTGGTTTTATCACCTTCGCTCTGGTCCAGCATCTCCATAGTGAAGTGTGCAACAGTTTCAATGGAGTTAAGCCAAGATGTCAGTATTTCTAACACCATACAAAACCGTAGTAAAAACATGGCTAATAAACCAACTTCAAACCACAGTTTCACAACCTGGCTTGTGAAGTCCTAATTAACAACAATGAGCAGAATAAGCTGCATTCAAACACCCATACTGTTCGCGTTACTTTTTTAACTTGTTCTTTCTGCTAGCAAACATAAGCACGCCCACCTCATCTGGATACTTTTAATGCAAACATTTTCCCCTTGAGGGTATACCAACTTCCCAACACCCCATCCCTATGACAGGACTGTTGCCAGGCACGGCTTATGCAAATCTCGCCTTATGAAACTAGCTAAAACTCCGTTTGCTCTTGCCTTAGGGTCGATGTTAACTTTATTTAGAAAACGGGTACTTTTCTAAGCCAAAAAAGTACTTATCCGCCAGCCTGTATTTATGAACATCTCTGAACTCCCTCTTTCCCCATTAAGCATCAGCCATCATGATGGAAAATTGTGCAAGATTGCAGAGGACTTATTTTGTAAGCACTTGAAGCGCTGCAGCACTAGATAAAACATTTCACACTTGAGAGACTGTGTACGGACCAAAACTCCTACCATTATGAGAGCTTTTGAGGAATGCACAGAACAGCAGGATCTACTAGTCCTTTGAGGAATGCACAGAACAGCAGGATCTACTAGACAAAATGGGGTATTCTATGCTTTTTCTGTTTCTTGCTTCCAGATGACTTACGTTTGCAGATTTTGGAGAGGCAAAGCCCACAGAGACTACTTTTTAATTTTCTGCTGCAATTTGGAAAGTAATAAGGAAAAACGAAATGCATGTTTATAGCCTATGGCAGAAGCTGATGGTCAATTGGCTACCCTGCCTTTGGAACTCCTGCCACCTTCCTCCTGGGGATGACCCAACTTCACTACCATCCTCCTCAATAAGGATTCGGCTGTGGCTGCCACAACAGAGAAAATAAAAGGGATCACCCTCAATGAATACAAAAATGAAGGACATGAGTACACAAGAAAGTGTATCCAAAATAGGAGTGCATTGTCGACAACAAACTGGAAAACCACCTGATCCTACAATATGAAAAGATGTGTCTGAGAGACTTTTCCCTTTCGGTTTCAGAATACTTAAATGTGTTGGGGGGGTTGTCTTTTTTTTTTTTTAATGGAAATTGAGCATGTGATTGAGGGGAGAGAAACCCCAAGGGGCGGGGCCGTGGTTCAGTGGTAGAGCATCTGCTTGGCATGCAGAATGTCCCAGGTTCAATCCCCAGCATCTCCAGTTAAAGGGACCAGGCAAGTAGGTGATGTGAAAGACCCCTGCCTGAGACCCTGGAGAGCCGCTGCTGGTCTGAGTAGGCAATGCTGACTTTGATGGACCAAGGGTCTGTTCAGTAAAAGGCAGCTTCATGTGTACCTTACTCCCAACCATTCTTTCCATATTTTTCTCAACCCAGCTACAAAATAGGGGCGGGGGGCAGGATTAGCTCTCCTAGCCTGCATCTACCTGTCCTGTTTTTAAAAGATCCCCCGCCCGCTTGGTACATGAACCAGAGGACTCTGACATATTTGGGTACGCTCAGGGCTGCTGAGCTTTTTAAATGCAAGAAAGATATCGCAGAAACCTCCGTTCATGAATCAGAAGTTCTGTTTCTGTTAGAGAGAATCTGATCCCATGTTCTCACTGATGTCTCTTGTTATCTAGTTTTGTGTGAATGTGGGTTTTCACACTCAGGTGTTTGCTCTTTACGGCTGGAGGAAGGACGTTTCCATCTACTGCTTTTCTCTGTTCACCTCCCCTGTTCCGCAAGGCGGGGCCGGCTGCAGACAGCAAAAGTCTGAGCCTCCGGATTCTGTTTTCCTCCCATCTCTGAGGCTGCAAGCTTAGCAGTTGCCTCTCCTCCTACTCTTGTTTTTCTGTCAAGTCACAGCTTGACTGGAGAGCAAGCCCTGCGAGGAAAAGTCCGAGAGAGGTGGGAATGTTCATTCCCCAGAAGAGGAGGTTGAGGGGGGACAAGATTGCTCTCTTTAAATATTTGAAAGGCTGTCACTTAGAGGGTAAGGAGCTGTTCCAAATGGCAGCAGAGGACAGGACTCACAATAATGGGTTTAAATTACGGGTGGAAAGGTATCAGCTGGGTATGGGGGGATTTACAGTAAGAATAGTTCAGCAGTGAAAGCAGCTGCCTAGGGAGGTGGTGAGCTCCCCCTCACTAGCAGTCTTCAAGCAGCGGCTGGACGAACACTTGTCAGGGATGTTTTAGGCCAGGGGTGTCAAACTCAATTGTTAGGAGGGCTGGCATGACATAAATGTCACTTGGTTGGGCCAGGCCAGGCCTCGCCAGCCCAGATTGAGAGTGGGGTGGTGGTGGCTGCCTCAGCGGCCGGATTAAGAGCTCTCAAGGGGCCGAATGCGGCCCCTGGGCCTTGTGTTTGACATTCCTGCTTTAGGATGACCCTGCATTGAGCAGAGAATTGGATTAGATGGCATATATGGCCCTTTCCAATTCTATGAATCTATGATGATACCAAGGGATTTTCAAGGCGTCACTGTTCCCCAAAGTGGACTGCAACATTGGGTGTTATTTTAGCTGGGAGAAAAGCAGTTAATTTTACCTAGGAGAAAAGGGAAGGGATGTAAAAAGGAATGGGGTGTGTATGTGAGTGTGTGGGGGGGTGCTTCACATTCATTCCCCCCCTGCCATGACCCTCTTTTGTTAAGACCACCCGCCTCACTCACACATACACACTTCTGGTTTCTATATGACTGCAGGAGAAACACACCAAGTTATGTCGCCATCCTATCCAGTTTTAACCAATCCTCCCATGCCCAGGTCTGCGGCGAGAGGGGCAACTGACCTCCCAGCATCCCGGCTCACTCAGTACCCTGGACAGATACCACAGAGTTCTTGCAACATTGTTGATAATTAATACATCCAGTTCTCTCAGTTAGGTAACTCTTTGTATGTTCATGTCATCCACACACATTCTAATGTTTCAAGACTGCTCTCCCTAGCGACCTTTGCTCTGTTTCTCAAGGAGTGTAAATTATGGGTGTGCAAACATAACTCGAGATTCTCCAATGCAAGAAATTATCTTTGCATCATCCGAGCCCAGAGGTTTTGATCATACGTCACAGAGGCACACTGCCCTCTGCTGAAACATATCAGGAATTAGCAGGGTTGTTGTTTTTAAGTTAGCAGATATCAGCAATAAACTCAGAAGCAGCCAAGAACTCCTTCCTCCAAAGGCTAAACACACTTTGGTTGTAATGTGCCTGTATCACGTTAGCCTGAGGAAGCCTCAAATTCAAACAGAATAGTTTAGGTAGCAATATACATCTTGGAGAGTAAAAAAGAGAGCCAATGGTGAAAACCACGAGAATATTTGTATCAGCTCTGCGGCAGAGCATCTAAGTGCTTCCAAGCAGAAAGTAAAATATTAATGTTCACACTGCTTTGCTGATCCGTGGGATTCAGAAAGGGATGCTTTGATTTGCATTAATCCATTCACTGCAGCTGACAGGACTGGCTTGAAGCCACCATAGAAACTGGGGCTGAAAAAAGAATCTCAGCTTCAGCAGGCCCATTAAAACTTCGCTGGGTTTAATGTTGTGGAATCAACATCTCATTACAACTTTAACTGTCTTGCGAAAAAGCATATTATTCCTCGCTAATGTGATTAGACTTTCCAGTGTGAATTTTAAGCTGATGTATTCCAAAGGAGCGGGAGCACAACGACGAAATCAACAACCCAGTGAGTTACGATTCCCTGGCAAAATACACCCCCCTCCTCTCGCCAATGGGATAGAATAACATCCAGTGAAAGAAAAGGACTTAAGCGGAGGGTGGGCTTTGCGGCCCCCTGCCAGCGCTTGCCCCAGAAGACCAAGGGAGTCGAGTCCAGCACGCTGGCTTAAGCAGAAAACAATACGATCGGTTAATGAACAACTTGGGAATGGGAGTTCTTTCCACAGGGTGGTAAGACTCATCCCAGGACAGGCTTGGAAATCCTGGAAAACCAGCCACCTTTATTCCGCAATCACCTTCCTATTGGCAAACGTCAATTCATGACTGTGCAGCAGCAGCAAAGTGGAGACGCAGCCAGGAAAGTGATAGGCTCAACTCTCCCTGGGGATGAGCTGTTGATACAGAAGATCGGGGACAGCCTCAGGCAGCGATTAGTCCACTGAAAGGCCAGACTGGCTATTGTTAGAGACTGCCTGTATAACCAGAACTTCACACCCAGATTAAGGGGAGGGGGATATTAACCTCCCCCCCCAACCAGTAAAGACGACAGCCGATGAAGTCGGCCTTTACATGCCCTCCTTTGGTGACAGACACAGCAGGCTTGATTGTACTCTAGGAACAACCTGAGGCTTCAGTGACCAAGAAATCAGGCCGCTGAAATGAGTCAGATCTCGGAATCATCCAGCTGCCATTACTGCATGCCGTCAGTTTCGTTTGAAGCCCGGCTCACAAAAATCACACAAGGTTGGAAGAGACCACAAGGGCCATCCAGTCCAACCCCCTGCCATGCAGGATCCCACAATCAAAGCGCTCCTGACAGATGGCCATCCAACGTCGGCTTAAAGACCTCCAAAGACGGGGACTCCCCCTCCCCTTGTGACAGAGCATTCCACCGTCGAACCGCCCTCACCATCAGAAAGTTCTTCCTAATGTTTAGGTGGGATCGCTTTTCTCTTAGTTTAAATCCATTACTCCATGTCCTAGTCTCTGAAGCAACCGAGAATAAGCTAGTTCCCTCATCAATGGCATCCCTTCAAATATTTAAACATGGCTATCATGTCACCCCTTAACCTTCTCTTCTCCAGACTAAACAAACCCAACTCCCTAAATCTCTCCTCATAGGGCATGGAATTCCAGACCTTTGACCATTCTGGTCGCTCTCCTTTGGACACGCTCCAACTTGTCAACATCCGTCTCAAATTGTGGAGCCCAAAACTGGACACACTATTCCAAGTGAGGTCTGACCAATGCAGAATACAGTGGTAGTATTACTTCCCTTGGTCTAGACACAATGCTCCTATTGATGCAGCCCAGAATTGCATTGGCCTTCTTAGCCGCCATATCACATTGTTGACTCATGTTCAGTTTGTGGCTCCTGAAGTTGTCTCTCAAGTTCCAAAACAAAGAACTTAATCCTGCAAACTCAGAGCTATTCTGCACCTTGCCTGCAGAACTCTGGATCCCCAAACCCACTTCAGAGGTAAAAGGCCACATTTTTAAATCTTCAACTAACAGAACATCAAGGGGAGAGTGAGAGCCCCTTACTCTTCATCTCTTGATGGGGATGTTTCATACATACAAAACACATGAAGCTGCCTTATACTGAACCAGACCCTTGGTCCATCAAAGTCAGAATTGTCTACTCAGACTGGCAGCGGCTCTCCAGGGTCTCAGGCAGAGGTCTTGCACATCACCTACTTCCCTAGTCCCTGTAACTGGAGAAGCCGGGGATTGAACCTGGGACCTTCTGCATGCCAAGCAGATGCTCTGTCACTGAGCCACAGCTCCTCCTCCAATTTCTTAATGGTAACTTCCCATCCAGAATGAAAAGATACAGTCCAGAATCCTGGCATCCACTAATAGGACTCTCAGTATACCGAAAATCAATTTATGCTCAAGAGCCTGCCATGGTCCCCCCAAAAAACATTTCTTAGGGAAGATGCCAGATGCGACGTCATTTGTTATAGTTCATTATTGCCATATGTAAAACATCGCTAAAATGACATGTTTCCCTGGGACAACTCGTGGCAGGCCAAAGAATAAAAAGTGCGCACACAATTAATGGGAAGAATAAAGGGCTAACTCTACTTATCACAATAACCAATATCTGCGAGAACAATAGTTCCTCCAATGATGTTCTACTCCACAGTAGGCTTTCATAAGAGCTTAGCCTCCTGTCTAGGCTCAGAGCTACGAACAGCCAAATGCATGCACTGTCCAGGCACCGTGGTCGAAGACCGGCTTGGCATGCAGAAGGTCCTAGGTTCAATCCCTGGTATCTGCAGCTTTAAAAAAAGACCAGGCGATAGGTGATGTGAAAGACTTCCTGCCTGAGACCCGGGAGAGGCGCTGCCAGTCTGAGTAAGAGCAACTGCCCTATGAGGAGCGGTTAAAATGCTTAGGGCTGTTTAGCTTGGAAAGAAGGCGGTTAAGGGGAGACATGACAGAAGTCTATAAAATTATGCATAGTATGGAGAGAGTGGACAGGGAGGAGCATTTCTACCTCTCCCATACTACTAGAACGCGGGGTTATCTGCTGAAGCTGGAGGGTGAGAGATTCAAAACAGATAAAAGGAAGTATTTCTTCACACAACGCATAGTTAAATTGTGGAACTCCCTGCCCCAGGATGTGGCAATGGCTGCCAACTTGGAAGGCTTTAAGAGGGGAGTGGACATGTTCATGGAGGAGAAGGCTATTCATGGCTACTAGTCAAAATGGATACTAGTCATGATGCAGACCTCTTCTCTCCAGGATCAGAGGAGCATGCCTATTACATTAGGTGCTGTGCAACACAGGCAGGATGGTGCTGCTGCAGTCGTCTTGTTTGTGGACTTCCTAGAGGCACCCAGTTGGCCACTGTGTGAACAGACTGCTGGACTGGATGGGCCTTGGTCTGATCCATTGTGGCCTTTCTTATGTTCTTATGAGTAGACAATACTGACTGTGATGGACCAAGGGTCTCATTCAGTAGAAGGCAGCTTCAATATGTACATATGCTTAAAGGGAGGTGTGCCATATCTCTCCTCCTCAGCCAGGAAGTGTTTGAGAGAAGGACAATGGCTCTCCCAAGGTGGTCCCTGTCTCAGTTCCTCAAAGCCACAGTAGCCCTAAGGTCCTGGTCCAAGACATTCCTTCCTCATTCAGTTGATGCCTCAGGACGATCACCTCAAATTTCTGCGTACAAATTAAATTGCTCCCCCCACCCCGATATCACCAGCTAGCATTTATTAAGTCGTTACCTTGTTCTCCCCCCAACAGGGACCCAAAGCACCTTACAAAAACACCTAACGATCGATTGATCGATAGTATATTTGCGGCACTTGGCCAGATAAAACAAGATACATGGACTAAAGTGGTCTTACCGACAAAGGTTTACAGTCCGAGTCTTAAATCACTTTAAAAATAAAAATAAAATAAATAACATCTAAGTTACATTTGCCATTTGGACTAAGAGATTACCCTGTGGCAACGAATTTTCATTGCAGCCATACACAATTTTGCAACCTGAGAGGTGATTGAGGGATTATCTCCTTGTAGGAGCTTTTCTGTCTTTTCTCTTTCCCTGGTCCCATTCTCACCTAGCTTCAGTTTGAATCAAGGAAAAGATAAATAAAACTGCCTTTGAGTCCAGCAGTCAGCTCATTCCACATCCACAGGCCACGAACTCCGACACAGCTACGACCCATGACACCTAAGCAAAGCAGCCAAACCAAGAAGCCCTCAGAGTGCTACAGGGGCAGGAGAACTGGAAAAGTACACATTTCCTCCCAAGCCCACAACAGTGACCAGTTCATGCCTGCTCTGAATCACTGAGAGAGAATGCCACAACTTCCAAAAGAAACAGAGGCCAGGGCAGCACTACAGTACCTGAAGGAGGATGCTCGCCCCTCCTACACCCCACCCTTGACCCCTCTGAGCACCAGCATTTTGCACCCTGCCAACATCATGAACATAACAACATAAGAAAAGCCTTCCTGGATCAGATCAAGGCCCATCAAGCCCAGCAGTCTGTTCACACAGTGGCCAACCAGGTGCCTCTAGGAAGCCCCCAAACTGCAGCAGCATTATCCTGCCTGTGTTCCAAAGCACCTAATATAATAGGCCTGCTCCTCTGATCCTGCAGAGAATAGGTATGCATCATGACTAGCATCTATTTTGACTAGTAGCCATTAATAGCCCTCTCCTCCATGAACAAATGCTGCTCTCTTCCAAGGGGCAAAGCCCTCCCCCTTTCCCAACCCATTCAGGGAGGGCAGGAGCGGCATTTGGTGAGCCTAAGAAGAGTATGCGACTTCTGAAGTTACCCAGAACTTTTTCCACTGGCAGAAAGGAAAGAGAACACAAGACAAAAATACAGCGAACTAGTCATTTTAGGCAGCAGCTTACTCACAAAAGGGTATCATCGTGTCACTGTTGAGCACTCAAGAGCCAGCGTGGTGTAGTGGTTAAGAGCGGTGGACTCTAATCTAGAGAAACGGGTTTCATTCCCCACTCCTCCACATGGGCGGCGGACGTTAATCTGGTGAACCAGGATTGCTTTCCCCACTCCTACACATAAGGCCAACTGGAGGACCTTGGGCTAGTCACAGCTCTCTTAGAGCCCTCTCAGTCTCACCTACCTCACAGGGAGTCTATTGTGGGGAGGGGAAGGGAAGGTGATTGTAAGCTGGTTTGATTCTCCCTTAAGTGGCAGAGAAAATCTGTTTATTTACTTACTTCATTTATATCCTGCCTTTTTCCTCAGCAGGGACCAAAAATGGCTTACATCGCTCTCCCTACATCCATTATACCCTCACAACAACCCTGTGAGGTAGGCTAGGCTAAGAGTGTGTGACTGGCCCAAGGTCCTCCAGCAAGCTTCCATGGCAGAGTAGGGTTCTGAACCTGGGTCACCCACATCCAACCCCGCCCATGCTCTAACCACTATACCACACTGATCTTCCAAGAAGGGATCCTGCCATGATCCCAGAAAGCCAAAGAGCTTGAGATCTGCCCAGGACAGAGATTAACTTTTAGCAAAGAGAACGAAGAATAACTATGGGGGTCTGGTGCCATCAAGCAAAGTCTTGCGTGTGGTTTGGAGCAATCCTTGGGGATTTTATGCACCAATAGAAGCAGTTTACTAGTAGGGTCTGATCCAAAATTTGCCCATTGCATTCCAACTCATGCAGCAAAGGATCTCAGCTAGCTACAACACTCCAAAGCTGCTGTTCTCTGCAACTATCCTCACTCATCTTCCCCAAAACAGCTGGGCAACAGCATTGAACTTTTTTTGCTTGCCTGACTGGGAACAGAAGAACCAAATTGGGACTGTGCCAACTTCGGTCTATTTTACACCTTAAAAAAAAAAAAACCCAGACAGACAATACTATTTTGCACCTTAAAAAAGAACAGACAGACATTTCGAGGCAGTGCCACTAGCTATTAATAGAAGACATTCGGCATGCTCAAATAATACCAGGGTTTCTTTCCTCTGGATATTCCCCAGGGCTCATATGCCCTTAGTTTGAAACCACAGGTTGCTGTGTCCAAGGAAGAGGATACATTGCTTCTCTCCAAGAGGGCATTCCCCCCTACTCCCAGCCCAGTTAGAAGGTTGTCACTTGGTGGGGCTGGGCCATGCCTCACCAGCCCAGATTGAGAGTGGGGAGGAGGTGCCTGCCTCAGCTGGCTCACGGGCTGGATAAGAGCTCTCAAGGGGCCAGATCTGGGCCATGGGCCGTATGTTTAACATCCCTGCTCTACAGCAAACTGTAGATGAGCATGCCCACTATATTAGGTGGAACACAGGCAGGGTTATGTTGCTGCAGTTGTTTTGTTTGTGGGCTTCCTAGAGGTTCCTGGTTGGCCACTGTGTGAACAGACTGCTGGACTTGATGGGCCTTGGTCTGATCCAGCATGGCCTTTCTTATGTTCTTATGTTCTAAACTCTGGGCGCTCTCACACATGCCGAGAATTGCGCTTTCGTTCCACTTTCAACGCACTTTAACGATCGTTTGCAAGCGGATTTTGCCATTTCACAGTAAAATCCAGCTGCAAAGTGCGTTGAAAGTGGATTGAAAGTGCATTATTCGGTATGCGTGAAGGCGCCCTCCGATGGGCCAGCTAAAGAAAGAGCCCCTCCCTGCCCCCCACCGGCTTCCCTCCGCCAGTGGAAAGTGCAGAGCCGCCCCGCTGCACAACTTTCTTCCCTGCACAAAGTCAGAGACGCTCAGCGGCAACCGAGGGAAGCCTTAACTCTTTGCACGTTTTTTTTTTAAAAAAACCCTCAAACTTTTGCAAAGGAAAGTCCCCAGATCCTCTCAAAAGGTCATAAAGCCCCTAATGAGGTCTTTGCAAAGGCCTCTCTGCTTTCTGCTTTTAGCGACCCGTTTACAACCCCCCAGCACGCCTCCACGGTCCTCGGCGACTGTTTTATTGCCCCAGTCGGGGAGAAGGAGGAGGCGGCGGCGGCTCCCCGGGACGGCGGCCTGGCCCCAGGGAAGGACCAGAGCAAATAAGGTCTCGTCTGTCGCCGAGGTGGATTCGCTTCATATAAACAGGGAAGCTTCAGCTCGGAGGTAAAAAGGGGAGGTGGGGGGCAGAAAGCGTGACAGGTTGGGCGAAACCCGCGCCGCATCCTGAGCCTCTGCTTTTTGCGCTCTGCGGGAAACAATAGGCCATTTATGCATGGGAGGCTTTGCGCTCTTAGGTGCACGTTTTCCCCATCCAAATTCTCAAAACCAAGCCCCCAGGCAGAGTTTTGAGCATTAGGATGGGGAAACGGTGCATCTAAGCAGCAGCAAATCCAAGGCCAACCCTTCCATGCACAAATGGCCAAAGATCTCCGTGCGTTTTGCTAGGGACGGGGGAATTGCGAGCCGCGACGTGCTTTCTCCGCATTGCTAAATAATAGCCCGCCAGGGACTCGACTCGAACGGAGGGTCAAACGCAAGAACGGGCGAGGGAGGAGGCCGCGTTCCTGGAGGCTTTCCCGCCGGAGCCCCCGGATTGCAAACGCACGCAGAGCCGCCCGCGATCAGTCAAGGGAGTCACCTGCAAAAAAACCCCGACGGGACCGACTCGCGGGTGTGCGTGCGTGCGATCACGGCTGCAACCAGGCAGCCTACGCACGCTTACTCAATCGGAGGTTCAGGGGACCTTTCCTCCCAGGTAAAGCATGCACAGGGTTGCATTCACAGCCCAATCAACCAAGCTCCTAGGTTGCAAACCTAGGGCCATTGATGCCTGGGAGGTTTTGCCTCGGATTTGCCGCTCTCTAGATGCACACTGTCCCCATCCAGGTTCTCAAAACTCACCAGTAAGCCCCCATGCAGAGTTTTGAATGGGGAAAACGCGCGTCTGGAGAGCGGCAAATCCAAGGCAAAACCTCCCGTGCGGAAATGGCCCTACACACAGGAGCTTTCTTCGCAGTAAAGGCGCCCCCAGAGCGCACGTCCGGATCCAAGGAGCACCAAGTTGTCTAGCGAGTCGCAAACCGCTCTTCCTTACGGAGGAAACAAACCCACCCAATCTTGCATCGCCCTGCCCGCAACCCAAGGTCTTGCATTGGATTTGCCGCTTTCCAGGTGCACATTTCCCCCATCTGAATTCTCAAGACTCTGCACGGCGGCTTTATGGTTGAGTTTTGAGAAGATGGATGGGGGGGGGGGAAGAGCATCTAGAGAGCGGCACATCCCACGCAAAACCTTCCATGAATACATGGCCACAAGCGCCGATCCCAGCGCGTCTCCTCGGGAGAGCGCTCGGGGGCTTGCCAAGCCCGGGCGCGTGTCCGGTCCCCCCCTTCCCCCCGGGCTGCGGAGGCGCTTCTGTCCCCGCGCCCAGCCGGAGAGGAGCTCCGGCCCCGCAACAAAGAGACGCCGAGCCTGGAGAGGGGCGAGCAGGACAAAGGCGCGCGCGGGGGAGGGGGGGGCGCCCCGCACCGACCCCGCACCCTTTCCCCCAGGCGTCGGGGCTTTAGCCTTACCGCAGCCTCGCCGGGTCCTGCCTCCTGCGCGCGGGGAGCCGTGTCGTGGCGAGCCCGGGGTCCGGCGAGAGACTGGCGGGGCTGGCCGGCTGGCGCGGCGCTTTAAGGAGGCTGCCGGGAGGAGCGGCGCCTCTAGAGGGCGGCTCCGCCCTCCGGCCCCGAGAACCAGCCGCCCCCCCCCCCCGCCGCCGCCCCCCAGCCAGCCGCGTGCGGCGCTCTCGCCCGGCCCGGGCAGCTGTCCGGTGGGAGGGCGCGCCCGGCCGAGGATGGGTGCCGCGGGGCAGGCAGAGCCGCGCTTGGGCAGCTGCTGCTTGGGCAGGGCGGCGCCTTCCAAGCTGGCGGCCCCTTCCGAGCCCCCTCCACCGTCCAGGCTGGTTGCTCCCGGTCGGAGATGCCCTGGGCTGGGCGCCCCCCTCTGCCCGGGCTTGCCGGCGCCCGGCCGACACCGCCTGTTTGATCGTCTGAAGCTTTGCCGTGCGGGGCGGGCCCTGTGCCAGATCATGCACTTTCATGGGTTCTGGTAGGTTATCCGGGCTGCGTGACCGTGGTCTTGGTCTTTTCTTTCCTGACGTTTCGCCGGCAGCTGTGGCTGGCAGGCAGCTTCGGAACTCTGACCGTGAAAGCCTTCAACAATATAATGCACTTTCAGTCCACTTTCAATGCGCTTTGCAGCTGTGTTCTGCATTGACCGAAGGTCGTTTATGCATGGGGGCCATTTATGCATGGGTGGTTTGGCCTTGGATTTGCCGCTTTCTAGGTGCACATTCCCCCCCTCTGAATTCTCGAAACTCTGCGTGGGGGTTTATTTTTGAGTTTTGAGAATTCAGAGGGGGAAAATATCCATCTATAGAGCAGCAAATCCCAGGCAAAACCTCCCATGTATAAACGGCTTGGGAGTTTTTGCCTTGCTCTCTAGATGCACACATTCCCTATCCGAATTCTCAAAATTCTGCATGGGCTTTTTTGGTTTTTTTGAGTTCTGAAAATTTGGATGGGGAAAATGTGCATCTAGAAAGGGGCAAATCCAAGGCAAAACCTGCCATGTTCCTAGACTGTGAAATGGCAAAATCCACTTGTAAACCATAATGAAAGTACCCCGTCTTCAGAATTTCGTCTTCCAAGTGAAGTTACAGTGCTCTCTAAGCAGGTCTACTCAGAATCCTACACAGGTCTATTCAATGGAGATTACTTCCAGGGAAGTAGGCTAGGGTGGCCAGGTGCCCCTTCGCCACCAGTGGGAGATTTTTGAGGTGGAGCCTGAGGAGGGTGGGGTTTGGGGAGGGGAGGGACTTCAGTGCCATAGAGTCCAATAGCCAAAGCAGCCATGTTCTCCAGGTGAACTGATCTCTTATCGCCTGGCGATCCGTTGTAATAGCAGGAGATCTCCAGCTAGTACCTGGAGATTGGCAACCCTATCTTAGGATCACACTGTTTTTTGAACTGATACTATTCCACCTGCCCATATATGATGTGGCATCAGGATTGAAGCGTTTACCAGCCAGATTTGCGGATTACACTTAATTCTTTAGGTCAGCTGAATTCCAATAAGACGGAAGGGGCTTCAAAAAGATCCCTCCATGTTATACGACTGAACTGCAAAACAACTGATAAGACACATGAGGCTGGAGATCAATAAAAAAAGACACCAGTTGAGGAGATCTACATATGGCTGGGGTCACAGTTGTGGTTGAGAGGACATGTCTATCTAGATACAGGTCAGTGGGAATGGACCTGTTTCTATTATTATTTAATTATGTCCATGTTGCTTGCTCATGGCGAATTACAAGGTAGAACACAACCAAAACAGGAAACGCCATAAAAGTCATTAAAAGTTAATACATCATTCAAAACCCAGCAAGAGCTGTAAAATTACTTAAAATGTTCAGCAGCTTTGAATAAGTCCCTAGCAACTACAAGCCAGCTGAAATCTTGGCCAGGTGGCAATGCCAAAAGATATTCAGTGATGGTGCCACTCACAGGGAGATGGGAAGGCATTGGAGAGCTATAGGGGGCTGTATAATGTTGTGTAGTGGTTAGAGCATGGGGGCTAGCATCTGGTGACCCAGCTTCAAATCCCCACTCTGCAGGTTGACAGCCTCCAGGTACTAGCTGGAGATCTCCCGTTGTTACAACTGATCTCCAGGCGATAGAGATCAGTTCCTCTGGAGAAAATGGCCGCTTTGGCAATTGGACTCTATGGCATTGAAGTCCCTCCCCTCTCTAAACGCTGCCCTCCTCAGACTCCTCCCCCAAAATCTCCCAGTGTTTCCCAACCTGGAGCTGGCAACCCTAGCCATCCAGGTCAGGGCTGGACAATAAAGAAGGAGGCAGTCCTTCAAGTACCCCAAGCCAATATGGACCCAAACGCCAATTATTTTGTTTATTTGTTTATTTTATTTCAATCCCACCTTTCTTTCCAATGGGGACTCAAAGTGGCTTACATCATTCTCCTCTCCTCCGTTTTATCCTCATGACAACCCTATGAGGTAGGTCAGGCTGAGAGTGTGTGACTGGCCCAAGCTCACCCAACAAATTTCCATGGCAGAGTAAGGATTCAGACCTGAGTTTCCCAGATCCTAGTCTGACATTTGAACTACTACACCACACTACATTACACATTAGGCAGTCTGAGCATAAGGAAGACCACTTTCTCACTACAGCCACGCATTCCTGGGAGCTGCTGGCTTTGGTTTTACACCTGGCGTAAGGGAGCAGGCCCAATTTGAGAAATGGCACTCACAAGCGGAAACAAAGGGTTGCTGACAAGGAGACAAATTAGTTTGTGCACGTTTGGAGTGAAAGCAAAGTTAAGTTGATTGAATAGCTCTTAACCTCTATTGGCTGCAGAG
This sequence comes from Euleptes europaea, assembly GCF_029931775.1. NCBI lineage: Eukaryota > Metazoa > Chordata > Lepidosauria > Squamata > Sphaerodactylidae > Euleptes > Euleptes europaea. The sequence continues at coordinate 15,054,809 of NC_079321.1, forward strand.
GATAGGACTTGCAATAATGGGTTTAAATTGCGGGCGGAAAGGTACCAGCTGGATATTAGGAAAACATTTTTTACAGTAAGAGTTGTTCGACAGTGGAATCAGCTACCTAGGGCAGGGGTCGACAAACTCATTAGTCAGAAGAGCCAAATATCAACAGTACAACGATTGAGATTTCTTTTTGAGAGCCAAATTTCTTTAACTTTAACTATATAGGTAGGTACACTGTTTATTAACTTAATAAACTTTAATTAAAGTTTTAAGTCTTAATTAAACTATAGGTACACTAAATAAAACTTGATATCATACTTAATAGTGATCTTATTTATTGATAAAAATTAAATTGTAAGTCCCTGCCATTTCCCCGTCCGGAGTCCTCGTCTGGAGGCCTGGTCTACCGCCATAAAAGCCTATTGGTAGACCTGGCCTCCGGCTGAGTCCCATTGGGAGGCCAGGTCTTTCTTGGCAGTAGACCTGGCCTCCAGAGGCCCATAGAAGCCAATTGGTAGACCTGGCCTCTGAAAGGGGACTTTTCCGCCTCCTCGGAGTCCAGGTCTACCGCCAAGAAAGCCAGTGGGTAGACATGGCCTCCCAATAGGACTCAGCCGGAGGCCAGGTCTACCAAAGGAAGCCCGCCCTGCCCAACAGCTGATAGGCGGGGGGGCAGGAACCGCCGAGCCGCCCACCCAGCAATCGCGCGGCTAGAGGGGAGGGGAGGCTTTAGCCTCCCAACCATTGAGGGCAAGGGAAAGGGGGACCCGGCCATTCTCCATGGCGGGGGTGGGAGGGGAGAGACAGCACGCCCGCTCTCAGGCACGCTGGCTCCGCAGCCCAGCTGCCAGCGCGAGCGGGTGCAAGAGCAGGGGCTCCGAAGTTCGCAGAGCCGCACTCAACACGCCAAAGAGCCGCATGCGGCTCTGGAGCCGCAGTTTTGAGACCCCTGACCTAGGGAGGTGGTGAGAGCTCCCCCTCACTGGCAGTCTTCAAGCAGCGGCTGGACAAGCACTTTTAGGGATGCCCCAGGCTGATCCTGCATTGAGCAGGGGGTTGGATTAGGTGGCCTGTATGGCCCCTTCCAACTCTATGATTCTATTATTCCCCTGATGTGACAGATTTCTTTCTTTCTTTCTTTCTTTCTTTCTTTCTTTCTTTCTTTCTTTCTTTCTTTCTTTCTTTCTTTCTTTCTTTCTTTCTTTCTTTCTTTCTTTCTTTCTTTCTGGGGGTGTTTCATTTTGCAAGCATTGCTCAGTAATCTAAAGCAGTACAGCTTCACTTCAATCAGAACTTGGTCTAGAAACTGTAACTCCCCCCCCAACTGAAATAAAGGAAAATGTATTTTTTTTAAAAAACTGGGAAGGGAGGGAGGAGAAAGGACAGAGAGCACAAAAGAGAAACGCATCTTCATTTGATTTGTTTTTCACTTTTTAAATGCTGAAGTACACAAACCCCTTACTCTCCGAGGGATGAAACGTCTCCAGATGCACGTTGGAATATATTCCATGCCTTCCAATTCCAAAGATGAAAATATTCATTCACCGCTGATACAGAGAGAAAGGCATTTAGTGCCAAATTCATGGCCCTGCCCCCAAACCAGGAAGCACCCCACGAGGAGGGCTTGTGTGTTTTGCAAATAGCATTGGGGATCACTTAACCCAATTTGTAGTCATGATAGCAAGAAGGATCAGTAAATAACAGCTAGTGTTTCCTGGCAGTCTTATTTGCAACAAGAGAAGTTTCCATTAGTGTAACTAATTCCTTCAGAATTTGACTATGCCTTATATATAGCCAGTCCTTCTTACCACCTTTCAGGGTAGAAGAAGGGTTGCCAAAAAGCTTGAAGTTGTTAGTTCCAGACCAATGAAGTCATCCGTTCCTCAAAATCACATGATAAATTATGCAATTTGAAAAAAAACTTACATTTGGGATTGTAAGCATTTCAAATGCATCACATTCACACTTTTAGTTTTACCAGATGCATAAATTAGATTATAGCTTATCACCAACGTATTTAAAATTGAGGGCCAAACTAGACATGATGGTGCTGAATCTGATTCTATGACCTTAAGCAGATGATGAGAGGGAGGGCATCTTGGCTATCTTCTGGGCATGGAGTAGGGATCTCTGGGGGTGTGGGGGGGAGGTAGTTGTGAACGTCCTGCATTTTGCAGGGGGTTGGGCTAGATGACCCTGGTGGTCCCTTCCAAATCTATGATTCCTTGAGTACTGTGGTATGACCACAGCGATCCCAGGTGTTGCCCCCTCCAGGCTTGACTACTGTAATGCACTCTTCAAGGGGGCTGCCCTTGAAGAATAGCCCAGAATGCAAAAGCAAGACTGCTAGCCCAGGTGATCATCAGGCAGTCTGCAACACCTATGCTTAAGATCTCTCCTGGCTGCCTGCTTGTTTTTGGTTCCAGTTCAAGGTACTGGAAGTGGGGCACCTAGACACAGCAGTCTCCATCTCAGGCTGTTCTTTCCATTCTCCCACCTTCAGAAGTGAAGTGAGGGGCCACAAGGGAAAAGGCCACCTCAGTGTCTACTCCCCACCCCCCGACAGCTCTGCAATGCCTTCCCACCTCCCTGTGTGTGGCCCCATCCCTGAATATCTTTTGGCACTAGGCCAGGACTGTTCAGTTTCAGCTGGCTTGTAGTTAAATTTTGATTTACAGTTTCTCCCCTTCATAGCTGTATTTTCTGTCTTGTTAGTTTTACTGTTTGCCTTAAGTAGCTGTTCCTGTTTTAGCTGGGGATGGGGGAGTGTTGTTTTCAGTTGCTTTCATATTATTGATGGCAGCTTTGTACTACTTTCATTGCTTTTTATTGTTTTATTGTGGACGACTGCTTTGAAATATTTGAAAACAACTGAGATTATTTTTTTTTAATGTGATGTATTATTTTCTGTGGAAAGTTTTTTAAAAAAATGAGATTTCCACCCTACGAATATGCAGTGGCTCTCCTTAACCCTGAGAATTCAGTGAGACTTTGGTGAGTCTAATACATGCTTTGAGGTCCACATTTATTATATCTGCCCCGGGTGGAGAATTAACACAGACATACAATGACTTGCTCAAACCAAGTGGGATATTAAAGCCAGCGCTCACACATCAATCACCCTTTTTCATTAAGACGACACTCTGTGCGTATTTACTTAGAAGCAAGGCCCAACAGGTTCAGTAGGATTTATTTCGTAGTAGGTGTTCTTGGGGATTATAGCCTTTAAAACATTAACTTGCTCAAAGTGGAGGCCTCACCTCTTGATTCCAACTAACATTCTGCAGGATTTTTGAAACGGTCGTCTAGTCTATTTGAGTCATTTGAACTTTCTGTCGTAATGCCTCACCGTTCTACATTACCTTTCAAGTTCTAAAATATATTCACCTTTGAATGAATGGGCACACCCGTCTTTTCACACCTCCGAGGAAGGTAATGCCACAGGACGGATGGCTCAGTCTAAAATGGAGAGAAGGCTTCTGTCGTAAGAGACCAACAATAGAAAGGAAAATAGGATTATCATCAAGGGGGAAGAAACATTTTCCCCAGTGCCAGAAACCTGTGAACTGATTCTCTTATAGAAGACAGTAAATATACCTGTTCTCTTGAAAGAAAAGGCAATAAATAAGAATTGCCACTTGTGTTCAGTTCAATACTCTTCTTCCTATTAAAGAAATGAAACAAGAGCTTTAAAATGTCCTGTTTGACAACAAAGAATTTGCAACGGTACCAGTGTATTTTTAAAACACCAGTGTTTTGCTTCTTAGGCAATCGAAAAAAATATTTAACGATATTTTTCCTTCTAGGAAATGGGAATGCCACCAAAACAGTGTTCCCTTTAGTCACAATATAAATTGAGTGTCTGACAAACAAATATATGAGGTGTGGGGAGTGGGGTTTAAAACCTCCAGATGACAGACACCAGTTCCCCTCTCCAAACCTTGCTGTCCTCAGGCTCTGCCCCAAAAATCTCCAGGTATTTTCCAACCTGTAGCTGGCAACCTTGGATATAAGAAACAAGGTTGAATAGCTGGTAGACACAGAAACTGCCTGAATAGATGACTAACTTAGGATAAAGTATGGCATATTTGGTAATATGATATGTTGTGTTATGTTAAGTGTTATTTAGGTAGGTGTTATGTCTTAGTCTGTTTGAATGTATTTGTAAGTGTAAGTTTAGGGCTGTCGATTCGGTTCTATCCAAACTGAAAAACAGCCGAATTTAGCCCGATTCGGCGATTTCTAGTTCGGATAGAACCAAAGTCAAAAAAGGCAGGAAAAAGACGAGCCAAACTCGGTGAGTTTGGGCGGACGTCGGATAAATTCGTACAAATTCGGCAACCCCAAATCAGCATTCTCCCGCTGCCAATAGGTGGCCAAGCTGGGTCTTCTTCTGGCCAATCAGTGTATGGGGGGGAGCCAAAAGGGGGGCTGTTCTTCTGGGGGGGTTGACTGCCTCTGCGCTAATGTTTTTTTGGCTGTTTTCACTGGTTGCCACCTTCTCCTGGAGGTCAGTGTGGGTTGGTGAGTCTCTCTCTCTCTCTCTCTCTGGCTGCTCCGTTCTCCTCCGTTTGAAATTTGTGTCTTCTTGTTGCGGGGGGGGGGCTGTTCTGCTTGGGGGGGGGGTTGATTGTCTCTGTGGGCCGTGTCCATAGAATCCGAGTTTTTGCCTTCTTTTGCGCGATGGGGGGAGGGAATGGCATGTAGCGGGTGTGCATGGGGAAAATGTGCATTTTGTAATGCCTAGTGCACTATTATATTGGGTCTATATTGACCAGTTTGTAAATTTTCTATTTTCTTCTCAACTGCAATTGTGTTTGTGAGATTTCAACCTGTAATATATTTTTCTAAACAGCGATATTGCATTACAGTAGCTTACTTTGGGTTCACCTTTGCTTGTGCTCTGCCCTTGAATCCAGAACTCCCGAGTAGCACTTGTAGCCGTTTTTGACTACAACCTTCAGGTGGTGGCTGAAGATCTCCTGGGGTTCCAACTGATCTCTAGGAAACAGAGATCAGTTCTCCTGGGGGAAATGACCGCTTTGGAAAGAACTCTATGGCATTCTACCCCATGGAAGCCCCTCCCCTCCCCCAAATCCCATCCTCCTCAGGCTCCTCCCCTAAACTCTCCAGGTATTTCCCAACTCAGAGCTGGCAACCCTAGTTGACACCAGGAATAGTGGCTAAAAAGAGTTGAGAGTCCAGTAGACACCCACGGGTAATAGATACAGCCTCCCTTAGCTTTGCCAGGCCTCAAAAGATTTCCAGATTGACCTTTGACAGACTAAATTTCAGCCTACAGCTCAATTCAGCCTGGTGAACTATGACTGCAGCTTTTGAAGAACAGATCTCTGTGTAATGTGTAGGTCTAGGATGCCCTTTTTGTGAGAACTGACCTTGCAGCTCTAAATTGTTTTGCCAGTTCAGAAGACACAACACATTTTGCTCTTACTTAGAGCAGACTGTTTTTCAGAGGGAGACAGAAATTATGCCAAAGAGACTGCGCTACTTTTTAATCCATGCCTGTTCCTTAATCTGCTATCTATTCTTTTATATATTCCTTTATAATTAAAAAAAACACACAGAAAGAATGCAATGCTTCAGATCCTCATTATTATTCTGTAGGAGAATAATTCTATTTATGGATTCCCCCCCTTTTCTGGTAGACCAAGACTGGCAGGCTAAGGTGACTGGATAGATTTGATGGCTTCCTAGATCCTTAGGGTTGCCAATCTCCAGTTATTAGCTGGAGATCTCCTGCTATTACAACTGATCTCCAGGTGATAAGAGATCAGTTCACCTGGAGAAAATGGCCACTTTGGCAATTGGACTCTATGGCATTGAAGTCCCTCCCCTCTACAAACCTCGCCCTCCACAAGCTCCGCCCCAAAAACCTCCAGGTGGGGCTTGGAGATCTCCCAGAATTACAACTGATCTTCGGTTCCCTTGGAGAAAATTGATGCTTTGGAGGGTGGACTCTATGGCATTATACCCTGCCGAGGTCTGTCTCCTCCCCAAATGCTGCCCTCTCCAGGCTTCACCCCAAAAATATTCAGGAATTTCCCAGCCCGGAGTTGGCAACCTTAGGCCCCTTCAATCTTGACTGCACTTCTTGAAAAGGGAGAAAGGACAGAAATGGACAAACCGTTTTCCTTAACTGTTAAGCCTTTTGCACAGTTACAAATCGTCTCTGTGTAACTAATGGCTGCCCATGACCCCACTTGGCAATCCATCCTTACCATCTAACCCTTTGCCCTCTAAATAAAAGTGGCCTTCTACAGATGTCACTGGATGGGTCAAAATCTGCTGTCACTACATAATTTACTTGATGAAGGCAGCGGGCTGTGACAGCGGAGAATGAAGGAGGAAACCTAGTGAGCGTGGAATTCTGTCATCAGCACTTATTACACTTAGCTAAGAAAACCGTTAGGGCAACCGGTCTGATTATGATCATTACTTCTAAAAGGTTTCACTGCCACTCAAAATTACCTTAGAAAGAGGCTAAATGAGCAGCAGAAAATGAAAGAAGGGATCCACTGGATCAACTGGCCCAAAACCCTGGGACAGAATCATGCCCATGTAAAAAGAGTGCCGGAGGAAACATCCCAGGGCATAACAAAAGTTTTTAACAGAGGAGAGAGCAGCAAGCAAAAAATGGAGAAGTATGTTAGAAAAGCATGGAAATGCAACAGTCTCCAGAAGCAGCATTTCCTTCCTTCCTTCTTTCCTAGCCAGCGTGGTGTAGTGGTTAAGAGCGGTGGTTTGGAGCGGTGGACTCTGATCTGGAGAACTGGGTTTGATTTCCCCACTCCTCCACATGAGCGGCGGAGGCTAATCTGGTGAACTGGAATTGTTTCCCCGCTCCTACACATGAAGCCAGTTGGGTGACCTTGGGCTAGTCACAGCTCTCAGAACACTCTCAGCCCCACCTACCTCACAAGGTGTCTGTTGTTGGGAGCGGAAGGGAAGGTGATTGTAAGCTGGTTTGAGTCTCCCTTAAGTGGTAGAGAAAGTCGGCAGATAAAAACTAACAACTGGAAGGGCAGATGTTCCAAAAGGGTGCATTGATTTCCCTTCGAAGAGTGCATTGGTTTTTCTTCAAAGAGAAATTAAAGAGAAAAGAAAGAGAAATCCCTCCTTTGAAAGAGAAAAAAGAGAATAAGAGGAATCAATGGACATATCTAAAAAGTGAATTCAAGAAAAAGAAATTTCCCTCCATATGGCAACATTACTGTTGGGTCAGATAAAATGACTGGGACTCATGTAATTACTTTGCTTTAAATCAGTGGATGTTATTATCATATTGGGGTGGATCCAAGCATCCTCTAAGTAGCAGTCCTCCAACTTAAGAGGCTCTTCCTCCAATGAAAGAGCCACTTAAGAAGGAGGAAGACTTCGTGAGCCAAAAGGAAAGGTGGGGTATAAATATTTCAATAAATAGGATAGGGGTAGGGATACTCCAGTATTAGTCTGTTAAAAGTGTAACCAATTTTTTCAATAAAAGGATAAAATAGAGGGACAGTCCTCTCATAATATTTTTACTTGTGCACTGTACCCAAAACAGATAGATACAGAAATGGAGAAAACTTTAGATTGGGGTACCCAGCATCATGTACATGGGTACCATGGCACCCACTGACACCTTTTCTGGGCCCCACCAAGTGTTTCTAGGAAGTGGGTGGGGTCAGGTAAGGCTTTTCCCGAGCAAGGCTTCTAATTGATTTGTCAAGTTTTGATTGGCTGCGGCACAGATTTTTTTCCAATGTTGCCTTGGCAGCAGTTACCACTGCAGCACAAGGATCTGCACTGTGTTACTGAAGTTAAGCTGTGGCCATCACTTTGTGGCTGGCTCCGCCTTAGGGTTGCCAGCCTCCAGGAACTAGCTGGAGATCTCTTGCTATTACAACTGATCTCCAGCCGATAGAGATCGGTTCACCTGGAGAAAATGGCCGCTTTGGCAATTGGACTCTGTGGCATTGAAGTCCCTCCCCTCTCCAAACCCTGCCCTCCTCAGGCTCCGCCCCAAAATCCTCCTGCCGGTGGTGAAGAAGGACCTGGCAACCCCACTCCGTCTCCTGTGGCAGCCATTTTGTTGCTGTGCCCACCACACCATGTCAGAAATCCAAATGTGCCCACAGGCTCAAAAAGGTTGGGGACCCCTGCCTTAAACCAATACGCAAAACCACTTTTACAAACAAAAATGTCGGGTATCAAACAACCTAAATCATTGTTGTGTATGGCTGATGCATCACCTGCCTGGCAGTGAGACATAGCACTACGGGGCTATTATGCATTAAGTCCATAATCTCTACACAGCACTAAAGAGTAGGGTTGCCAACCTCTGGGTAGTAGCTGGAGATCTCCTGCTATTACAACTGATCTCCAGCTGATAGAGATAAGTTCACCTGGAGAAAATGGCCGCTTTGTCAATGTGACTTTATGCATTGAAGTCCGTCCCCTCCTTAAACCCCGCCCTCCTCAGGCTCAGCTCCAAAAAGCTCCCACCAGTGGCGAAGAGGGACCTGGCAACGCTACTAAAGAGGCAGGCTTTATGCTCAGCTGAGGACATAAAGGGTTAATCACCAGCTGCAATCTTATCCATTGCTCAGAGTGGGAGTGGAGCCGTTTCATTTCAAATCTGGTCAGACTCAGTCTAGCCTGTGGTTCGTTCACCATCTTTAGGAATGTAAATGCTGTGCTAACAAGCTTAAATTACATAGACACGCTTGCATTACAATCCGTTATCAATTTTTCCTAAGTGTACAGTTACTATAAAAAAAGGCAAAAGCCATCAATGAATGTAGCTTAAGATCAGATATGGCATACCTTCAAAAAGTTTCTTGTTGTTTAATTGCGCTGCAAAAGGCCTATTTCCATCTTCAAACTTTGTCCAGACAAGAGCTGTGCAGCTGGGAAAGCAGGGTTGCCAGCTCAGAGTTGGGAAATTCCTGGAGATTTGGGGCTGCAGCCAGAAGAGGCCACAGTTTATGGGAAGGGAGGGACCTCAGTGGGGTACAATACCATAGAGTCTACCTACCAAACCCACCATTTTCTCCAGGTGAACTGATCTTTGTAATATGGAGATCAGTTGTCATTCTGGGAGATCTCCAGAACACACCTGGAAGTGGCTACCTGAAAGACAGGCAAGAGTTTGGAGAGGCCATTTATGGAGATTTCGCTTTGGGGGGGGAGAAGGAAGTTGTCTCTCCATCCTTGCCTCTGCCATGCCTGCCTCTCCCAGGCCAAGCATCTTAAACAGCTCTGTTTTAGGCAAATCTTAACAGAACAGGACATACCCAGAGATAGTGTCTTTCTCTGAAGCTCCAGAGCTTGTTTCCAGCTGCTGTTGCCCAGACAAATGAGAGAAGGCTGCCAACCTCCCGGTAGTAGCTGGAGATCTCCCGCTATTACAACTGATCTCCAGCCGATAGAGATCAGTTCCCCTGAAAAAAATGGCTGCTTTGGCCATTGGACTCTATGGCATTGAAGTCCCTCCCCTCACCAAACTCCACCCTCCTCAGGCTCCGCCCCCAAAACCTGGCAAAGAGGGACCTGGCAACCCTAAGGTGAGAGCATGAAGTATTTCTGAGCGACTTGTTGCTATGCTTGTGTTCCATCCCAGAATAGTTTCCATCCATTCAGGAAAAAAGTGGGATGGTTTTTGGTCCATCTGAAAAGAAGCTGGACAGCATCCCATCCCACTTCAAGAACTGGTCTTGTGCATGTGTAAAGTGCCGTCAAGTCACAGCCAACTTATAGAGAGCCCTGATGGGGTTTTCAAGGTAGGTCATTAAGCAGAGGTGGTTTGCCATTGCCTTCCTTAGTGGTCTCCCTTCCAAGTACCAACCCTGCTTAGCTTCCGAGATCTGATGGAATCGGGCTATACCATGCCACCTTCCCTCCTAAGAACTGGTCTTATCAGTAGTTAAAAGAAAGGCCCAAGTGAAGTACTTAGGCCAGCAGATTCAGACACATTTAAAAAGTTAACAAGGAGGAAGGTTCTGTATTCCAAAGCCAGGCCATGATCTTTTGTTCAGTGGTTGTAGGCAGGCAAATTAAGAAGCTGATTCATGGCTGCTTCACGAAATGCTGAAGGTCACGCTTCACTTTGTTAATTAAAGTATTTAATATTCATAGTCATATTAATCAAGCAGCAAAACTCCAAAGGCCAAAATGTCATTTTGGTGCTGATCTTCCGTTGGGAAGTGATGGGAACGAGGGGATATATTTCCAACCTCCCTTTTTAAAAATACCCACAATCCCCCTGATCAAAGTAGATCCATATGCATAAGTAGGCTTTGGGCTGCATCAGGAGCCATTTCCACAAATCTAACAACATATGAAAGGCTCTGCTGGATCAGACCAAGGCCCTTCAAGTCCACCAGTCTGTTCACACAATCAAGTGCCTCTAGGAAGCCCACAAACAAGACCACTACAGCAGCATTGTCCTGCCTATGTTCCACAGCACCTAATATAATAGGCATGCTCCTCTGATCCTGGAGATAATAGGTATGCATCATGACTAGTATCCATTTTTACTAGTAGCCATGAATACCCCTCTCCTCCATGAACATGTCCACTCCCCTCTTAAAGCCTTCCAACTTGGCAGCCATCACCACCTCCTGGGGCAGGGAGTTCCGCAATTTAACTATGGGTTGTGTAAAGAAATACTTCCTTTTGTCTGTTTTGAATTTCTCACCCTCCAGTTTCAGCAGATGACCCCGCGTTCTAGTATTATGAGAGAGGGAGAAAATCTTCTCCCTGTCCACTCTATGCATAATTTTATAGTCCTCTATCATGTCTCCCCTTAACCGCCTTCTTTCCAAACCTGCCACTCAATCTCAGACAACAGAATAAAGAATTGACATAGAAGAGGCACGTTCATTAAGCATTCAAAATTGTGTTGAGGTGTGCTATGGCCTCCCCCCCGCCCGCCCCCGCCCCCCGCGGCAAGTTTCAGCCTCACACTAATCCTTGCATCTGTTTCTAACTTTAGACATTCAATTCAGGCTCCATGTAAAAGGCAAGTTAATGTCTGAAGTATACAACTTTAAACACTCAGCAGTACTACAAACTGTGCAACTTTATAATACAATGTGAAGTTTTTAAAATGTCCAGACTGAGTTATGAAACAAACCAAACACACCAAACCATTTGGAAAACTTCTCACTCAATAATGTTTGAAGTAAACATTCGATCCAACCTAAATTTTAAACATATCTGCGTATTTCGCAGTGCTCAGACTTGACAACTGAACATGTCGAATCATAGAGTTGCAAGGGGCCATACAGGCCATCTTGTCCAGGGGTTAAACATAAGGCCCGCGGGCAGGATCCGGCCCCTTGAGAGCTCTTATCCGGCCCGCGAGCCAGCTGAGGCAGCCCTCGCCCCCCGCACTCTCAGTCTGGGCTGGCAAGGCATGGCCCAGCCCGACCAAGTGACACTTGTGTCATATCTGGCCCTCGTAACAATTGAGTTTGACACCCCTGTTCTAGTCCAACCCCCTGCTCAATGCAGGATCAGCCTAAAGCATTCCTGTCAAGCATTCGTCCAGCTGCTGCTTGAAGACTGACTGTCAGGGGGAATCTCACACCCTCTCTGGGCAGCCAATTCCACTGCTGAACTACTCTTCCTGGGGGGGGGGGGATTCCTAATGTCCAGCCAGTACCTTTCCACCCATGATTTATACCTATTACTGCTAGTCGTATCCTCTGCTGCCAACAGAAACAGCTCCCTGCCCTCCTCGAAGTGACAGCCTTCCAAATACTTCAAGAGAGCAATCATGTCCCACCTCAACCTCCTCTTCTCCAGACTGAACATTCCCAAGTCCCTCGGCCTTTCCTCGTAGGGCTTGGCCTCCAGGCAACATGCAGTTGCCTTACACCAGCTCATCAGGACAAAGCAGCCTGATTAGACACCTTTCATGGGCCGACATTGCACATTTTAAGCACTTGGCATCCGGAAAGGATGCCTACTCTTGCTTTAACGTCGGGATGCCTTGAACACAGCAATGTGTTCCAAGCATAGGGTTGCCAGGTCCCTCTTTGCCACCAGCAGGAGGTTTTGAGGTGCAGCCTGAGAAGGGCAGGGTTTGGGGAAGAGAGGGACTTCAATGCCATAGAGTCCAATTGCCAAAGCGGAAATTTTCTCCAGGTGAACTGATCTCTATTGGCTGGAGATCAGTTGTAATAGCAGGAGATTTCCAGCTAGCACCTGGAGGTTGGCAACCCTATCCAAGCAGTTAGAAGTGTAGGTTGGTAATGGAAGCAGCCCTAAATGACAGATTGCATGATGGTGGGGGCGAGGAGTTTCTCAGTTAAACTGAATTTAAGTTGAACTTTCTTGCTTACTAGCATTCTTTATATCTTTGTGCATTGTTTGTTTTGCACAAAATAAGCCTTTCAGAATGTTCCAAACTCCTTTCAGGCAGAGCTTGGCATTTTCCTGGAAGTACAACTGATCACCATGCTTCAGAGATTAGTTCCTCTGAAGAAAATGGCAGCTCTGGAAGGTAGACTCTGTGGAATCACACCCCTGATGAGCTCCCTCCCCAGGCTGTGGAGAAGGGTCTGTGGTCTTCAGCTTGGCATGCAGAAGGTCCCAGGTTCAATCCCTGGCATCTCCAGTTAAAGGACCATGTGATGTGAAAGACCTCAAGTCCCTGGAGAGCTGCTGCCAGTCAGAGTAGACAATACTGACCTTGATGGACCAAGGGTCTGATTCAGTATAAGGCAGCTTCATGTGTTCATGTGTTCAGGCTCCGACACCCCAAAACTCCAGGCATATTCCAAACTGGAAGAAACCTGGGGTCTTCGAAATCTCCATTGTGTGTGTGAAGTGCCTTCAAGTCACAGCTGACGTATGGCGACCCCTTTTGGGGGGTTTTCATGGCAAGAGACTAACAGAGGTGGTTTGCCAGTGCCTTCCTGTGCACAGCAACCCTGGTATTCCTTGGTGGTCTCCTATCCAAATACTAACCAGGGCCGACCCTGCTTAGCTTCTGAGATGTGACCAGATCAGGCTAACCTGGGCCATCCAGATCAGGGCTCGAAATCTCCATTGCCATTGTGAAAATGCAGACTCTCCATGCCTCTGTTTCTATCTCTCTTCAAATGTTATTCCCATGCAACAATTTTCCTTCTGGCATATAAGTAAAATTAATCAAAACAAAGAGGAATTTTTCCTGGTATCTCACGGAAACAGAAATGGAATTCCTTGGTAAGATTGACACCTAAGATCTTTCCATCATAGTTGGACCCCATCTTCCTCCAAGAATTTAGTCCCATGGGCTCTCCAGTTCAAGGCCAGAATTTTCACCACTTTGCCCTGCTGACTTGTTCTATGGTAAGGGCAGCGAGGTCATCTCTAATGGAGGGAAAATTCATGCATAACTCCAAGGAACAACCGAGACGGGGGGTGGGGGCAGTGAACATGAGTGAAAGTACCCATGCATAAATGACTTTGGTCATCCAAGCCTTTCACATTTTCCCTTGGTGATGTCTCAGTCTGAGAGATCTACTGGTAGAAAAGTGGGTTTGGGTCAAAAGGCAAAGGCAAAAAAACAACAACCCTGAAAGAACTCCGCAGGGATAGCAGGTAGGGTTGCCAAGTCCCTCCTTGCTACTGGCGGGAGGTTTTGGAGTGGAGCCTCAGGAGGCCAGGGTTTGGGGAGGGGCTTCAATGCCATAGAGTCCATTTGCCAAAGCAGCCATTTTCTCCAGGTGAACTGATCTCTATCGGCTGTAGTTCAGTTGTAATAGCGGGAGATTTCTAGCTAGTACCTGGAGGTTGGCAACCCTAAAAGCAGGTGATAAAGGCAAGCAAGAGCCAGGAATGAAAGCTGCTAGGGAAACAAACACAGCTTTAAAAAAGAAATAAATCCTCTTCGCTTCACAGGGATCATCATTTTCTTCAAGAGTTAGGGCTAAACTTTTATTGGCATCAATGTGCGCTTAACTTGCAGAGATAGTCTTAAGATGACGGCTGCTCTTGAGGGTCGCCTAAACATCTGGAGTGAATAAATGCTCAGGTTCCTTTCAAACACAGTGATGTGGTTTGAAAGGCCCTGGGACATGGCTTCCAGCTCTCATCCAAAGCATGGCTTCGTCTGTTTATGCAGAGGAAAAGCCACCGCTCACCGTGTTTATACTGTATCTCGGGAATGAGATGCACACTCCGTAATGTATTTTGATTTCTTGCAAGTTCAAGACAGGTCAACGTGTCATAAACGATAACCTCCAGATGGAGCTAATATTTCCTTGGTGCCATCCAGAATGTAACTTTGGCTAAGGGAGCATAAACAGGCTGCAGTGTGCTGATGAATTGAAGCTAGGATTGCCAGGTCCCCCCTCTCCTCCCATGGGAGGTTTTTGAGGTGAGGCAATGATCGCGTGCGTGCGGCCATACTGACACGATCGCATCACTTCTGGTTTACACATGGAAGTGACGCATCGCAAGGGGCCTTTTACCACTCAAACTGGTAAAAGGCCCGTTGTGATGCGGGGCTTCCAGGTGTAAACCGGAAGTGACGTGGCGTGGTGGGCAGGCACACATGCGCATCCTTGCCTGCCGACCCTCAGCTGCCCGCTGACCCTAACTGAAGCCCCAGCAAGATGATCTGTCAAAAGGGCAGTGCTTTGGTATTTATTTATTTTTAATTGCAGAGGTAGGATAGCAAGAGCACTGCAGTAGAAGTTTGGCGGAGGGGCTGCAGGGTGTGGAGGCAGGGCGTGTCTGCCTTGTATTCTCCTGGGCTTTTGATTATGCATGCCTTTCCCACCCATCAGAGGTCGCCTCGCTCTCCCTGTGCATTTTGCCCATGTTTTCCAGATGCTGTTTGAGCCAGAATCCGGGAAATGAACTCAAGGTTGACTCAGCCTTCTATCCTTCCGAGGTCGGTTAAATGAATACCCAGCTTGCTGGGGGTAAAGGGAAGATGACTGGGGAAGGCAATGGCAAACCACCCCATATACATGGTCTGCCTAGTAAACGTGGGGATGTGGTGTCAGTCACATGGGTCAGTAATGACCTGGTGCTTTACCTTTAAGAAAAAAACAGGAGTTGGAGGAATGGCTAGGTACTCAAGCACAAGTACTCTTAAGTGTTACTTATAGAAAGGTAGATGAAGGGAGATGGCTCGAGAGAACTTTCCCAGGAAGCTGTGAGGTGACTCAGATGGGGTTGGCTGTCCCTAATTTGCAGCTTTGAAGATGTTAGCTGGACACTTGGCTCTGATAAGGGAGTTTTCCCAGGCTTATCAACTGCAGGGAAAAATGACTTTAACAAGTGTCGATGAACTCAGGATCCTTCCATTGTCCTTTGGAAGGCACCTAGCATGAGCCTGGGGGAAAACGATTAGACATGCTTGGGCTTGCCTAATCAGCTTCCAGAGCTCTCCAAAAATGGGTGCCAGCATTTTCCCATTTTGTTCCTGGCAGCACAGCAGAGCCCTGCTATAGTGTCGTCACTCTGGTCCTGCTCACCTCACCAAGGTGTGCCAGGGAGCCTAGGGCTGGCAGGTGTCCCCAACAATTGTGCCTTAAACAAATTATTTGTTAAATTATGTTTTCATCCCACTCCTTACCTAAAAAGCCCAGGGCTATGCCCATGGCCATTTATTTTATCCTCACAACAACCCAGTGAGTAGGCTGAGAGATGTTAACTGGCCCGACGTCACTGAGTGAGTGAGCTTCATGGCGCAACAGGATCTCAAATCCCAGCTTCCACGATCCATTCCCAGCACTCTTCCCACTGCAATACTCTGGCTCACAGGCATATGGTGTCAAGTGGCCAATACAACTTGTGTGGATTTTGGGTTGCCAACTCAGAGAGAGATCAGCCGAGAGAGATCAGTTCACCTGAAGAAAATGACCTCTTTGGCAATTGGACTCTATGGCATTGAAGTCCCTCCCCAAACCCTGCCCTCCTCAGGCTCCGCCCCCAAAACCTCCCGCTAGTGGCGAAGAGGGACCTGGCAACCCTAATCTGGAAGTCAGTTGTAATTCCAAGGAATCTCCTGGCCCCACCTTGGTAGGCAACCCTATATGGGTTTGTTTCCCAAAGCCACATCATTTGTAAACTCTGCTTTCTCCATCCTGACTACTGATGTATTGCACAGCATGCAGTGACGGACAGCCTCTGGTTCCGCCCTCCAGGCATTCCAGCAAATCCCTGCCTTCAGGGAGATGCAGATACTAAGCAGCATGAGCCAGTGCAAGACTATGGAACATTTGGGGAACGGGGAGTAGAATAAAGTGGAGGGAAAGTCGGTTATAGGGTTTGGGGAAGCAACAGAGAGGGGGAAATACCAGGAGAATAGTTAGTAGGTAGGCTTCGCCTGGTGAAGAAAAAGATCTCAACAGGGTTGCCAGCTCCAGGTAGGAAAATACCTGGAGAATCTGGGGGTGGAGCCTGAGGATGGCAGGGTTTGGGGAGGGGAGGGACTTCAATGGGGTATAATGCCATAGGGTCCACCTTCCAAAGCGGCCATTTTCTCCAGGTGAACTGATCTCGGTCGCCTCAGTTGTAATAGTGGGAGATCTCCAGTCACCACCTGGAGGTTGGCAACCCTAGATCTCAAACATCTACCATATAGTTTCAGTATATAGAGCTCCAGGGCCTGTTGAGAGGCAGGAACAGAGCAGATATCCTGTGTTGTGTGTGTAAAGTGTGGTCAAGTCGCAGCCAACTTACGTCAACCCAGTAGGGCTTTCAAGGCAAGAGACTAACAGAGGTGGTTTGCCATTGCCTTCCTCTGCATAGCAGGCCTGGTATTCCTTGGTGGTCTCCCATCCAAATACTAACCAGGGCTCACCCTGCTTCGCTTCTGAGCTCTGACGAGATTAGGCTAGCCTGGGCCATCCAGATCAGGATATCCTGTGTTACCTTTGGGAAATACCTTTGTTAGTGACTAGTGATGGGATTGAGGGAAACATCCCAAGAAACAAGCTAACACTGTGTCAAGATTCTGGGATTCTTGGGTTTAGTAGGAAGTTTTTATCTCTCTCTCCATCACTGGAACAGCCTGTCATTAATGTAAAGCATGTGTGTGGAACTGTAACTTTTCTAGAGCAGAACAACTGCTCACCCTTATCATAAATAGCGGATACCTTATTACACCCCTTGATTTCTCCATTAAGTCACTAAGCATAAGCCCTTCTAAAGAAGAGACAATAAAGTTATTTTTTGTGTGTGTTGTGAAAAGAAGGTGTTGGTGTGAATCACTCCTGGAGAAGGGAAAGGGGAAAGCAATGGAAATTTCTTCAGGTTCCTATTTTGTCTCCCAAGTCTTCTTCTGGAATAGCAGCACATAGTCCAGCACAGGTATATGTTAACATTGCCTTATTGACCACTCACAGTTAGGGTTGCCAGCCCTGGGTTGGAAAATACCTGGAGATTTTTGGGGTGGAGCCTGAGGAGGGCAAGGTTTGGGGAAGGGAGGGACTTCGATGGGTATAATACCATAGAGTCCACCTTCCAAAGTGGCTATTTTCTCCAGGTGACCTGTTCTTTGTCACCTGGGGGTTGGCAACCCTACTCACAGTCCAGGCCATAACTAAAAACAATTGGTCATTGCTATGGGAAGGTATGACAGGAGAAGCTGGGGAACTGAGGAAAATGCCTGGCCTTCACACATGCCCACTCCGCTGATGCAAAAGAAAGCTTCCAACCCAGCAGCCTGTTTCCTCCGTCTTTTAGCTAATCCTCGCTTACTGTATGTTGAGCTGCAGAGGTCTCATGTACTGTTGCTGGCTGAGGTGAGGATGAAGCTAGCTTAAAAAAAAAAAAATCCGGGCCGCATCCTGTGGGTATTGACATTTGTTGGGACGCATGTGCGGGGACGTTTACAAATGTGTTCACGGTGCTATTTAAACAGAAGTAGTAGTAAATTATGGACCTTCTAAAGTGGTTCTCCACTCCCCTGGTGCACTTAAAAGGGTTTACAAGAATAATGTAGAGCTATTTTAATAAATCTCCAGAACCTTTAAAGAAAAATGCTTTTTTCTTTTTCCCAGAGAAATGCGAGCAAATATAAATCAACATAAGAGGATTGTTACATGCAGTAATAGGTGTCTGGAGAACTAAAGCCTGTGAAACACACTTTTATCAGTTGGAAGGCATTTTTTTTTAGCTCTAGTTGTTTGTATATGAATGCAGCTGAAAGCAGAGGGCGGCATGTAAAGATTTGAATCTCACAGAGGATTCCCACTGATGGAAAGGGGTGGGTTTTTTCCGATGAGGTGAGAAAGTCTTGCTCCACTGATGGAAATATGCATTAGGATCCAAGCCAAAGTTAGAGCCAGGTATGCAGTTCTACAAAGCTGTCCCACCTCTAGCACCCACACAAGAAACAGAAGTCTTTGTAGTCTCTAATTCTTGCCGCTTTCTGTGACAGTGAGCTACTAGAAGTAGGAAACCAATTATCTTTTCAAATTGTCATACATGAACTCATTATTGGTAGCGCTTAAACGTTCAGCCACGATGCCCTCATCAATTAATGCCATAAATGAAGAAATAAATGAAATGTGAAAGCGGGGAGGGATTGTCTGTTCCATTTGTCACCTAAGCAGGAAAGTATGAAAATGGAAAAGGAGGACAAAGAGTGAACATAAGAACATAAGAAAAGCCATGCTGGATCAGACCAAGGCCCATCAAGTCCAGCAGTCTGTTCACACTGGCCTACCAGGTGCCTCTAGGAAGCCCACAAACAAGACAACTGCAGCAGCACCATCCTGCCTGTGTTTTACATCACCTAATATATTTGGCATGCTCCTCTGATCCTGGAGAGAATAGGTATGCATCATGACTAGTATCCATTTTTACTAGTAGCCATGAATACTCCTCTCTTCCATGAACATGTCTACTTCCCTCTTAAAGCCTTCCAGGTTGGCAGCCATCGCCACATCCTGGGGCAGGGAGTTCCACAATTTAACTATGGGGATTACCGCATTATGTATTCCCACCAATGAATTAAGAGTTTGAAACTTATAAAAAATACTGTTTGCACTTTGTTTGGCCCCTTTAGCTGTGAAGACGTCTTCCAACCATTTTTTAGCCGTGGCATCCAAAAACCCTTTTAAAGCGATGTTTTGTATAACATTTTCAAACTCTTAATACATCACTGGGAATACATAATGCGGTAACCTATGTGTTGTGTA
Source organism: Euleptes europaea (assembly GCF_029931775.1). NCBI lineage: Eukaryota > Metazoa > Chordata > Lepidosauria > Squamata > Sphaerodactylidae > Euleptes > Euleptes europaea. The sequence goes on from NC_079321.1 coordinate 15,073,954, forward strand.
AAGAAACATTTCCTTTAATCAGTTTTGAATCTTTCACTCTCCAGCTTCAGCAGATGACCCCGCGTTCTAGTATTATGAGAGAGGGAGAAAATCTTCTCCCTGTCCACTCTCTCCAAACTGTGCATAATTTTATAGACTTCTATCATGTCTCCCCTTAATTGCCTTCTTTCCAGGCTAAACAGCCCTAAGCATTTTAACTGGTCCTCATAGAGCAGTTGCTTTAATCCCCTGATCATTTTGGTTGCTCTTTTCTGCACCTTCTCAAGCTCTGCAATATCCTTTTTTAGGTGTGGTGACCAGAACTGTACACAGTATTCCTAGTGTGGTCGCACCATAGATTTGTACAAGGGCAGTATGACTCCCGGTTGTTACTCTTTTCGTAAGATACATGTAGTACCAGTACATGTAGAGAGGCCTACCGTTAAGTTTGTCTTCCCGCTGCCACCACTCCCACCAAGGCCTTCTCAACTCCATCCGGGCACACCTTGTGAGAATGCTACATTTTGTACCTTGGTTACACGGACGTGATCCAGAAGCCATTCGCCATAATCTTGGCAATGCTTCAGTCACGGAATAGGCTGTACTACAGAAGAGAGAACACTAAGCGTAGTCCAGTTCAAAGAGAACTGTGACTAGCCCAAGGTCACACAGCTGGCTTCATGTGGAGGAATGGGGAAACCAACCCGGGTCAACAGATTAGAGTCTGCTGCTCTTAACCACTACACCATGCTGGTCTATTCAATGGGACTTATTCTCAGGAAAGCCTTTTTACGGATTGCCCTGTCAGTAATGTTTAAGTGTGCTAATTTTAACCGAGTTTAGGTATCAGTACAGTTATACTAAGTAAAGAAAAGGCATCCCACCCAGGGGGAGTGTTATTTTCATCACAGATTTCCACTATTAATAATCGGACTAATCATCACTAAGTGGGGCCTGCCGGACAGCTGTGGTACGCAATGTTGGAGAGATTTAAGTTGATCTTCTTTGGTGGGTCCTTCCAGAGGGTAATCTTTGCCCCCTCTGTCAAAGCTGGGTTGGCTTCTTGACGGATGTGTGGCCGGGGTAATCCTTGAAGTGGCTCTTCAGTTCTGAAGACCTGTCGGGGAGCCAGCCCCATGTTATATTCACGTAACGTTTTGCACGTGTTGGCGTGACTGAATATTTTTTTCAGACCGCAAGTCAGCTCGAGGTGTTTATTCTCCTTTTATTTTTGTTGTGAGAATGGAATGACCTTGCGACTGAAAGACACCCAGCAATGCACGTCAGACCAGGTCACAGGTTCAAATCCTGATGATAGCAGAGAGAACAAATGATGACGGTTCACGGGACATTATTTAGTCACAAATGTAGTCAGGGTGTCGACCGTGGAAACAGGCAGTGCGGCAACGTGGATCCCAACTGTAGTGCTAGATTTGGATGCTAATTTGTGGAAAGCAGAATATGATCCAAAACATGTTTTGTCAATACTTACTTTCATATTAGGAGCCCCATGGCACAGAGTGTTAAGCTGCAGTACTGCAGTCAAAAGCTCTGCTCACGACCTGAGTTCGATCCCAACGGAAGTCGGTTTCAGGTAGCTGGCTCAAGGTTGACTCAGCCTTCCATCCTTCTGAGGTCGGTCAAATGAGTACCCAGCTTGCTGGGGGTAAAGGGAAGATGACTGGGGATGGCACTGGCAAACCACCCTGCAAACAAAGTCTGCCTAGAAAACGTTGGGATGTGACGTCACCCCATCAGTCAGGAATGACCCGGTGCTTGCACAGGGGACCTTTACCTTTATACTTTCATATTAATTCAAATTAATCATAATTAAAATATGGTTTATTCTTTATTAAAATATTTATACCCCATAGGGTTGCCAAGTCCCTCTTTTCTATCGGCGGGAGGTTTTGGGGGCGGAGCCTGAGGAGGGCGGGGTTTAGGGAGGGACTTCAATGCTATAGGGTCCAATGGCTAAAGCGGCCATTCTCTCCAGGTGAGCTGATCTCTATCAGCTGGAGATCAGTTGTAATAGCAGGAGATCTCCAGCTACTACCTGGAGATTGGCAATCCTAATACCCCACCTTTCCTCATAGCTCAAGGGAGCAATTATGCGGTAACTGTTCCCCACAAGATATCAAGACTGAGTATTGAATGTGCCATTTGCTGTCAGGCTGGTTTCTGAATATCACTGGAAATTACCGTCCTCCCCTACGAAGCAGGATTGCTTAAATGATACATGGGAGTTATTCATGTTAGTTAAACTATTGGCCTATTAAAGATTTAAGAATGTAAAAATGTTGAATGAAATTTGGTCCGTCCTACAGAGCGAATGAATTGTCCGTTTTTTCTGGTAGTTTCATTTAAGGATATTTAAGTAACATGTAGATGGTGATAAGAGTGTCGGAATAGCAACTGGAAGGTTCAGATCCTCACACTGTCATTAAGCTTGCTGGGTAACCATAACCATGACCCAGTTACTCTCTCTTGGCCTAACCTACCTGGCAGGTTTGTTGTGAGGATGAAATGGAGGAGGAGAGAATAAAATATACCACCCTGAATTCTTCGGAGGAAAGAACCTGCTGTCAAGTCGTAACTGACTCATGCAAATCCTATTCACAGGGAGTTCCAGGCAAGAAGAAGAAGAGTTGGAGGAAAGCAAGGGGAAAGTTTTTACAAGTATTTTTCAGTTACTTTATTTAACTTGTAAAGTATATCTAAAGCCAATAATAATTGTAATAAAATATACAATTATATTTTATTATACAATAAAATATACAATTATACTCTTAGCATGTATTAATTGTTTAGAGAGTATTCCAATCAATGGCAATATTTTACCTTGTAATATTTAATCTTGTAATCCTCACGATAACCCTGCAAGGTAGGTCCCAATTACCACCATGGAGGAGGGAGCTGACTTTCCTAAGGCTTCCTGTTGATTTGAAGACAGACATTAAATTCAAACAAGGACTTCCATGATTTTTTTTAGTTCTGTCACTTAACCACTATAAGAAGGAGGAGGAGGAGTTGGTTTTTATATGCTGACTTTCTCTACCACTTAAGGAAGAATCAAACCAGCTTGCAATCACCTTCCCTTCCCCTCCCCACAACAGACACCCTGTGAGGTAGGTGGGGCTGAGAGAGCTGTGACTAGCCCAAGGTCACCCAGCTGACTTAATGTGGAGGAGTGGGGAAACAAATCCAGTTCACCAGATTATGTCTGCCACTCATGTAGAGGAGTGGGGAATCAAATCCGGTTCTCCAGATCAAAGTCCACCACTCCAAACCAACACTTCTTCTACATCCTGATCTCGTCAGATCTTGGAAGCTAAACAGGATCAGTACTTGGAAGGGAGACCACCAAGGAAGTCTCTGCAGAGGAAAGCAATGGCAAACCACCTCTGCTTCATCACTTGCCTTGAAAGCCCCTTGCTAGGGTTGCCGTAAGTCAGCTGTGACTAAACATGTAGGTATTATTTTTTTTCCTCAGCCCAGTCCAGTTAGGCTGAAGCAGTACTTGGAAGTAAGTTGCTTGAAATCCATTTAACTTCACAGTGTATGTGTGTGTGTGTGTATATATCTATATACATCTATATATATCTATATCTATAGATAGATAGATAGATAGATAGATAGATAGATAGATAGATAGATAGATAGATAGATAGATAGATAGATACAGAGAGAGAGAGAGAGAGAGAGAGAAGGACTGAAGTGCAAATATCCTTGGGATCATAGCCAAATTCCCACTGAAGGCAATATAAGAAGAGGCTTAAATCCTAGTACTTTGAAGGCGTGCTGTGAATCCAATTGCCTACCTCTGAAAGAGGTTTATTACTGCTGATTAGTCCTTGCAATTTTCTGACATGCAAAGTGCAAGAGGATGCCTAAAAAGAGAGGAGACAAACGTACAAAAGGCACGCTTGGCAGGAATACGCTTTAGGCAGCTGTGAGAACAATAGTGTCGGAAGAGGATAATTACCATTAGCGTCAGAACCGTGCAAAGTAAAACTGAGGTGGGATTCCAATCGAATGCATTCTAAGGACGGTCTGGGTTCCTGGCTCTTCTGGGCCTCTTCCATTCCCAAACGGAATCATGTTGTCACCCTTCGAGTCTTTAGACACAAGAATGCAACACTTGGCTCCAGCTGGTGCTATCACGGTGGAAGGGCATAAATTAAGGTCTTAACAGGGGCCTACAGTCTGAAGCCAGATGCTTTTGTTTAAGTATTAGTGTCATCTTTTCCTTCGTTAGTGTTTAAATCACATGGATGCAAAGATTAGAAGGAATATACACAAAAGTGCTCGGCCATCTCCAGTGGGAGTTGTCTGCTCCCTCCTCCCCCGCAGCAGCCAGCCGATCCTTCTCATCGCAGACCTTTCTGCCTCTTCATGTAAGTGCTGGGGATGGACGCTGGTAATAACTGGACCAGCACGAAGTCACTACTCTGTAATGTTACATTTGGAACACGCTGGGGAGGGGCCGTGGCTCAGTGGTAAAGAACATCTGCTTGGCATGCAGAAGGTCCCAGGTTCAATCCCTGGCATCTCCAGTTAACAGGACCAGGCAGTAGGTGATGTGAAAGACCTTAGCCTGAGACCCCGGAGAGCTGCCACCAGTCTGAGCCAAGGTTGCCAGGTCCCCCCTGGCCACAGGCAGGGACTTGGGGGGTAGGATTACCAGATCCAGGTTGGGAAACTCCTGGAGCTTTGGGGATGGAGCTTGGGGAGGACAGGGACCTCCGTGGGGTAGAATTCCATAGCGTTCACCCTCCAAAGCATCCATTTTCTCCTGGGGAACTGATCTCTGTAGTCTGGAGATGAGCTGTAATTCCAGAGGATTCCCAGGTCCCGCCTGGTGGCTGGCATCCCTAATAGGGCGATGCCAGTGAAAGTGAGGTGCCTCTCACAAGTCCTTGGACTGGCAGCAGGCCCCGCACAACTGGGCCACAGTTCTCTCAGGGCTGTAGCTGACAGCGATGTTTATGATGGGTTCCCCATCACACAGCCGGGCCGGGGGGCCTACACCATACAACAGGGCCAAAGTTTTCCTGGGTAGAAGCTGCTAGGAGGAGGGTTGGAGGAAAAACTGAAGGATGGGGGAGGACAGGTAAGCTGGGTTGGCTGTTGGGTGAGAAGAAGAGAAGGATGCAGGAAAAGGAAAGAATCATAGAGTTGGAAGGGACCATCAGGTTCATCTAGTCCAACCCCCTGCACAATGCAAGAAACTCACAACTACCTCCCCACACACACAAACCCAGTGACCCCTACTCCACGCCCAGAAGATGGCCAAGATGCCCTCCCTCTCATCATCTTAAGGTCATAGAATCAGCATTGCTGACAGATGGCCATCCAGCCTCTGCTTGAAAACTTCCAGGGAAGGAGAGCTTACCACCTCCAGAGGAAGCCTGTTCCACTGAGGAACCCCTCTAACTGTTAGAAAATTCTTCCTAATCTCTAGACGGAAACTCTTTTGATTTAATTTCAACCCGTTGGTTCTGGTCCGACCTGAGGCAACAGAAAACAACTCAGCACCATTCTCTACTTGAAGATGGTTATCATATACCCTCTCAGTCTTCTCCTCTTCAGGCTAAACATACCCAGCTCCTTCAACCTTTCCTCATAGGACTTGGTCTCCAGACCCCTCACCATCTTTGTTTCCCTCCTCTGGACCCGTTCCAGCTTGTCTACATCCTTCTTAAATTGCAGTGCCCAAAACTGAACACAGTGCTCCAGGTGAGGTCTAACCAGAAAGAGGCTATGGGGGCTTTTAGGGAAAAGAAAGAGGAAATAATGGGGGAGGGAAAATTAGATGCCACCTCCGGGTCCCCCACTTGTCAAAACATCAAACATTAAAACTGTCCAAGCATTAACAAGCCTTTCAAATACAAACATGTAGAAAATATTTAAAACCGTTAAATGAAACACAGAAACACATAAATTGCAAGTTGACAGCTCTCCCTTGGCATTGCAGAGATACTTGTCACATACTGTCAACTGTCAAGGTCACAGTGCCAGCGGCATTTCATTTCCAAGGCAGGACATGCGCCCCTCACCTCCATCTTTTTCTGGCCGCTGAAATGGAAAGAAGGATCTTCAAATGATTTTTTAAAATAGAAGAAGAGGAGGAGGAGGAGAGTTGGTTTTTATATGCCGACTTTCTACCACTTAAGGCAGAATCAAACCGGCTTACAATCACCTTCCCCTTCCCACAACAGACCCCTGTGAGGTAGGTGGGGCTTAAAGAGTGTGACTAGACCAAGGTCACCCAGCTGGCTTCATGTGGAAGAGCGGGGAAACAAATCCAGTTCACCAGATTAGCCTCCACTGCTCATGTGGAGGAGTGGGGAATCAAACCCGGTTCTCCAGATCAGACTCCACCGCTCCAAACCACCGCTCTTAACCACTACACCACACTGGCTATGCTATTGATTTATCAGTATTAGAATGAGTGAGCTAGTCTTATGAGAAAGCCTTGCAATTGTGTGTGTGTGTAAGGGGGAAGGTTAGAAAAAAAGTTTCTATAAAATTTGCTGATCTTCTCTGTATCATGCAAATTTTAGTATATGTGCTGCTGAAGCCAGCACATCATTTCTATAAAATTTGTCATCTCCTTATAGGAAAAAAAAGTGTTAGGTTCAGCATCTTTCGTTCCTCTGTCGCTTCCAAAGGGAACGCTTCGGAAACATTGGCTGGTCGACAGCAATACGTCATTTTGTCTACAAAGCGCTGAAGAAAAATAGATCCCGATCACAAACACGGGTAAACACATGTACGTCCTGTAGGCTCGTGAGATGTTTTGGACTGGGGCCTTAAGACTTACACAGAGCGTATTTATAGATTTTACTATGTGGCTTTTATTCGGTGTAATCTATTACAGTGTTTACATAGATGATACAGATGGTGAATTAATGGATTCGTTTTGCTTATGATAATGCCTGTATCTTCTGGGAGGTTTTCGCTTTTGAGGAAAAGGAGAGGGAGGAGGGAAGACAAGCACGCAGACTGTAACATTACAAGTAGGAAAAGAGTTGGCCCTTTGGTACTGCTTCGACTTCATATTAATCACTTCCTGTTGCTGTATTCCAATCCAGGAACGAGTTAGGCAGCCAATGGCCATAACCCAAATGTTTCCACTCAATAGGGTTGCCAGGTCCCTCTTCGCAACCAGCGGGAAATTTTGGGGGCGGAGCCTGATGAGGGCGGGGTTTGGGGAGGGGAGGGACTGCAATGCCATAGAGTTCAATGGCCAAAGCGGTCATTTTTTTCTCCAGGTGATCTGATCTCTATCGGCTGGAGATCAGTTGAATTAGCAGGAGATCTCTTGCTACTACCCGGCAGTTGGCAACCCTACCACTCAAGTCCCGAGGATTGGCTTTGCATCATTTGTAGAAATAACTGAATTGCCCCACAAGTACACATCCTCATGGTTAGCAAGGAACCTGCTGTAAATTTCTGTCTTCCAAGAGAAGCTGCTAAGCCGCTTTGCCTCTTTTGTGCAATCTGGCATGGAAAATTGAAGATAGTTCAAGGAGAAACACACACCAAGCCAAATTTCAAGGTACTCCAGAAACTAACCCCTATCTTTGCTCAGTTTCCGCACAGAGTTTCAGCAATGTGTATTTGTGTGTTTTTGGAATGTGCTGTGAGTTATTAGAAGGAACATTTGCATGGAAGTTTCTCCCAATTCCGTGCTTTAACATTAAACTAGAAGCCCCTTCCAAATAAAGAACAACATGGGTGAGTTGACATTTTGCTTTGCATCCTGTACTTTTTTCTTTTTCTTTTTTTTTGAATTTTTTAATTGTTTTTAATAATATGTACTTTTTTCATCCTGCTATTACAACTGATCTCCAGTCGATAGAGATCAGTTCACCTGGAGAAAATGGCCACTTTGGCAATTGGACTCTATGGCATTGAAGTCCCTCCCCTCTCCAAACCCCGCCCTTCTCAAGCTCCACCCCAAAAACCGCTGGTGGCGAAGAGGGACCTGGCAACCCTAGGGAACAGCCTGGGGGACATGGGCCCTGCCTAGTTCCATTAAAGCACAGGGGTAGCGTACAGTGCAGTCTGAAAATAAAACGGCTAATATGGTAATGCCCTTGTATAGAGCTATGTTGTGGCCTCCTTTGGATACTGCGTGAAGTTCTGTTCACTGTGTCTCAAAACGGATATAGTACAGCTGGAAACAGTATAGAAGAGGGCAACCAAGATTTTTCCTGTGAGGAAAGGTTGAAAAGTGTGGGACTTTTCAGTCTAGAAAAAAGGCAACGGGGGAGGACAAGATAGAGATTTGCTGTGGTCTCATTCGATGTATGTAACCTTGTGGTCCTGTCGATTCCCCCTTATTTCCTTGGGGTACAGCTACAGATGTCCGGTTATCGCCCTGTTTCGACCCAATCGGTCTTCCTCAGAAGCCAGTTAGCTGTTAAGTAACATGCTCTTGTGCATGTTACTTAATAGGTTCAGGACAGACCCCCCAGCCAGTGCAAGAGCATGGTACTTAACAGGACTTCCAATGAACTGGGAATGCTACTCAATATGCCATTATTGCATAGCTCTTAAATACACGTTCTTGTTTTGATTTCTTTAATACTGGAGCATTTTCAGGCCAACTCAGATTCCAGCTTTCATTTCCTTTATAAATACAGCTATTTAAAAAAAACAATCCAATATTGTACCTTTTTTCTTACACTCAGCCACTTTGGACATTGAAACTATTGTTCTGTATAATTATTATAAGGGAGGAAATCTCCTTCCAATAAAATATAAGGAAAACCTGACAGGTGCTAGCTTCTCAATGGTTTTACCAAATTACCCGCCAGGGGTGTTCTGCGGGATACATTTCGGAGTCTGTGTTTTGTCAATGACTTATGGAAACGGTGTCCAAGTTAAAGGGCAGCAGGTGTTAGAACAATGAGTGGCCGCCTCCTTTACATCTGGGCTACAAAACCTGCCTCAGTGTTTACAAGAAATAACATCATAAAAAACATCCTGCCACTAGAACACACACAGTTGTTATTCTTTTTTTTTTCTCACACTGTACGTTTTATTTATAGCCTGTAAATAGAAGAAAAGCTGTTTGGAAAGGGGGGAAACCATATTCACTTCCAGGTGGAAGTGACGCAAAAGCAACCCAAAGGGAACTTGTGTTCTTTTTTTCATTGTCCAGTCAGCTCAAGTTAATTGTTAACCCTTTGACAGTTCATATGAGTCCTGGGGCACGATCCAAACCCCAAGTAGGCAGTTTTGAGCCCCATTAATTTCCAAGCGGAAGTTCAGCCTGTGCTTAGGGTTGTCAGGTCCCTCTTCATCACTGGCGGGAGGTCTTGGGGGCAGAGCCTGAGAAGGGAGGGGTTTGGGGAGGGGAGGGACTTTAATGCCATAGTGTCCAATTGTGAAAGTGGCCATTTTCTCCAGGTGAACTGATCTCTATTGGCTGGAGATAAGTTGTAATACAAGATCTCCAGCTAATACCTGGAGGTTGGCAACCCTACATGTGATTAAATCTCCCACTGAGAATCTAGAGGGTTTTCAACAGGGCAGGATCTACATTATTTTTTGAAGGGGGACAAAAGTACAAAACCATGCCTCCATATGTTATATACATATTTTTCTTTATATATACGTATATAATCAAAGTATGTAATATACATATAAAAATAACTCTTTTAAACGATAGAACAAATTGTGTTGACTTCTATGTTTTATTTCTTTTAGTGTAAATAATTAGTGCATAATTAAGATATATTAATGGTCTGTCAAGAACATATACACACACAAGTCCCCCCCCCCCCCACAATCCCACATAGAAATTAGGGGAGCAAAACATGTGAATGCATTAACATGTTAAGTTTGTGGCAGGATTCTGCCCCACCTCATTCCTTCTGTGAATGAATGGCTTGCAGAAAGGAAGGGGATACGCAACATCTCAGTCTCCTGGGCATCTAGCAGCAATTGCATGTGTAGGGTTGCCAACCTCCAGGTGGTGGCAAGAGATCTCCTGCTATTACAACTGATCTCTAGCTGATAGAGATCAGTTCACCTGAAGAAAATGGCCTCTGTCGCAATTGGACTCTATGGCATTAAAGTCCCTCCCCTCCCCAAACCCCGCCCTCCTCAGGCTCCACCCCAAAACCTCCCACCGGTTGCGAAGAGGGACCTGGCAACCCTATGTATTTTACATTTCACATATGCCTAATTTTGATTACGGAAATGGCATGAGAAAAAGACAAAACAGCTACCCAGTACCAAGGCTCCAGCCCATTCTGGACCCCACCCCCAGCTGTATAAGACAAAAAGACCAGGTGATCCAATCAAATAACATGTATTGACCCTTTAGGGGTACAACTTCTTCCATATGGAAGCTTTCCGCCTAGGATTAAAGAAGTTTGCTTGCTTTGTGCTTGCCATACTGAGGCTCTCACAATTTGTAAGAGACTCCTAGACAATTAAAAGCTGTATTTGACAGCCCCATTAGGCCGCTATTGGAGAATAAGAGAATCCTGATTTCATAAGCAGGCGCAAGAGTAATAGTGCCTGTATCACAGGCTGATCCTTTAAAAATAAATAAATAGACTAACCACTCTGTTCCTAACTGTTATAGAGATAATACCAACATTGACTGCTCCCTGAAACTGAAAAACCGAGAACCATGAAACTTAACGGATGACCTTGGGCCAATAATCCACGCCCCCCCCCCCAGCCTAACATCTCTCTAGAGTTGCCAACCTCCAGGTACTAGCTGGAGATCTCCTGCTATTACAACTGATCTCCAGCCGATAGAGATCAGTCCCCCCGGAGAAAATGGTCGCTTTGGCAATTGGACTCTCTGGCATTGAAGTCCCTCGCCTCCCCAAACCACGGCCTTCTCAGGCTCCGCCCCAAAAACCTCCTTCCGGTGGTGAAGAGGGACGTGGCAACCCTATCTCTCTCTCAGTGGTGCTACCAGGATAAAATGGAGGAGGGAAGACCCATGAATGTTTCTCCGGGAACCCCTTCCAGGATGGGAGGGATAAAAATGCACTAGAACAAATAAATAAATTATGCTGCAGCATTGTATAGTGGTTAGAACACTTTACTTAAACCAGAGGGATGGAAGCTTACAGGATGACCTTGGACTACCCATAACAGTGAGCCTAAATTACTCTTCAAGGCTCTTGTAAGAAAAAACCTTGCATGGAACAACAGAATAATTAAACAAAATAGATGCATAATTTAGAGGGAAAGCAAACGCAGCCTGTGCTTCCCGGGAGCTTCTCTCCCCCACATCCCATTGCTTCTCCCACATTTTAAATTAAAATAAATTTCCTTTCCTGTCATACTGATATTACCTCCACACACCCCAAGGCCCTGCACGCAGGAACCCCCAAATTCAGCCTCTGCCTCCAAACCTTGAGGAAGGCTATGGCAGCCAACATCTTAGAACACTCATGGATAGGGTTGCCAACCTCCAGGTACTAGCTGGAGATCTCCCACTATTACAAGTGATCGCCAGCTGATAGAGATCAGCTCACCTGGAGAAAATGGCCACTTTGGCAATTGGACTCTATGGCACTGAAGTCCCTCTCCTCCCCAAACCCTGCCCTCCTCAGGCTCCACCTTAAAAACCTCCCACCGGTGGTGAAGAGGGACCTGGCAACCCTATTTATGGAACAAACAGCACCCCTCTCTAAGCCACGAGATTGGGCCTGCAGGGAAGCAATCCCAAATAGCTTTCTAGGGCTTCCCACATCATTAAGGTTGCCAGGTCCCTCTTTGCCACCGGCCACTGCTCCAACAACTGCATTGGCTTCAGCTGGAATATTGGATCAGGTTCAAGGTGCATTTAACCTGCTTGAACAATATTTGCATGGCACACAAACTGAGTGAAAGAAGCACAGAAGTACTGTTGTTGTTTTTAAATGTCTTGTGAAGATGATGTAAATAAGGGTCCAACACTATTTAAGTTAAGGTCCCTCTTCGCTACTGGCGGGAGGTTTTTTGGGCGGAGCCTGAAAAGGGCGGGGTTTGTGGGGGGACTTCAATGCTATAGGTTGGCAACCCTAATGTAAGTGATAGGTAGGAGCAGAAACTGCAGCGTCATGCATCCCACCAGTCTCTCTCTGCTGCTATCCTCAATGTTCAGGTTATATCCACTAAATGAGAATTCACATTTTCTATGTGACTGAGTGGGTTCTGGCCCAGAAAAGCAAATGGATCTACTCCCTGCTCCCCTCAAGTTATTCCACTATTCCAGTGAAATGTCTAATGGCCTTATCATCACTATTGTTTGTATGAAAATCTGGCCATCACTAGGTTCTCGCTGTCCGGTGCCTACCACACACTATGCTTCCCATGCTTTCTAAACAGCTGTGGGACAGAAGTTTTCATGCACCACCTACACAGAAAGTGGTCCTTTGTTTCCATTCTGGATTCGGCACATGCAGGAAACCAGGCAGGCAAACATCCTTTGGCCGTGTTTTAACCCTATTTACAGCAAAGAGGCAGTTATACCTCCATTTCTATTCAACAGCATTAAAACTTGACAGACTGCAGGTCCCAAAAAATATTAAACATTGCACATGTTAGAGCTATCGCTGTTTAGTTTCTAATTTCCTGATATTCGTATTTTACTACGCTGCAGAAATGACCCCTAACCTCCAAACTGATTAAACTTTGACACTGTTCTGGTGTTGATTTATTGTGAATATATACACTGACCCTTGGCAAAATGTTAAGCCAAATAGTTTTCTAAATCATCTGCTAATAAATGGCTTGGCAAATACCCAGAGGTCGGGGTTCAGTATTTGTTTCTTGCTCCAAACAGCTGGTACATGTTAATAGCAATTTGCGTAGATTATAAGATTAATGACATTATCTGTTTGTGCAGTGACATTTTATATAAATATACAGGTGGCAAAAGCAATGAAGAAAGCTGACACTTTCCCCACAGAGATATTTTCAAATGCAGCCTACAATTCAAGGCTCAGTTAGATTTTTAAAACAACCCAAACCCCCTTCGTTCTACTGAAACAAATGCGTTGGGAAAGATCATGGTTTGGTTTGGTTTTTTAAAAAACTTTTTAACAAAATGAAGTGGCTTGTGGCATGCTATTAAATATCCAGCTGCATTAAAAAAACATGCCTCTTATGATGCATGACATCTAACACTTATTATTATTATCATTATCATCATTATTATTAACATGTCACTAAAAACACCAATCCAATAGCAGCATAACAAAACTATATCCTTGAAGGTTCATAGTAGAGGCAGAGAAGACTGGGGCGGGGATAGACCAGCTAGATGGAATACCATCCCTGTCCTCAACCATATGCCTGGTTGCCACCCCGGGAAGACTTTCTCCACATTTAGGTGCAGAATGGAATTTTTCAACTTAAATTTGAACTTTCATGTCTTGTAACTTTCCTCCAGGCTTGTTGCTGGGCCTGATGAACATGCTGCTATTGTATCACAATCACACTGACAAACCAGCACTTGGACTGAGCATCAGGGCAACCCCCCCCCCACACCATCCAGACAACAGTAGCCTACAGATTCATTACAAGACAACATGAACTTGTCAGCACAAAGCGGTTGCCTCAGAGTAACAGGGTAGTCAGGAACCCTAAATCAAAACATGTGTGTATGCTGCACAACGGATTTAAGTGTCAGTCCTATAATTCCAGGTGGAGAGGCGTGTCTTTTGCAACAAAACCACACAAGGTCTTTTGGGACTTTCAAAACAAACAGATTTATTGCGGGGTAAGCTTCTGAGGTCGGTGAAATGAGTTCCCAGCTTGCTGGGGGTAAAGGGAAGATGACTGGGGAAGGCACTGGCAAACCACCCTGCAAACAAAGTCTGCCTTGGAAACTTCGGGATGTGACGTCACCCCATGGGTCAGGAATGACCTGGTGCTTGCACAGAGGAGGAAGCTTCTGAGGCTTGAAGCTCACTTCATGCTCAAAGAGGTGTGCCACAATAAATTAAATTAAGTGGTTGGCCGCTGTGTGAAACAGGCAAACAGGATGCTGGACTAGATAGACCACTTGTCTGATCCAGCTGGGCTCTTATGTTCTTAAGGAGCACCCCCCAATCCTGTAGTTTTAATCATGTAAGTGGGGTTTGAACTATTTTTTTTTCAAATTCTGCTCCAAGGACATTCTGTTTTCAAAATAACTTATATGACAAAGAAATCTGCATAGTTTAGGATGAAGACTAACTATACTCTTAAGTAGTTTGACAGAGTCTCTGCTCTGAAAACTACTTTCTTGGAATGAATGGAGCATTGTTTACTCACCGTGAATGCTCCTTCTCTCCTGAGGCGAAGGCGTCTTGATTTGTGGGTTATTTCCTTCCATCATCGGGTAGGCAGGACCAATTCTTTTGACTTCCTGTCTCCCCCTGGTGGGAAATAGCCTGCAAAACCTCAGTTACAGTCTTGCCTAGCTATCAACAGGAATGAAGCTCCTTGATAAAAAACATGTAAACATAACTGACGACAACAACCACAGTAATAAGACCAAGGAGGACTGAACTGGTTGAAAACGGTCATCTCTGGAACCTAACTCGAAAAATTTCCCAGAACCTTGACCTTAACGTTTCCGCCTTAACTAAGAATTCTAACCTGTGCCGGGTGGGCAAGACGCCTTCGCCTCAGGAGAGAAGGAGCATTCACGGTGAGTAAACAATGCTCCATTCTCCTACTGAGGCTCCAGCGTCTTGATTTGTGGGACCTCCAAGAGCTCCCAACTGGGTGGGTAGAGCACCCTATTCCACCACGTGCTGAAGAACTCTACGGCCAAAGGCCGCTTGAGCCGATGCCCACGTGTTAACCCTATAATGTTTAACGAAGGTAGAAATAGATGCCCCGGTAGCGGCTTTGCAAATTTCTTCAACCGGGGCCTGTCTATCGAAGGCCGCTGATGAGGCCGCACTATGCAGGGAGTGAGTAGTTATTCCCTGTGGTGCTATAACTCCCTAGGCCTTATATGCCTGTATGATGCAGTCTAAGGGTATGACTAATAGATGATGCCGACATCGTTTTGCCCTTACTGGGATTGCTGATACCAATAAACATATAATCAGTCTGACAGATGTCAGCGGTTCTGTCTATGTATACATGTAGAGTCCTACATAAATCTAAGGTAAGCCAGGCCCATTCCTTTGATCCTGATGGCTTAGGACAAAAGGAAGGTAGGTTGATTTCCTGCGACCTGTGAAAAGGAGAACTTATCTTTCGAGTAAAGGTAGGGTCTGGTATCAGAACCACTTTGTCCTTATAGAAGGTACATAAACCTTCACGAATGGACAGAGCTCTGATTTCGGAAACCCGTCACGCCGACGTGATTGCAATCTGGAAAAGGACCGTCATCTGAAGGAACTTCATGTCTATGGTACATATGGGCTCGAAGGGAGCCTTTGTGAGGGCTCTAAGGACCAAACTGAGGTTCCATGAAGGAAAACGGTGTATAACCGGTGGTTGAGTCTGAGAGACACACTTTAAAAAGGAGATGACGTGCTGGTGCCTGGAAATAGGTACCCTATCCAGTTCTGGAATAACTGTGGCCATCGCTGCTGTCTCCTTAAGGTTGAGGCTAAGAGTTTAAGCTGTAGGCCTTCCTGTAAAAAAAATCAGTACCCTCTGAATGTCTGGACGGAGTGGGTCTACCTTCTTCCATCTGGCCCATCGGACAAATGCTTTCCACGACACATTGTATATGCGTCGAGTGGAGGGTCTGCAAGCCTCTAAGATGGTGATCGCTACCTCCTTTGAGTAGCCCCTTACTAGGCGAGATTGCCGTTCAAGCGCCAAGTGGTCAAGGAGAACCAGTGAGGATCTGAATGCACCAGTGGCCCTGGCGCAATGTTCCCCAATGGGTTGGAATAGCCCAAGGTTCCTGGCATGACATCTGACGAAGAGCCGCGAACCAAGGCCAGTGTGGCCAGCAGGGGGCCACCAAGATGACTTCGGCCCATTCTTCCTTAGAACCTTGGGAAGAATGGACAGCGGGGAGAAAAGCGTACAGAAGTCCCCGGGGCCAAGGGCTCAGAAGGGCGTCTATGCCCTCTGCTGTCGGGTGGTAAAACCTCGAGAAAACCCATTCTACTCTGCAATTTTCTGCGGAGGCGAACAAGTCTACTAAGGGAGCTCCGAAGACGGTTGTAATCTGAGAGAAGGCCGCATGGTCTAAGGACCATTCTCCTTCATCTGCAAACTGGCGGCTTAGATGGTCCGCCTGCACATTCAGAGCTCCCTTGATATGTTCTGGCCGAATCAACTGAAGGTTTGACTGGGCCCAGGTAAAAATCTGCACCGCTTCCCGATGCAGAGCAGAGGATTGGGACCCCCCCCCCATTTATGTAAGCCTTGGTTACTATATTGTCTGTTCTTATCAGGACATGCAACCCCGAGGAGTGGGGCGAAGGCTCGGAGGGCAAGCCGTACCGCCCTCAGTTCCAGTACATTGATATGTAACGATGTCTCCTCTGTGGACCATTGTCCCTGGGTAGAGTTGGTGGCCAAGGTGGCTCCCCAACCCTCCAGACTGGCGTCTGTGATCACTTTTGTGGGCTCCCCGTGTATATAGAAGGATTGCCTGACCAGGTTCCTTCGATCCGTCCATCATCGAAGACTCCTCCGAGTCTCTGAGGATAGGGAAATGGATCTGTTCCTCTTCTTTGCGATGTCCCTCTGGTACGGTCGAATCAGCCACTGCAGAGGCCTAGAGTGGAATCTGGCCCAGGGAACGACCGCTATACAGGCCATCATTAATCCCAGCAACTTCGCTAGGGACATGACCCCGGCTTTCCTTGTTCTGGCTAAGGATGAAAAGACATTGATTAGTTTCTGAATGCATTCCTGGGGCAGCGATAGGGCATTGAGAGAGGAATCTATTCTGACCCCCAGGTGTAGCATTGACTGAGAGGGTATGAGAGAGCTCTTCTGAAAATTGATTACGGATCCATGTTCCTGAAGAACGTGAACCACCCTTGCTGTGTGATGTATGGACTGGTGTTCTGATTGAGCACAGATCAGGGTAACGCCCAGGTACGGGTGTACCTGGACGCCCTCCTGTCTGAGAGTGGAAATAATTGTCACTAGGGTCTTGGATGTCAACCCAAAGGGGAGGGCCCGAAATTGAAAATGGTCTTGTCCATAGGTGAACCTGAGGGAGCGTCTGTGTGAAGGGTGTATAGGTATGTGTAGGTACACCTCTGTCAGGTCCACTGCCATCATAAAGGTGCCTGGGAGCAGTGAATCCACTACTGACTTCACCGTTTCCATACAAAGTGCTTTCGAGCCATCCGCCTGTTTAGATATTGTAAGTTAAGGATGGCTCGCCAGTTCCCGTTCTTTTTGGGGACTGTAAAAAATATGGAGGCCCCTTTCGAGGGCAGGGACCTGTTCTATGGCTTTAATTGACAATAGATGTTGAATGGCCTTTAATGTTCTGGAATGTTTCTCTGCCCTGTGTGGCATGGGAGATCTTAAGAAGTGATCCCTTGGTAGAGATGTGAATTCCAGGAGGTAACCCCTGGATATGATCTGAGAGACTCAGTGGTCTGGTTGTGAGGTGGTCCACCTGGCACTGAAGGAAAGAAAATCTGCCCCCACTGGACACAGATGAGAGTCACTGGGGATTATTCTTTGGGAATTTGTCACCTGTCAGACCAGGGCTGTTGGTTCTGAGGTCTGGTGAACTTGCCCCCCCTACGGAAGGGTCGTGAAGCGTTCCACAATCCCCTTCTGAAGACAGATCGATACCTGTTTGTTGCTCGTGGGGCACGAAAGGATTGGAAACCAGGGACTCATGGTTCCTTTTTAAATTGTTTAGGCAAGGCCTGCTTTTTATCCTTCGTCTCCATTAATATTTTATCTAATTTCTCTCTAAACAGGCGCCCTTCCTGAATGGGGTAGGCCATTAAGTTTGTTTTTGCCTTAAATTCCGCTGGCCAGGCTCTGAGCTACAGTGCCCTTCTTATGGAGGTTACCGATGCCATGGATCATGCTGTAAAGGACATGGAGTCCAGAGAGGCATCAGCTATTAGGGTGATGGCATCCTGGACCCTTTCTAATCCTCCCACTATTCTATGATGTTCTGAAGGAATCAACTGGATGAGCTTCTTTACCCAAAGGAAGGAGGCTCTTGCAAATAATGATGTAGTAGCATTGGCCTGTATAGCTAATGCTGCGTTCTCGTGGGCCCTTCTGCTTAAAGATTCAGCCTTTCGATCCAATTGATCCCTCAGGGATCCCATGCCGTCCTCAGGCGCGAGGCCAGGGGACTGCAAATCCACCACTGGTGCATCCACAAGAGGTACTTTCAAAAGGAGCGAGGGTGTATAGTGTTTTGATGGACTGAGGCGTCTGCTTATTGGACGCAGGACTGGTCCACTCCACTTGAATGGCTCTGAGAAAAAACTCTGGGAATGGTACTGAATTATGACATGGCTGCTTTCTAGGAAAGCATTCAGGCACTTCCTGTTTCAGTTTAGAATTAAGAGTCCTCTGTAGAGGAGGCCTCTTCATTCAGGTCCAAAGCTAACATAGCCTTTGCCAGGAGGGCCTGATAATCCTCCCCACTGAATAGGCGGCTCTGTGACTCCTCCACAGGGGCTGACTCGTCCATGGAGTCAAACACATCAGTATTGAGGGAGGAAGTGTGGGAGCTAGTGCCAGCAATATTAAGATCAGTAGATTGTTTTAGTGCTGCCTTGGTAGGCCATTGTGAACTGGTAGAAGGACCTCCCCCAGGGCCTGTAACCTGCCCACTCTCAAAGGAATGGGATCTGGTAGACGAGGAAGTTGCTGACTCAACTGGTCCCTGAGGGGGAATTCTCATTAAGTATGCATGAAAAGCCTGCCACTGTCTTTGCAAGGCTATATTAATCCACTCATCTGCCTCCTCCCTGGTAAGCACCGGGGCAGCTGCCCTAGGAGTAGAGGGAGAGAATTGCCCCCCCATCATTGAAGGAGATGGTGGGGGTTGTGTGGCACTGGCAAATAAGTGGCGGGAAAATGGGCGCCCCCCTTTGGAAAGGCAGTAGAAGCCTGTACTCCTGTCTTCGGGAAGGAGGAGGGAAAATGGCCGCCCGCCGGGAAGGAGGAGGTAAAATGGCCACCTGCCCCCGGGACCAGTGGCTGAACATTACCGATTCCAGATGGAAGTCCAGAGTCGCCGTCAGGAAAACCGTGGGGGTTGCGCCTTCTGTGCCGTCGGCATGCAGCGAGTAGGCGGGATCCTTTTTCCCGGCTCTCGACATGCCCCCCGCTCTGTGACAGCGCTTTCTCTTTTTTATGCCATGTAAGCTCGTTGCGACTTTTTAAGAGCCGCCGCGGCTTTTCGCGCCTTTTTTTTTCTTTTAGGTGCATCATCCGCACTCAGCGCTGAGCCATCCAAATCCCTACCCCCTAAGGCACCAACATTGTGGGCATTGGGAGTGGGCGTCTCGGACTTCTTCGGAGTAGGCTGGACCAGCAGGTAGTCTGAGACTGAGAGGAGGCCATCCTCCCTCTCCTCTGAGGCATTTGCCATAGGAATCTCCGGGATTAACACCGGGGCTCCTGTTCACTCAATCTTACAAGGGAAACGAGGGATGGCAATGAGGGAGGGAGGGAACACCCAAACAGTAGGATATTACAAACAGACAAAAAACACAAATGGATAAGGAGCTACAGTAGAAAACCTGAAAGGCTAACTTAAGCTGAGCAAGCACAGAGCTGTGCTTACGACCTGCGTACCCTTCTGAGGCAGGACGGAACTGAGGTTTTGCAGGCTATTTCCCACCAGGGGGAGACAGGAAGTCAAAAGAATTGGTCCTGCCTACCCGATGATGGAAGGAAATAACCCACAAATCAAGACGCTGGAGCCTCAGTAGGAGAATTTATGTGCATTCAGGCTGCTTCCATCAAGGATTTAGAATGCCTGTCTGTCTTCAGGCTGTACTTCCAAAATGCAGGTTCTGTTTATTTGTAATGAAGTAGAGGGAAGATTGGGGAGTACGGTAGGTGGGAAACAAAGACAAGATGGTTGCAGAATAGAAAGAACAGGACAAGCAGCGACTCAGTATATGCAACTCCCATTACAACCACTTTTTGGAAAAAATTTTTAATGAAACCTGTGGAGATGACAGCATCAGGACAAGATGCTAAGCGGACGGGATGTGGTTCTTCTGGGGTTGCTGATTAAGGTGACTAGAGCAGGCAAAAGGGCTCAGGGTATCTCATGCTACAGACATCGCATACAGCAGCCCTCTACTCCATCTATGTCCCTTATTTCATGAGGACTAGCCACCATCCCCTTGTTTCATACTCATAAACTCAAGTGCAAGGATAGAAAGCCCACCATAACAAGGATGTAGCATTGAGAGCAGGAAAATGAGTTTCTACTATTCAACTACCCTCATACTAAGAGTTGTTAAGGGTCAAATAGGGTTGTCAACTTCAGTTGGAACATTCCTGGAGATTTGAGGGTGGAGCCTGGGGAGGGAAGGGGCTTGGGGACCAGAGGGACCTCAGCAGGGTATAATGCCATACAGTCCACTATCCAAAGCAGCCAGCTTCTCTAGGTAGGGTTGCCAACCTCCAGGTAATAGCTGGAGATCTCCTGCTATGACAACTGATCTCCAGCTGATAGAGATCAGCTCACCTGGAGAAAATGGCTGGTTTGGCAATTGGATTCTATGGCATTGAAGTCCCTCCCCTCCCCAAACCCTGCCCTCCCCAGGTTCCACCCAAAAAATCTCCTGCCAGTGGCGAAGAGGGACCTGGCAACCAAATCTCCAAGGGAACTGATGCTTGTCGTCTGGAGATCAGTTGTAATTCCGGGAGATCTCCAGGTGGTGAAGAGGGACCTGGGAATGGCAAATAGGGTTGCCCACCTCCAGGTACTAGCTGGAGATCTCCTGCTATTACAACTGATCTCCAGCCAATAGAGATCAGTTGCCCTGGAGAAACTGGCCGCTTTGGCGATTGGACTCTATGGCATTGAAGTCCCTCCCCTCCCCAAACCCCTCCCTCCTCAGGCTTTGCCCCAAAAACCTCCCGCCGGTGGCGAAGAGGGACCTGGCAATGGAAAATAGGGTTGCCAACCTCCAGGTAGTTAGTACAGGAGCAAAACATACAACAATGTGCAAAAGTACAAATTTTATGCTACAGGATATCACAAATTACAAGGTGTCTACACATACATTACACCAACAATAAAAACAAACAGGTGGCTATGTACAAAATTATCGAGTACAGAGTCCAAATATATGGAACCACTTTTCTCGAGAATGTATCTTTCTTGATAGATAACAAGCCTCCAAACGTGAGGAATCCAAAGAGAGACTTGACAGTGAGGAGACGATCGTTTCGAGTTCCAAGGGGGCAACTCTTCATCAGTCCTTCCAGAATCTCTGTATAGTCATTCGTATAAATCAGTGGTTCCCAACCTTTTTTTGACCAGGGACCACTAGGACTTTTTTGTTCGGTGCAGGGACCCCAAGGTTCAAAATAAAAATTCCAAGAATTTGAAAATAAACTTTAATCATAACTGTTAGTTAAACATTAAACTTAGAATAATATTTGAATATATATTTTTATAATAGAGAACTTTTAATTGAAAATATTAATTTATATTGGGTTTTTAACTTTGTTTCGCGGACCCTAATTTAGTTCTCGTGGACCCCTGGGGGTCCATGGACCCCCGGTTGGGAACCAGTGGTATAAATAAATTCCCATAATGTGAAAGCTGGACAGTGAAGAAAGCTGATAGGAAGAAAATAGATTCCTTTGAAATGTGGTGTTGGAGGAGAGTGACACGGATACCGTGGACGGCCAAAAAAGCAAATCAGTGGGTTATAGATCAAATCAAGCCTGAACTGACCCTAGAAGCTAAAATGACTAATAGGGCTGTCAAAAAAAAAAAATTCGGTACAGTTCGGATTCGGCCGAATTTGACCCTTGTGGGTTCGGTACGTGCCGAAGTCCGAACTCCCCCGCTTCGGATCCCCGGAAATTCGGGGGGATCCGGAGTTCGGGGGAAAATTCGGCCCCAGCGCGCCTTCAGAGGGATTCCCTGAAGGCGCGCGGGGGCCCTTTAAACTGATCTGAGCCTCCCAGCTGGGAGGCGCAGATCAGTTTAAAGGGCAGCCCGCCCCCCTTCAGCGGGCTCCGCTTCAGAGGCTCGGGCTGCCCTTTAAACTGATCTGAGCCTCCCAGCTGGAGGCTCAGATCAGTTTAAAGGGTAGCCCGCGCCTTTCAGCGGGCTCCCCTGAAGGGGGGCCGAATTTGCCGAATTTATTCGCGAACTCCCGAACTCGCTGAATTCGGCCCCCCCGGTTGCCCGCCAGTTTTGAGTTCGGATCCGTCCGAACTGAAAATCACCGAATCAGGGGAAATTCGGTTGATTTTCAGTTCGGACCGAACCGAATTGACAGCCCTAATGACTAAACTGAGGCTGTCGTATTTTGGTCACGTTATGAGACGACAAGAGTCACTGGATAAGACAGTCATGCTAGGAGAAGTTGAGGGCAGCAGGGAAAGAGGAAGACCCAACAGGAGATGGATGGACTCAATAAAGGAAGCCACAGCCTTCAAAATATTGTCGAAGGCTTTCACTGACAAAATATTGTCAGAGTTCATTGGTTCTTGTAGGTTATCCGGACTGTGTAACCGTGGTCTTGGAATTTTCTTTCCTGACGTTTCGCCAGCAACTGTGGCCGGCATCTTCAGAGTAGTAACACTGAAGGACAGTGTCTCTCAGTGTCAAGGGTGTAGGAAGAGTAATATATAGTCAGAAAGGGGTTGGGTTTGAGCTGAGTATTGTCCTGCAAAAGTAATGTGCTAATCATTGTCCTGTAAGTATCAAGATAATGTGCTAATGAGGGTGTGGCATGTTAATATGGAACCATTGTATCCTGAAGTGATCTGTTAATGTGTGTAATCCAAAGCTAATCTGCATGGCTATTGTTGAATGTTGTCTTTGTTAGTCTGGAGGTTTTTTAGAACAGGAAGCCAAGCCTTATTCATTCTTAAACTTAAACTATATATTACTCTTCCTACACCCCTGACACTGAGAGACACCGTCCTTCAGTGTTACTACTCTGAAGATGCCTGCCACAGTTGCTGGCGAAACGTCAGGAAAGAAAATTCCAAGACCACGGTTACACAGCCCGGATAACCTACAAGAACCACAGCCTTCAATTTGCAAGATCTGAGCAAGGCTGTCAAAGAGAGGACATTTTGGAGGACTTTCATTCATAGGGTCGCCATGAGTCGGAGGGCACTTGACGGCACTTAACACACACACACACACACACAATGGGTAAAGGTATTCAACAGCCAAGTTTGCACCATGTCCCCCACGGGGTAACAGTCAACAGCATCCCCACTGAGGCTAAGACTAAACGGGGAGCAACCCTCAGCGGGATGCCTCGCCTCCCGAGCAGGCGCGCTTGGGGGCCCTGCTGGGTCAGACCCAGGCCCATCCAGTCCAGCGGTCTGTCCACACAGCGGCCCGCCAGGTGCCTCTAGGAAGCCCGCGAGCAAGGCCGACCCCCAAACCCGGCCCTAGCCCAGGGGGCAGTTGGCCTTTCGGCAGTTGGCGGGGGGGGGGGCTCCTCCTCCCGGCGGCGCGAGCCCGGGGCCTCGCCGCCTCCTCCGCGCGTAGCAACCGCCCGGCAGAGGGAGCAGCCGGGGCGCCTCAGGCCCGGCGTCCAGTTGCTAAGGAGCTGCCGGGGAGGCGCCGCCTCCCCTCCGCCGCACAGGGCCGCCGAGGAGGGAGGGGAGCCGGAGAGGGGCGGCCTTCCCCGCGCAGCCCGGCCTGAGGGGAAGGGGCCCGGCGTGTGTGTGTGTGTGTGTGGGTGGGGGGTGTTGTGTTTCTCGCCCCCTCGGGGCCAGCGGCCCGGCCCCCCTCGCCCCGCTCTCCGGGAGCAGGAGCGCCGAGGAGCGCAGGCAGGCAGCGCCATGTCCCACAAGTAAGTCGGCCGACGAGGCGGACATGGCCGGGGTGCGTGGGGCGGGGGGGGGGAAGGCTGGGAAGAGAGAAGCCGTCGCTGGGCCGCAGGCTTCGGGCGGGGCTCCTCCGCCGGCGGCGGTTTGGTTTCCTCGCTGCGGGGAGGGCGCAAGGCGGCGTGCAGGCCTCCCTCCACTCCCTCCTCACAACAACCCTGCGAGGACGGGTCTGGCCGCAGGCTTCTCCTTCCTTCACTCCCTCCTCTTCCTCCTCACAACAACCCTGCAAGGACGGGTCTGGCCGCTGGCTTCTCTCTCGCTGGTGGCAAAGAGGGACCTGGCAACCCTACTTCTCTCCCTCCTCCTCTTTCTCCTCACAACAACCCTGCAAGGACGGGTCTGGCCACAGGCTTCTCCCTCCCTCCTCTTCCTCCTCACAACAACCCTGCAAGGACGTGTCTGGCCACAGGCTTCTCCTTCCTTCACTCCCTCCTCTTCCTCCTCACAACAACCCTGCAAGGACGGGTCTGGCCGCTGGCTTCTCTCTCGCTGGTGGCAAAGGGACCTGGCAACCCTACTTCTCTACCTCCTCCTCTTCCTCCTCACAACAACCCTGCAAGGACTTGTCTGGCCACAGGCTTCTCCTTCCTTCACTCCCTCCTCTTCCTCCTCACAACAACCCTGCAAGGACGGGTCTGGCCGCTGGCTTCTCTCTCGCTGGTGGCAAAGGGACCTGGCAACCCTACTTCTCTCCCTCCTCCTCTTTCTCCTCACAACAACCCTGCAAGGACGGGTCTGGCCACAGGCTTCTTTCTCGCTGGTGGCAAAAAGGGACCTGGCAACCCTACTTCTCTCCCTCCTCCACCACTTTCTCCTCACAACAACCCTGCAAGGACATGTCTGGCCGCAGGCTTCTCCTTCCTTCCCTCCCTCCTCTTCCTCCTCACAACAACCCTGCAAGGACGTGTCTGGCCGCAGGCTTCTCCTTCCTTCCCTCCCTCCTCTTTCTCCTCACAACAACCCTGCAAGGATGTATCTGGCCGCTGGCTTCTCTCACTGGTGGCAAAGAGGGACCTGGCAACCCTACTTCTCTCCCTCCTCCACCACTTTCTCCTCACAACAATCCTGCAAGGATGGGTCTATGACCTTAGGCAGATGATGAGAGGGAGGGCATCTTGGCCATCTCCTGGGCATGGAGTAGGGGTCACTGGGGTGTGGAGGGGAGGTAGTTGTGAGTTTCCTGCATTGTGCAGGGGGTTGGACTAGATGACCCTGGGGGTCCCTTCCAACTCTGTGATTCTAGGTCAGGCCAAGCCAGCCAGCTCCATCGTGGCAGAGTGGGGACTCAAACCCGGACCATCATTAGGCTCTCTAACCATGGAGATAGATCACGATGGGTAGCCGTAGAAAAGAGCAAGAGTCCAGAAGCACCTTAAAGATTAACAGAATTTCTGGCAGGATATGAGCTGAAGTAGTGAACTGTGGCTCCCGAAAGCTCACATCCTGCCAGACATATTGTTAGTCTTTAAGGTGGTACTGGACTCTTGCTCTTTTCTACTGCTAGTGACAGGCTACCACAGCTACCCATTGTGATCTGTCTCGATAGGTAGCCATGTTAGTCTGTCCGTAGCAGTAGAAAAGAGCAAAAATCCTCTAGCACCGTAAAGACTAACAACATTTCTGGCAGGGTGTGAGCTCTCATGAGCCACAGGTCACTTCTAGCACCCTTTCGTGCATCGCCCATATTGTGTATCAACAGCATGGCCATTGGCTGCTTCTGATGGGTATACCTAGACTTCTGCTAGAAGGTCCTTCAGCAGAGCACCCTGGACTCTTCCTTT
Source organism: Euleptes europaea (assembly GCF_029931775.1). Lineage (NCBI taxonomy): Eukaryota > Metazoa > Chordata > Lepidosauria > Squamata > Sphaerodactylidae > Euleptes > Euleptes europaea. The sequence goes on from NC_079321.1 coordinate 15,099,702, forward strand.
ATGCTCTGTAACCATGAAGGTAGATCATGATAGGTAGCTGTGTTAGTCTGTCTGTAGCAGTAGAAAAGAGCAAGAGTCCAGTAGCACCAGTGTGGTGTGGTTAAGAGCGGTTTGGAGCTGTGGACTCTGATCTGGAGAACCAGGTTTGATTCCCCTCCTCCACATGAGCAGCGGAGGCTAATCTGGTGAAATGAATTTGTTTCCCCACTCCTACACATGAAGCCAGCTGGTTGACCTTGGGGGAGTCACTCTCAGTCTCGCCTACCTCACAGGGTTTCTGTTGTCGGGAAGGGAAGGTGACTGTAATCCAGTTTGATTCTCCCTTAAGTAGCAGAGAAAGTCAGCATATAAAAACCAACTCTTCTACCTTAAAGACTGACAAAATTCCTGGCAAGGTGTGAGCTTTCGTGAGTCACAGCTCACTTCTTCAGCTCTCTAACCAGTACACCTTCCTGGACCTGCTTAGCCTACGTGTAGCACTTTGAGCTTCAGATTCCTTATAATTATTTATCCTGTATCCTTACCATTGCCCCATTGGGTAGGCCAGAATTATTATCTCCATATTGCAGATGGGGGCTGACTGAGCGAGAACGGCTCCATTAAAGTTTGAACTGGTGACTTCCCCTGGTGAAGTTAGCTCTCTTAGCCAAGGTATTATCAAAGCTAAACCTATTTTGCTGCTTAAACATAAAATTAACCACTTATTAAGAAGAAGAGTTGGTTTTTATATGCCGACTTTCTCTGTCACTTAAGGGAGAGACAAACCAGCTTATAATCTCCTTCCCCTCCCCACAACAGACACCCTGTGAGGTAAGTGAGGCTGAGAGAGAGTGACTTGCCCAAGGTCACTCAGCTGGCTTTGTGTGTAGGAGTGGGGAAACCAACCAAGTTCACCAGATTAGCCTCTGCCACTCATGTGGAGGAGTGGGGAATCAAACCCGGTTCTCCAGATCAGACTCCACAGCTCCAACTCAGTATATAAAGTTGTACTAATTGGCATGTTTTTGGAATTTAAAAGTATAAATGTCTTAATTTTTTTTTTTACAAAGTGCTGTGCCCTTGCTATCTTTTTACATTCCGCTCGTTCCAAAAGAGATATTTTTTCAGTGTTCCCCCAAATTATCAGTTTTTTCAAATAGAGTTTTTTTAAGGCCTCAGACTTTCTCTTTCTATATATTTGCAGTCAGCAAAACCTTGTCTTAAAAAGCGTTTCACTCATTTAAAAGAAAAATTTCATAAGTGTCTCTGTCAGTGATCCCCCAAATTTCCCAGTTTTTCCATTGGAGAAGTTGAAAAAATCTGGGGAGTGGGGAGACGGGAAACAAAGTTCCTCGCCCAAATTTTCTGGATCCTCACATCTCTGCCTAGCAGAGCAAAACGTCCTTCAGATCCCAGGAAGGACTAAAGGTTGTCCATTTAGGGGGGAAAGGCTGTGGCCTAGTGGTAGAGCATCTGCTTGGCATGCAGAAGGTCCCAGGTTCAATCCCCAGCATCTCCAAGTAAAAGGATCAGGTGCTAGGGTGGTGTGAAAGTCCTTTACCTGAAACCCTGGAGAGCTGCTGCCAGTCTGAGTAGACAATACTGACTTTGATGGACCATTAGGCTGGTTCAGTATAAGGCAGCTTCGTGTGTTCATGATGTGGGAACAGGAGAGTTCTTCTGGTTCCTCCAGTTTGTTACCTGCTTGATGGACCACTTTCTAAATTTGAAGGAATCGAAGGACCATATATCAATTCTTTCCTTGCCCTAGGCATAAAGGGATGCATATAGAATGTGCTCATTCAGGTAGTTTTGGGGGCTGTAACTGTGCTATAAAAACAGCCTATGTTTAGTTAACAATTTCATATTGTATCTATTCTGTTAAAATTAGAATGTTATATGGGAGAAAAAATGATTATATCCACAGGCTGATATATTTTAACTAGGGCTTTGATCTTTTAAATTGTTTTTACAATCTGCTTCTTGCCTGAGGACTTTTGTGAGGAATTTCTTAGGCTGCTTGATGTTTTTTATGTTACAGGTTTTTAAACACACATTTTTGCACTGGGTTTTTACGGACTGGGTTCTTAATGGTTTACTTTTAAGTTTTTATGATTTAATCTTGTTTTCTTTTGTGAGCCACCTTGAATAGGTCTCTGAAGAAGCGGCATATAAATGTTTTAAATAAGTAAATATATTGTTCAATGTAAATGTAGCCTGTGTAAAATGGAGACAGTAAAATGACATCAATGTCAAATTGTATAATGCAGGATATGTTGACCTTAAGCTAAATATTTATGTTAAAGTCTAGAATAGGCTTAAATTGTAAGCCTAATTTTTTAAAATTAGATGACAATATCTGGGTGAAATTATTAAATCTGTAATATTTAAGGAAAACCATCGGGCTGTTCATTGACTTACAATAGTAAAATCCTTTGAAAGAAGTGCAAATGCATAGGTCAGTTTACATAGGCTATCCCTTCTGAATAGGACAAAACTGACATGCACAGACATGTCAGAAGGACCTTAGACCCCCTTTTGTGCCACCTACTAAGCAATTACAGGGAAGCCATCGTTGTGTTAACTAACACATTATTAAATTCTCAGGAAGCCTCAATCGCAAGTCATTGAAATTGACAGGAAGCATCAAGTGTAATGAAATTGCAGTCAGGATCTGGAAACTTAAGTCGTTAATATCCTCTCAATATGCTGTTAGCATCTTTCACTTTGTTAAACTCTTGCGTCCAAGGAAGAAAAAAGAAAATGTTGTCACATGTGAGCATGCAGTGTTTATCTTTTCTTCAGGGATAAACACACTTTGAATAATACGGAAGGTTTTGTTAGGGAAGTCTCTTTGGGAAATATAATCTCTTTAAAAGGCATTTTGTTGAACTACGTTTGCCTTACTGACATTTAGTTTTACTCTCTTTATTTTTTGCAATGCATTATTTCCCTTTCAAACATTATGTTTCTGTTCCTTCTCTCTTTTCTGATTTTTATAGTTACAGGAATTTCCCAGCTACCAATCATCCAGGTGTACTCAGAATAGATTTTTATATTGAAACTAGAATGGGATTTACTCAGTTTTATATTACTGGATATATCTATAATACTCATTCAATTTTATCTTTATTGTAATTTAAACTTATAGCAGCTGTCAATGTGGAGAATACTAATGGAAAATAATATTAACTCTGTTCCTACTGATATCTCTATCCCACTGGCTTGTAACTAAATGTAATGGTTATAGTGCTGGACTAGAATCTGGGAGACCCAGGTTTGAATCACCACTCTGCCATGGAAGCTTCGCACACTCTCAGCCTAACCTACCTCACAGGGTTGTTGTGAGCTAAGATGTGCATATGGAGGGTCTCCTTGGTTTTATTATGGAGTTTTGTTTTACTATAATTTTAAATTTGTTTATTGTTAGTTTTGTGGAACAAATTTGGAAAAGCAGAATAAAATTTATCAACAAATACAAGTTACACTAGCAGACCAGATCTTTGCTGTGGGGGAAAAAATGACTTTACCTGCTTATGTGCGTTTAATAGTAGTGCGGTCAGTGGATGAAACTTTTCTTAGCCTGAATACAAGCTTTTGCCAGCTGCAGATCTCTAAAGATCAAGCTGCTGTTAAGGGCTGAAGAGTAGGGAATGGTTTAAAAAAATGGTAACCCTAATGCATGTAACACAGGTGACAATTATTTTGAGATGCCCTATCAATCTAGTATTTAAAACAATTGTTTCTATTAAAATACGGGACTTCATTAGTATTTTTAATTCTAACAATTTTATGCTCATTCTATTTAAACATCAGTACGACTCTGGAACAGTCTGATTTTTTTTCCCACTAAGACATTGCATGGTGGAAAGGGCCGTCAAGTTTAGCCAACTTATGGCGACCCTATACAGTGTTCAAGGCAAGAAACAAACAGGTAGTTTGCCATCGGCTGCCTCCGTTTAGTGGCCCTAGACTTCCTTGGTGGTTTCCCATTCAAATATTAACCAGGGCTGACACTTGTCCCAAGTCAGGGCAAGACATTACACACCCCAATACAATGTTCTCAGAAAACGTTCAAATTTAATTTCTAATTAATTCTTAGCTGAATTCTTCTCTGAGTGACTTTAGGAGTAAGGATAACAAAAAAATATAGGTAATTAAGTTCCACGCCATTTTAATCTTTTGTTGTAGTGCTGCATTTTGAAAAGAATCATTAAAAAAGTAATAGTTGTGAGAAATGTATTATTTAATAACCCTGGGCATACAAACCGAGGACATAGTTGCATGCTATTTAACGCTTTCTTCCCCTGTTTCTTTTCTTCCAATCAGCACTTACAATAAAATATGGGCAGAAGCCCAGCTGTCCCTCAATTGCCTGCTGCAGAGGGAGATGGAAGAGAAGTCCCAAAAGCCCACCAAAGACCGCCTTCTAGTGTTTCAGATGCTCGGCACTTTCTACATCAAGTACGTGCAAATATTTCGCAATCTGGAGGCCGCTTACGACCAGATAGTTCACCCGCAAAAGCGTTTAATTATCCGCCAGGTGCTGGATGGAGTGATGGGCCGTATTCTGGAGCTGAAGAATGAAATGGTAGAGCTGGAGTACTCGGAATTTCATTACTTTGACGACATCTTGCAGGATCTTAAACTGGCTCCTGTAAGTATATTTTTAACTTTAAAAAAAAATTCCACAAGATAATCCTGGTTTTCTGCTCCATCTCCCAATGCAATGTATGTAAATGCCAAAGCATAGTAATGCCACTTTGCTCCCATATTGAACTATGACCACTGGCAGCAGAACCGTCAGCAGTGAAAACATACCATGCATGTTCTGAGGTTTCCACTATTAGTGTGCTGGAATGATCCATATGACTGTGGATGGTAGAGGAAGGGAGTGATTTCATTCCATTCCCTCTCTTCATTGCATTAGTTCACGCAGGTTCTGCAACCAATCTTAAATTTTATTTGTAAAATTTATATCTTTCCCATATACTCTCGCTGTCACCTATATAGTGCCACCTTCCCTATGTAGCCCAAGGCAGCTTACAAATGTGATGCAGGGGTGGGGAACGTCAGGCCCAGGGAGCGTATAAAGCCTGCGAAATCATTTGGTCTGGCCCTTCGTGGGTCCTGGCAGTTCTCTAGCTCAGAAGGATGCTGCCCTGCCTGAATCTTTTGGGCCCAGTTGGGGACAGCAGAGCTCAAAAGCAAGTCGCTCTACATGGCAGACACTCGGAGCCGTCTCTGGTCGTGCCTCTTGGCTAAATGTTTGACCAAATATAGCAGGCTAATTTTTAAATTGATAATTTTGTGTGGTCCGCTAATGATGTTATAAATATCTAAATGATCCTTGGCAGAAAAAGGGTTCCCCACCCCTGGGTTAGAGTGTCGGACTAGAAGCTGGGAGCCCTGGGTTCAAATCCCCACTCTGCCACAGAAGCTTGGAGAGTCATACTCCGTCAGCTTCACCAACCCCACAGGTTTGTTGTGAGGATAAAATGGAGACCAGGAGAATATTGTAAGCTGTGTTGGGTCCCCATTGGAGAGAAAAGGAGGGTATAAATGAAGTAAGTAAATAAAAACAGAAAAGGAATGTCTTTTCACTTTGGGGACCTCAGGTTTTGTCATAGCGGTGACTGCAGTCTTAAAAAGAGAAAAATGCGTTACTTCAGAAATTTAATCAAGGTGATAAAGCTCACTTATCTGCCCCAAGGAAGGTTGATCGGTAGAGAAAGGATTGATGAGGGACCACTTAGGACTATAATGCCTTTTTACATTTTGGCTTCTAAGAAAAGACCCATGAAAGCAAGGAGCAATAAAAAATGAAAGGTGCCATTTTTAAACAGAAACTTACAGAGATAAGTGGGAGAAAGACAGCAGCCCTTTTTTTCCAGTGCTTGAAATATGTAGGGAAATTTAGGGGGTCCTTAATAAAATCTTTAAATTCACACTGCAAGCCCTGCAAATTCCAAGCCTATTTCCTAGTCGCATTATTCCAAAAGGGGCTTGGACCCTTCTGCTCCGCTCCCCTGTAATCTGAGCACTGCCACTCACTGAGCATTTTCCATTCACTTACTTGTTTTCTCAACCCTTTATTTGGAAACCTTTGCCAATGCCTGTTGGCGCCCAGGTATTCATATGAGTGTATTTTCTAAGCCCTGGCAGCCAGGGGCATGCAAAAAGCCTATCCAACCTACAGCAAGAGGTCTTCACAGACTGACTAAAGCCATCACTGTTGCGTGTGGGGAGAATGGGCATGTAGCTCTGTCCTGTGCTTAATAAGCACACAGAAACAGCTTGAAGCTGACACTTCCCCGTCAAGCCTCAGGCTTCTAGATCCATATCTTTATCTTCTTCTCGCTCTGGGAGAGGAGGCCATCTTCAGAGTGGGTGTTTCCTCTTCCTCTTGTTCCGGGAGGCAGGACCTAAAATTTTTTAACTGCCTATCCCTGGAGGGAACGCCCCCTGCTCTATTCAGTCTTGTTCCTGCCTCGCTCCGGGAGAGCAGTGTACTCACAGCTCTCTACTCCGAGCTATAGAACAACTTATTTTTCCTACCCTTTTCTTATTCCTATCCTACCTTAGTCTATCAAAAAAAAAAAAAAAAAAAAACCTCCTATCCTCTATCTTTACTCTGTCTCTAATCTGTCTTCTGAGGCAGGGCAGGGTAAGAGTTTTCCTTCCCGCCAAAACAAAATGGCGACCGACCGTCCCGATAATTTTATTTCTGAGGGGGACTTGGACCCGGGCCTACTCCAGGCTATGCCAGACGCTCGGGATCCGCCTTTAAACAATCACCCCGGTGATTTCAAAGGCAAAGCAAAGAAGGCGACGAGCAAACGTAAGAGGGGCTCCTCTCGGCAGGGAAGCGCTAAACGCCTCCTGTCCGCCGCTCGCGCCTGCTTATCGACCGCGGGTAACCCCGCTAAAGGCGAGCTCTCAACCTCCGGAACCGGGAACGGCCGGGGAAATACAGCGGTTTCGGCCGCTATCCCCTCTACGAGCGCACAACCCATGGATCTGGCCGTAGGCGTCTCGCCTCTGCAAATTCCCGGTCCGAGTTCGCCTGATGCTGGTAATGTACTCCCCCCTCCCCTTCCCCCCCAGTCGGCCGCGGGCGAAATTGCCCTCCTCAGAGCGGAGCTAGCGTCTTTAATTAAGGACGCATTCACGGAGGGTCTAAGAGCCGTGCAGCTCTCCTCCCCAGCTCCTTCACTTGCCAGCTTGCAAGAACCCAGTCGGGACTTCCACGCTCCCCGGGGGAATGATCAATCGGGCGGGGGACAACAGACTGGCCCACATTCTTTGCAGGGGAAAGGCGGCTGGCCTACTAAGGCAGCCTTAAAGGCTACCTCTTCTTCTCAGCCCCAATTAGCAAGGCAAGAGACATCGCCATTCTCCTCTGATAACGAAGCCTCTGATAGAGAGGAGGGCGAGTTCTCCTCTGAAGGAGAAGACCCTTCCCCCAAACAAACTAAACAAACTAGACTTTTTGAGGCTGAAGAATTTCAGCCATTTTTAACAAAGGTCTTGGCTGCATTAGATCTTTCTGATGACCCTACTCCTTCTCAAGAGAAAAAGAAAGGGGCAAAAGAGTTCTTTCACTCCTATACTATTACTGATAAGGTGGTACCTGTACCTGATTATTTCTTGTCTTTGTTAAAAGGGGAATGGGATAAGCCCATGGGGGGAAAACAGTTCACTCAGTCTACCAAGAAACTATATAACGTAGCTAGTAATGCTGCTGATCTGTTAAAGATCCCCCTAGTGGAAAGCCCCATCACTGCACTACATACCTCTGACACAGTCACAGAGGAAGGCTTAGTGTCCATAAAGGACCCTGCAGACAGAAAGACGGAACTGGCATGTAAAAAAGCTCACGAAGCCTCAGCATTAGCCATTAACTCCTCCATCACATCCGCCTTGGTGTCCAGAGCGGCTATTGTCTGGACCAGAAAGCTAGCTAAATTGATTCCAGAAGAAGATAGAAGCGCTATGGAAGGAGTTTCTAGAATTCTTAAGGCAGTCTCCTTCCTGGCTGACTCTACACTGGATACCATGTGTTTCTCAGCTCGGGCCCTAGCTACCGCAACAGCTGCCAGGCGAGCACTCTGGCTGCGCCCATGGCAAACTGAACATAGGTCTAAAGCAGTTTTAATGGGGTATCCCTACGAGGGAAAGAAATTATTTGGGGAGAAGTTGGAAGGCATATTAGTGGAATCAAAGGATAAAAAGAAATACTTGCCCAGAAGCCTTCGTAAGGACTCTAAGGTGAACTCTAACCCTACCTCCTTTCGTCCCTACCATCCATACTCACGTTACAGACCAGAACAGAAAAGAGGCCAATGGAATTACGGAAGGGGATCCTTTCGTAGGGGAGGGCGATTTCCTAAAAATTCCTCCAGATCCCAGAATTTCCAAGGTGACAGAGGCGACAAGCCCTTTCGTCAACCAAGACAGTGACGCCAGACAACAACCAGTGGGGGGCAGACTCAGCCTCTTTCACAACCAATGGTCAACTATCCATACAGACCATTGGGTGTTACAAACTGTCATCTACGGCTATCGAATTCAATTCTGCAAAAGACCACGAGATCGTCTAGTAGTGTCTCCTGTTTCTCGCCAACCAGACAAGAAGCTCAGAACCCTGGCTGCCATCCAACATCTATTAGAGATAGAGGCCATAGAATATGTGGTCCCCTCGGAACAATCGTCGGGCATATATTCCGTCTTCTTTACTGTGCCAAAAAGAGACGGGGGATGGCGGGCCATCCTCAATCTGAAATACCTCAACAAACATGTCACTTACCGACGCTTCAGGATGGAGACTCTTCACTCCATAGCAGAGGCCTTAAGACCAGGAGACTTCTTGACCTCCGTGGACTTAACCGAGGCCTACCTTCACATCTCCATTCACCCAGATCACCGACGCTTCCTCAGGTTCCTACACAACGGTCATCACTTACAATTCAGAGCTCTCCCCTTCGGTCTAGGTTCAGCCCCACGGGTCTTCACCAAGGTCCTGGTGACCTTGGTAGCCCTAGCGCGTCAGGAAGGCGTAAGGATCCACCCATACCTCGACGACATTTTGATTTGTTCATCGTCCAGGGCACAAAGCATCCAACACACAGACATCGTGCTCAAGCTGTTAGACAACCACGGCTTTCTAATCAACCTGAAGAAAAGCCATCTTACTCCCACTCAACATCTTCGCCATCTAGGGGTGTACATCAACACCATCGACAACTCTCTGGTTCTTCCACCCGACAAGATCCGCAAGATCTGCAATCTTGCGAAGAAAACTATGAAAGCTTCCACAGTCCGCCTCATGACCATGGCCAAGTTGCAGGGCCTAATGATCTCATGCATTCCGGCTGTTCAATGGGCGCGCCTGCACTCCAGACCTCTCCAGTGGTTTCTCAAATCTTATCAGAAGGATATCCTGATAAAGAAAAACAAGTCTATCTTCCTCTCTGCCACGACAAGACGCAGCCTCAAGTGGTGGACCATATCTCAAAACCTCCAGAAAGGGGTCCACTACATACGACAAACGCCGTTGCAGCTATTCACGGACGCTTCTCTATCGGGCTGGGGTGCCACCTTCCAGGGTCAACCAGCACAGGGCTCATGGTCACCTCAGGAAAGGCGAATGAACATCAGCGCCCTAGAGATCCGTGCAATTTATCATGCCCTCCTGCACTTCAAACATCAACTGACCGGGTCAGACCTACTGGTGAGAACGGACAATGTCTCCGCCAAAGCTCACCTGAACAAACAGGGGGGCTCCCGGTCCTCCATTTTACACAAGGAGGCCCTAAAAATCCTGTCCTGGGCGGAGACAAATCTCTACTCCATCACAGCGGAGCACATTCAGGGAGTCCTCAACGTCGACGCAGATTGGCTCAGCAGACAAGAACTCAGCGAGGCCGAGTGGAGCCTGAACAAGGACGTTTTTCATCTTCTGATAACACATTGCGGCATGCCCTTAGTGGATCTCTTTGCATCGAGCAAGAATCATCAACTTCCAAGGTATTTCTCCAGGTACATCCAAGTGGGAGCAGAGCAGACAGATGCCCTCACGGCACCCTGGCCATCGGGTCTTCTTTATGCCTTCCCTCCTTTCCCTCTTCTTCCCAGAGTCCTCAGACGAATCAACCTCCTTCAAGCCACAGTCATTCTGGTGGCACCTTACTGGCCGCTTCGCCCTTGGTTTCCATCTCTGATAGAGATGTCCATCGCCGAACCTTGGACGCTTCCACTTCGACCAGATCTCCTCCACCAGGGCCCGATCCTTCACCCAGACCCAGGCTGGTACAGACTGACCGCCTGGGTATTGAGAGGAGTCGCCTGCTGAAGTTGGGTTATGACACAGACATAACAGAAACCATTCTTGCTGCCCGAAGGCCTTCTACAAAACGGATATATAACACCACGTGGAAGGCCTTTGTGAGGTGGTGTCAAAGAAAACACCTTAATCCAATCAAACCCACCATATCCAACATCCTGACCTTCCTACAGGATGGACGACAACAGAGTCTAGCTCCAGCAACTCTGCGTCGCCAACTAGCGGCGATTGCTACCATTGTCCCAACAATATCAGGTTATCCACTGACCAAACATCCCCATATTAAAGCCTTTCTGAGGGGACTTACTCTACTCTCACCTCCAGCTAAGCATAGATTTCCTACCTGGAGTTTACATACTGTTCTAACAGCCCTTACTCAACATCCATTTGAACCCTTAAGGAACATCTCATTAAATCTATTAAGAATGAAAACTCTATTTTTGACAGCTGTAACATCAGCTAGAAGAGTTTCTGAGCTGGGAGCCCTATCGGTTAGGCCAGGTCTTTGCACATTTCACAAGGACAAGGTAGTCCTTGTTCCTGACCCTTCCTTTATACCGAAGGTCAACTCCCGATTTCATAGGGATCAGGACATCGTTCTACCCTCATTCTGTCCAAAACCAAAAACCCCAAGGGAAAGAACTTGGCATACCCTAGATCTTAGAAGGGCTCTTCATACATACATTGACCGGACTAAACACCTAAGAGTGTCAGACGCTCTCTTTATCAACCTGACAGCCCCAAACAAGGGCAAGTCCATGTCCCGTGCATCCTTCAGTCGTACAATTACTAACTGCATCACTCAGGCTTACAAATCAGCAAAGATTACTGTTCCCTCAGGTCTGACAGCACACTCTGTTAGGAGTGCGGCCACATCAGCGGCTTTTAATCGCAGAGCTCCTATTGAGGAGATTTGCAAAGCCGCAACGTGGTCTTCAATTTCCACTTTTGTGAGGCATTATAAACTTAATACTTATGCCTCAGCTGACGCCTCTTTTGGAAGGCGTGTTCTTCAGAGCATTCTCCATGACGTCTGATCCCACCCGGGCAGGGACAGCTCTTTTAAGTCCCACTCTGAAGATGGCCTCCTCTCCCAGAGCGAGAAAGAGCCTTGGCTACTCACCGTGAAGGCTTCTTCTGCTCTGGGATACGGAGGCCATCTTGCCCGCCCAGACGTCTTAATATTTTTGGAAGATGACACACAATTGACAATAATCACTCTCAACACAAGTTTTTTCAGGTTGGGTTGCAAGTTCTTTATTAGTATCGTTACAGTTAAGATTACAAGTTTAAACTTATTCACAGCATTTGTTGTTAGATCTCTTCTTTTTTGCTATACCTTCCATTTCTTCTCTGTATAATGGTTACACTCCTTGCTCGGAAAGTCTTGGACTGAATAGAGCAGGGGGCGTTCCCTCCAGGGATAGGCAGTTAAAAAATTTTAGGTCCTGCCTCCCGGAACAAGAGGAAGAGGAAACACCCACTCTGAAGATGGCCTCCGTATCCCAGAGCAGAAGAAGCCTTCACGGTGAGTAGCCAAGGCTCTTTTTCCCCCCATGCAGCTCTACATGTTGTCCTCATCAGGTAATGTACATAACTTTTCTTTTAAGAAAAGGTTGTGCTCTAAATAAAAAATCCAAAAGGTAGCATGTTTACATAATGCCTGCGGAGCTCCTCCAGACCTCCAAACATCTGTTTTCAATTCTTTGGCATTCAAAAAGGAATGTAATGATCAGGCATAAGAGACTTCCTTGGGGAAAACAACATGCACATCAACAGTGTTTCCCCTTTGGAATGCTCTAAGTGGTAACCAGCCCTCCCATACACAGAATGCATAAGGTCTCAGTCTATACAGGTCCATGCGTTGAGTGCGCAGCTGACCCTTGTGGGTTCTGCAGCATATATAGACAGATGGTCAGAGAACATTAGCGCTGATGCCTGTAGGAGAATGTATTGCTTATTTGCATATTTTTTTTACTTAGGGAAGTACTTCAGAAAAGCCATCTTGTTGATTTTTATTTTGTTTCCCAGATAAAGTTTTCAATCAGTACTACCACTGTGCTAGTAACAAAACTAACTTAAGGGATCTCTTCATTGGGAATGTGGTTATCCAGGAACGTTATTTCAATGAAAGAAGCTATAATCTAGACCAGGGGTCCCCAAACCTTTTGAGCCTGTGGGTCACCTTTGGCATTCTGACTCAGTATGGTGGGCACAGCCACAAAAGGGCTTCAGGAGGAGGCAGAGCCAGCCACAAAATGGCTGCCACAGCTTACCTCCAGTCACACAGTGAAAATCCTTGTGCTGTGGTGGCAGCTGCTGCTAAAGCAACGTTTTTAAAAATCTGCATAGACAATTAAAACTCCTGTGGCCAATCAGAAGTCTTGCTGATCAAAAGCCCCACCTGGCCCCACCCACTTTCTGAAAACACTTGGCAGGAAAGGTTTCAGCAGGCATCATGGCTCCCACGGGCACCACGTGGGGACCCCTTATTCTAGACCGTGCAGCTGCAGAGCAGTAACTTGACTGATGTTATGGACATCAGTCATTCACACTCCCAAAATTGTATGTTCAGCACTATCCACTACTCAGTAGAGCAAAAGTATTAAATTAATGCCCAGTGCGGTTTACATAAGCCTCTCTGTTCTTCAACAGGATAGCCTTGACATCCCCATCCCCAGGTATTTTATTAAGGAGAAGCTGAAGGCGTTGAAAGAGAGAGAGAAAATCCTTGCTCAGATATTGTTTGAAGCCGGCTTGTACGATGATGAACCTGTGAGTATCAACTATCTACATCTCCATATACAATGCAACCAATCTACACAAATCTTGGGGATGACCCAGATTCTGCAGTGCCCTAGTAAGGGCCAGGATCCCGTTTATCTGTGGTGCTATGTCTGTATCTCAGCTTTGCACAGCATACCTTTCAGTATAGTGCATTGCTACAGATGCACCAGATGGAAAAGGAAATCCTGCAATTTTTAGGCAGTGAAGCGATCTTTCTTGCCATTTCTTGAGTTGACAGGAACAGAACAGAATTGTGACAAGAGGGAGCATTGTCTGTTGGCAGTCGACCTTCCTGAACTACAGGATTCTCAGTAGCTTCAGCTCTGTTTTCCGTCTTTTCCTCTCTGCCTCTCAAAGCACTCCACTTCCTTTTCTTTGCTACCACAACCCCCTTGGTATTTCCATCTCTTACACTGCTTATTGCTAGTTCCCCACCTTATAGGTCTTTGAGTAATACCTGTCTCTTTTTTCCCAGAACCCAGGTCTCTCTGCAGCCCTTATTGTCCCTGAATCATGTACCACTCTCTCTTATCTCTGCTGCACAGATCTCTCTGCATATCAATCTCTTTTTTATTTAAAATATTATTCCAAAATGTTATAAATGTATATCCATATATTTTTTTAAGTTTGTGCATCATATGAATAACAACAAATTATCAAACCTGTAAACCTCTAGTCTAGACAATATGTGATTATTTTAACACCTATGTCATCCATTACTAATTCATGCGGCACACTTAAATTATATTAGTGTTTTACAAAAAAACTATGTGGTTAAATATGGACTTATTAATGGAAGATAGGTCCATCAATAGCTTCTAGTCCTGGGGAGTAAAGGGAACCAGACAGAACAGAGGGGAAAATGACCTAACCTCAAAACAAAGTTGGATACCCAAAAGATTGGGTGAAATAAAATCCAATTAAACTATGAAATATATTTAGACAAAGTGCTCATGCATATATATATCTATTAAAGACAAGCCCTCACGGCAGCAAGTACAGGATTGATAATGTAAAATCACATGCCAAACACATTTCAGCCCCCAGGCCTTCTTCAGTGGTCTAGATACAACATGTTATGCACTCATATACATATATTAACAAATAGAACAATTAGAATTTTGTATCTGCCTAGGTATGTGTTTTAAATGGACTAGGTGCCTGTGGAATCAGATTGTTACTAAAGTATGTTTTGACTTGTTCCAGCACACATCCAAGCTGTATGAATGTGGCTGAAATATTTCCCTCTGGAATGGGCTAACATTACATTCAAAGTGTGCATATAGGTATCAAACAAACAGACAACCAACTCTGTATTCCCAGTAAAGGGAACCTCCATATCCAGAGGCAGCAAACCTCTGTATAACAGCTGCATCAAGAGAAGACCTTGACCTCTCTCCCCTGCTTGTTTGGTCTTCCAGGGTGACTGAATGTCGAACTAGATGGACCAGTGGTGTGATCCAGTAGGGCTTTGTTTATATAATTTTCCCCTTCCCCAAATTTTCCAAAATTTATGATAAGATTTTTAGCTGCCTGAGAAATTAGCATGATTAATACAGCCATCTCTCAGCCTGACGTATTCAGTTAGTTTAAATAGTTGTACTATCTCCAAAACTTTAAAAATCCTGGGTTTAGTATTTGAGCTTTCTTCCTTTTCCCCCCAATTCTGTGCTAATAATGTTTTGCCCTCTACATGTCCATCCTTTACTTTCCTGTTCCTAACAAATTCTTCTGACTCCATCTCTCAGTTTCTTCCTTCCTTCCTGCTAATCACTGTTTTTCTTCTGTGACTTCAGTGGTAAAAGCAGCATAAGGTTTTCCTTCTCCTAACAAGTTTCTCATGAGGAATTCACCGGTGGGCCGCAGGTAGCTACCACTGGCTGGGAAGAACTGATGCCAGTTTAACCACATGCATCTGAATTCACAAAGAGGTAGAACAGTGTGGGCACATTGATATGAGTTCTTTTAAACCCCACATCCACTTTTGATGGGCTTTACTACATCTTGCCACACAAAGAAGGGGAATAGCCACTGAGTATGGATATTTGGCATTCTCTGACTGAAT
Organism: Euleptes europaea; assembly: GCF_029931775.1. NCBI lineage: Eukaryota > Metazoa > Chordata > Lepidosauria > Squamata > Sphaerodactylidae > Euleptes > Euleptes europaea. Next base: position 15,114,878 of record NC_079321.1, read on the forward strand.
CAGCCAGGAAGGGGGCCATAATTGGCCCATGGGTTTTATACTGTCCACACTTGGTTTCTGGAAGAGGATAATGCCAATGTTCTAAATGAGTTTATTTTCATCCCTTGTTTCAATGTTATGTTGTAGAAAAAACAGGTGAAGATCATGATCTTGGACGAAGCCATCCGATTGATCCAAATAGCTGAGCGTGCGCGACAGGGCCGGCTCAGGGCTACATTCATGAAGCAGATCTACCTTGAAGAGAAGAGAGAGAGGCAAGCGAAACTTCTTGGCATTAAAGCCCCGGATCTGGATGCTTCTGCTGTTCGCATTCAAAAGGTAATATCAAAATACTCGGTTTTTCACAGTAAGATAAGTTGAGTCGACTATGGAGAAAAATATTCAGTTCTTTGCTTAAATTCTTGAGGTGGGAACTCCTGCTCTCCTCATCCCTCGGGGGGAGGGCACTTGCTTTGCAATCTGAACATGTGGCAAAAGCTTGGGAGTTATCCCAGCGTTCACCAAGAAAGCACAAAAGGCAGAGCTGGGGGAGCTCCCCTGCAGATCTGCACTACTCACCCTCTGCCATCACCCCATTCTTCCCCAGCTGAACTTTCAAAGGGAAAAGGAAAACTGGCAGTGGGGAGGGGCTGGCATTGAGGGAGGTGTCCTTAAGCTCCAAAGAGCAACCAAGGCACCCAGATATGCTTAGAAGCACCCACAGCCACTTTGAAATCCTTGGTATTGTCCTGGCTTGTGACACTCAGGTTGAAGAAGGGGAGGGGGTTGCACCTCCTTGTTCCTCCACCTTTCTGGATCCTCTGCTCTTCTGCGGTGCCTGAGCAGGGATACCAAATCCTGCCTGGCCTGCTGCAGATCCTCCTTAAATAGGCCACCCTTCCAATCCCCTCCCCTGGCTTGCTCCTCCCCTCTACCCCTTCACTCAACCGAAAGCGCCCTGAAGCCCCATCTCAGCTGTAGCTTCCTCCCAGGTTGTATCCTTTCCCCAGGCAGGGCTTAATGGTGTGACTGGCGCCATCTGGCTGCCAAACCCTGTTACTGAACCTAGAGTGTGCTGCCCCATCCTGCCTGTTCTGGGGCACTTGCTGACTCGGCCGCTGCAGCTGCCAGTTGTGCATGGCTTGTCTCAGCCAAGGCACGTTGACCCTGCAAGGCCAGGGCAGGCTCCATCGCTGGGCATGACTCAATGTATTAAGTGAGGAGAAGCTGAAAATGACAGTTCTTGTGATTTCCTCAGTAGCAGTGGATTCTATAAACCTGGAGCCTTTACAAACCATCAACCCAAGAGTAAAACGAACATTAGGAGGACAGAAGTGTAGTGCCAGAGAATCTCCAAGGATAGGGCCAGCACTGAGTCAGCCCTATTAAAAGGCCAATATTGATAGGAGTTTGGACTCAAATCCATGATATGCTAGTGGGGGTGGAAAACTCTGAAGTTTGCTGTGCACTCCCAGTTTTGAGGCCTGGTGCTATCATTCATCTGTATGCTTCTCTGATAAAGTAAGATTTGGGAACCTTGGCTTATACTAAGTGAGGCTAGGAGTGTTTCAGCTGTATTCTATGGAACAACTCTGGATTGTCAAGTGGATTCCAGCCAGTTATCAAAGGTATCAGGTGTCTGGAAAGCATGTGAATGTCATGCTGGAGGAATGTATAAAAAGGGCAAGGCAAGGGGTTTGAGCCATCAGCCAATCAGTCTTCAAACTGAGCTTTAACCATCAACTGGCAAAGATCCGTTAAGGATAGATCTATGGACCCTTTTCAAATACTTGCAAGGATTATTATTAGGAAGAAGAAGAGCAGCAGTTCCCAAAATGTTCTGAGGAATGGCCAAGAATGGTCTTTACAGGAAGAGAAGCTTAAAGTCTTCCTTTTCCTGGGAAATGTAGCCAGTCTTTTGTCAGAAGAGTCATATTAGCATTGGACACAATGCCTGTGTCCTGCGGAACTTATCCTGCTCCTAATGGTGCAGCAAAGCCTGACCCAAGTTTTTGGTAAGCTCATATGAGGTCTGAGCTCTTGCCAAGAATATGGGACTGGGTAAATAGCCAGCAGGGTGGGCATTGTCATTCACGGACTCATCCCCTCATACTGGATTGGACTGGATGCAGCCCTTACGCAATTCTCTTCAAATGTGCATTCATGTGAAAATACCACTGTGAGATGACAGGTTTAAGAGTTTCCTTCAGATAATCCTATTCTTATAAATACATTTTAGAACTTTAAAGGCTGGTTATGTTTGAGAGAAAGTGAAGAGGCTTATCTCTAGAGCATCCATATACATTGTGCTGTAGAAGATCATATGAAATGAGGGAAGTATTATAAGGGTTAAAACACAAGTGGAGTAAAAGATCAATGTTAACAAAGTTCACATGAATTTGTAGAATGATCGCTCTCAAATAACAGTAACCACCAACCAAGCAGGAAAGACTGAGGCCAGTGCCAAAAAATCCCAGATGGCAACCTGGAAACGATCTATTGCTAGATTTGTACAATTTGTTTTTTCCTTCCTGTGTTTGTTGTCCGTCTTGCTGCTGTAAAGGAAGTACCAAGGTCAATTAATCACGTTAGGCTTCCTTTTAAAATTTAGTTTTGGCGTGGACACGCCCAGGTGAAGAGGACTTTGCAACTTAGAGATGAAGAAATGGTATTTCTAGGGATGGTGAGTCATCTTCTGATTCTTTTATTTTAAATTATATTAAGTAATTTTACTTCTTAAACTAATATAAAATAAAAATATTCCAAAACTCTACATTATAAAGATCCATTGAGAACAAGAACAAATCATTAAATCAAATCACAGATACATGGTTGCACAAAAGTTGGTTTATAATGCTGATAGATAAATTTACAGCATATAAATTACTGTGGGCAGCTTGTTCTCAAAATATATTTATATAGAAATGGCAATAATTTTATATTGGTTTAAACCTCAGGAAAATGTAGAATTAGAAATACTGTCATATATATATGATATGTGAGATGGTTTTTGGTTTGTAAGCTTTTTTTTTGCATGGATGCAATTTTTCTTGAAATTGGTAATTAAATGGTTTTTTATTAACTTTTATTAACTTGGAGTAGTTTATCAAGCATGCTGCCACTAGGTTTCAACTAGACGTATTTTAATGCAATTTTAATTTTATCTACAGAAAGTTACTAGGTTTGTTAACATATTAATTAGTTATAGATAATGGTTATTTTTGGTATGTTATTCACATGACTAGCCCAAGCGATGAAGATTTTGGTAACGTCATTTGCTTGTTTTGCATTATAACATTTCCTATTAACCTTCCATATTTTTCCCTCTCCCTGTTTTCCTTTTATACTCTTTATTTTATATGATAAAATTTAAAAAGAAAAAAAGCATGCTGCCACTAGGAACACCTGTGCTGAATCCCTGAGCCAAATGAAGAAGAAACTAGACACGGGGAGGGACCGTGGCTCAGTGGTAGAGCATCTGCTTGGCATGCAGAAGGTCCCAGGTTAAATCCCCAGCATCTCCAGTTAAAGGGACTAGGCAAGTAGGCGATGTGAAAGACCTTCTGCCTGAGACCCTGGAGAGCTGGTGCCAGTCAGAGTAAACAATACTGACTTTGATGGACCAAGGGGTCTGATTCAGTATAGGGCAGTTTCATGTGTAGATGCATAACTGGTGGCAGTGCAGGGTGGCCAGCATTGAAGGCAGTAGACTGCTGGCCGCCACTAAGGGGTGACTAAGTAGAGATGCAGGAGGAGATGGCACAGCATGCTCCCCCCACCCTTCGTTCATCACTCATTCGTCACTCACACACAACAACAGGGTCAGTTTATTGTTACGGTCATAGACCAGCACAACACAGGAAAATTAGTCAAATAGTTACACTTGATTACTTGTTAACACAGTCTGTAGCTATCATTTTGGTGACCTTGGACCGCTCACAGAAACTTGGGGTAATGTACCTTACAAGGTTGTTGTGAGAATAAACTGGGAAGGGAGACCAAACAATGTACTCTAAATGAAGGCAAGAATACAAGTGTAATAGATTTGCAGACCAAATAAAAACAGAAAGAAGCGCTGTATTTCTAGGAAAACACTCATTTTGAGCAACACTATGAAACTTGGGATATCAATTGCTCTTATTTTCTCAGAAGTCTTCCTGTAACTCTTTATTCACTAGAGGCTCTACCTTTGCACCCTCCATTCGCCAACACGATAGCTTTCAGTGCTCACAATATTTAACAGTAGTTTGAATACTGAAGGGGCAGTTTTGCCTCCTGCCAAACGATCTCTATCGATACCAAATGTAGATCTTAGTCCACATGCACAGTCTGAACTTTGAGGACTCCGGTAACAGGTTTATCCACATGCTGCTGAAAGTTTTTTTTGTGCAGACCCCCTGCTGAAATGGATGGGAATCATGCTGTTCTTAGTCTGATTTAATCGTTGACACACTGCCCGAGTGGGTGGCTACACTGGCATAATAATTTGGCTGTGGCATGCCTCAGCTGACTCGAAAAACATATACTGCAGTAGCCAGAGCAGGAATAAGCAGCAGGGTGGATCTCTGGGGAGGAAGGGTTAACAGGATGGGTCCATGGCCTCCTGTTCTTAGGACTGGTGAGCATGCTACAAGCTGTGTGTGCCTCCAGGAAGAGAGCTTCGCTGAACCCTGTACCAATACCAATCCTTGCTGTTTTGTTCAGGCATCTCCTGATGAGCAGAAATGCAAGGGTAATGGACAGTTGTTTATTGCTTTATTTAAAATATTTCTATGGTGCCTATCCACACAACCTAAGTTTCCTGATCAAAACATTGTTAAAATACAGAGAGAGAAAGAGAGAGAATGTTTCAAACATTTTAAACGGTTCAGTAAAACATAAAGACACAAATGCTCAGAATGGGAGGAGGGCCAGCGAGAGTTAGTGAGTGAACACCAAACAACACAAAAAGTCTTGACCCACTAGCAGAAGAGGATGATAGAGGAAGGCAGATGACTCTCCCTGTGGAGGGACTTTCAGAGTTTCAGCACTACAACTGAGAAGGCCCTTTCTTGGGTTGCCACCTGTCTAACCCCAGTTGGTGGGAGCACCCCAAGCAGGGCTTCTGAAGATGACTGGAGTGATTGGGTTGGTTCATATGGAAGTAAGCAGTCCTTAAGGTAGGGAGCCATGAAAGAGCAAGAAAAGATTCTGAAGCGTGAGGATGTGTTGCTGGATTGAGTCAATCAAGGAAGCCACAGCCCTCAGTTTGCAAAACCTGAGCAAGACTGTTAACGATAGGATGTTTTGGAGGTCATTAATTCATAGGGTTGCCGTAGGTCGGAAGCAACTTGACAACACTTGACACACACACATAAGGTAGGGAGATTCATATACCAAACTGTCAGTAAAATTAATAAATATTTAATAACTAGAACACAGTACGGGGCTGATCCAGAAGTGGTCTTTTTCTCCTTTTTTCATACACCCTGGTTTCTCCCTTAGTGCTGGTTTTCCTTCTGTGAACCCTTACCCTGGGGAAGCAAACAGCTATCTTGCATAAATTTACGGGCTGAGTAAAAGTCCCAGAGATCAAGCTGCTTTGAAATATGATTGTGTTAGCCTGCTTTAAAAAAAAAAAAAATACAGGACTTTCCTTGTATTTTAGGAAGTAGATGAATCATCTTTTTTAATATATAAAGCTGTCTCAAAGGAATACTGACACGTGAGAAAGGAATTATTAATTTCATTTTGGAAGGAATTTATAAATAGTAATCATTTCTAATCATCATGAGAAATCCCTTTGCTACAGAAGTCTTTTTATTTTCCAGAATAATGCTTGGATTATTCTGTCACATTCGGTTAGCTGTAAAGCAAATTATACCAAAACCCTCCATAATATCCTTTTCATTATCAGCATATAATGTAACACAATTTTTTTAATCCTTTAAAAACAGGGATTCATTTCTTAATATTTTTTAATGTACTCATGGCAGTGGTATGGTCTCTCTTGTTTGGATATTGTAAACCAGATGAACTGTATGTTGATAAGCCTGCTTAAATTTGTAAAACCATCAAGACTTGGAGCCCTGAACGTCTCAGTCGGCGTAGCTGTTAAACCATTGTCATCCCTCAGGGCCTGAATGCATATGCAGCAACCAAGGCTCTACCAGGAGCCTCAGATAGAGACTCTGACCAGCACTGATAGCTACTCTGTTGAGGAGGGGAGAGAGACTGGCGCTGGGTAGTAGATTGGGCCAGGGGAATGTCATACACAGCAGCCATTTGTATGCAGAATTCCTTATCCAGTTTACTTAAGAATACACACAGAGGTATATGGTAGAAACTGCCGTCAAGTTGAAGCTGACTTATGGCAACCCCTTAGGATTTTCAAGGCAAGAGATGAACAGAGGTAGTTTGCTGTTGCCTGCCTCTGCATATCGACCTTGGACTTCCTTGGTGGTTTCCCATCCAAATACTAACCAGGGCCGACCCTGCTTAGCTTCTGAGATCTAATGAGATTGGGCTAGCCTGGACCATCCAGGTTTGGGCAGAGGTATGTAACATTCCAAATAAGAAGCCATAAGAAATGTCCCCACCTCAATTTCTCAAAACAGAAACCGGGGGGGGGGGGAGGGGATTTGAATGATATGCAATATATATTTTACTGTTTCAAGAACACATACATCATGTATAACTTTAGATAAAATAGTACTTTTTGGTATATTCATGAAATTCAGAAATATAAATGCCTTAGTGTGTTTTTTAACAGTCATTGCTATTTGCCCCCTTGAAAGGTGAAGCAGCTGCAGCTGAAAACAGTCCTTAAGATGTCTAGTTAAGATTATTAAAATAAATGGCATCTTCTTGGGGGTACCTTGCTGGGCAACTGCAGTTTTCAAATCCTGGTGAAATGCCCAGCCTTTCCCAAGCTCTTGCTTACTTCATCATTGCCATTATACTATGCACTTAAAACAAATTAAATTCCTTTATACTTTTTGTATCACTTTTAGAGATCAATGTAGTGTTTCCCTATGAAAGGGAGGTATTTGACAATAAATACGGTAACTAATCTTGTTTTATGTTGAGTATTTCATCTGTTACCTGTTTCATTATGTTTCATCTATTTGGGAAAGTTTGTCTCCACATAGAATGGTTCTCAATAATAATATAAACTGTAGCTGAAGAAATAATTAGGTTGCTTATAACAAAATTTCAAGCTCTATAAATAAATAGAGCATGAATATTCTTCAGCTCATCCAAACGGGAAAATAATACAGTTAAGCGGGCCAAATTCTGTTTCATTAAGCATGCATTTTAAATTGCAGTTTTGGCTCCAGGGTTCCTTGCTATATTCATGATTTTCTTGATCCAGCTTTCATTTGCTTTGTATGCTTTTTATACTCCAGATGTATGTGCTGCTTTGTCATTTCCTTTTATAAAGTAGTCTGTTCCCCAAAAACCTTGTGCCAAATAATAAAATGGTTACACTTTCAGAGAGGCATCTTTTGTCTTCTTGCAGCTGCTGGCTATTATGTCTACTCAGTTTCAGTTAAGCTTGATAATAACAATAAGCAGCACTTATGGATTGTTCAAAGAGGTTCGCATACCTTGTCTGGTTACACTCCTTGTCCTGCATGGTGTGTGTGTGTTAAGTGCCATCAAGTCGTTTCCAACTCATGGTGACCCTATGAATCAATGTCCTCCAAAATGTCCTATCTTTAACCACCTTGCTCAGGTCTTGCAAACTGAGGACCATGGTGTGAGGGTTCCCAACCTTCCTGTGCAAACTCCATAAAATCACTTGCTCAGACTGTCATGCAGAAACAAGGAACTTTATTGGAAGCTTCAGGTAGTACAGGCCTTACACTGGTAAAGTTGCAAGTGAATACAGTTTCACAAAGACAGAATTATAACCCCTACAGGGAAGCAGATGTCAAATGTATGTTATGGGAATCTACGAGATAATTGTGCATGGTACAAAACATCAAAGAACTCTGAGCTTGTTAGTACTATCTACCCACCAAGGCCATAGCTGGTGGAAGGGAGTCAGTGAGAGCAAGGGAGGGACGTGGGAAGAGGGAAGAGACATTCCAACCTGGGGCCTGTCAGACGCTGCGCCTGAACCAAGGAAAGGCAAGAGGCTGGACTGCTTTTACGAGTCCAGGGAGGGGGGGGGGAACATACAAGGCAAAGGCCTTACCCAGGGCAAGGCGTACAGACCCTCACACATAGCTTCCTTTATAGAGTCAATCCATCTCTTGTTGGGTCTTCCTCTTTTCCTGCTGCATTCAACTTTTCCTAGCATGACTGTCTCTTCCAGTGACTCTTGTCTTCTCATAATGTGATAAAAGTACGACAGCCTCAGTTGAGTTATTTTAGCTTCTAGGAGTCAGTTCAGGCTTGATTTGATCTATAACCCACTGATTTGTTTTCTGGGAAGTCTGTGGTATCCGTAACACTCTCCTCCAACACCACATTTCAAAGGATTCTATTTTCTTTCTATCAGCTTTCTTCATTGTCCAGCTTTCACACCCATACATAGTAATAGGGAATTCAATGGCATGAATTAACTTGATCTTGGTAGATCAGTATTATCGTCATGTTGTGGGGAGCAGTATCTGTCTTGAGACTACCTGGGGCTGCTCTGGTGAGACAAGAGGTCAGATCCAAACCACAGTCTTCCTGACTTGTAACTCTTTGCTAGCATAATCTGCCATTTCAACAGAAGTCTCCATAGACAGTTTGAATTGTCTTTTCTGAACGATACAACGGAAAAGGTTTAAAATATTCAAAACATTTCATTATCTTTTCTGTGTTTTTTTTTTTAATTGCTTGGAAGGACTGTGTTTAAGTGAACAAGTTATCCTAAGCAAAGTGATGGCCTTCTGTTGAAATCAGTGGGCTTACAACTGTAACTTTCTTTAGGATTGCACTGTAAGTGACCTGTCAGTGTTAAGGGCTCTCCTATCCATCCAAACACAGAGCAAGTCTTCAAACCCTTTCATTTGTTGTCATCAGTTTGTGTGGTGAAACAAGTTGATCAGGTGAATTAAGAGAGCAATTTTAGGAAGGTCAAAGTCACAGTTCTACTTAGGTCTATCCAGCAGACCTTACTGCTAGGGAAATGTTCTTAGGATTGCACTGTAAGTGTGGAACAAGCTGTTGCTAAGGAAAACAAGGCCCTGTCCAGTCCTGATGTAACAATGATATAACTGAGTGTTTTACCTTATAGAAGAAGAGTTGGTTTCTCGCTCAGAGGGAGAAGGGCATCTTCATTATGGGTGTTTCCTTTTCCTCTTATCTCGGGAGGCAGGAACCAAATATTTAAATTTTTCTGACCTCTGAGGGTAAACGCCCCCTTGTGATCAGTTCTATTTCCTGCCTTGAACGGGAGAGCAGCCTTCTAGCAGCTCTCTGCTACAGAAATAATAGAGAAACCTTAACCTTACTTATTAGACCTAAAAATATTCTTATTTTAACAAACCTAAACTTAACCTAACTAATCTACTACTCAATTCTATTTACTGTCTTAATTTTCTGCCTATTCTCCTCAGAAGAGTCTTTTCCCGCCAAAAAAAAAAAAAAAAAATTGGCGGATCGGCATCAGGACAGCTATATAGCGCCTGCCAATTTAGACCCTAGCCTGCTAGTGGCCTTACCACTACAATTAGATGAACCCTCGGACAGTCACTCTGGTGACCTGAGGACCAAAACTCAAAAGGGAAAGGCAAAAGCGGCAAGAACGGCGCAGGCAAGTACAAACGGCTTGGCTCGACCGCTAACAAGCGCGCCAAATGCCTGCTGCAAAACGCACGCTGCTCTGCCGCGCCTGAAAGACGCGACTGCCAGATCGCAACAGAAAGCGGCCGGGAGAAAACAGCGGCGGTAGCCGCTCCTCCCACACAGCATGAACGGGGGAAATGAAGGAGGCTGGCGGCTCGCCTTTTTGCCTCGCCCGCCGTGCTCCGTCCTTAGGCGGCTCGCCTATTGTTATTCAAGGACGGGAAGCAGCGGGAAGCAGCCAGGAGAACACAGCGGCTATAGCCACTTCTCCCACACTGCACAAACGGGGAAAATGAAGGAGGCTGGCGGCTCGCCTTTTTGCCTCGCAATGCTCCGTCCTCAGGCGGCTCGCCTATTATTATTCAAGGACGGGAAGCATCAACGGAGACATCGACTGCCGGTAAGGTGACTTCGCCCCCCCCCTCATAGATGCAGCCTGTTTTACTCCTGTAAGTGCAGAGCTCTCCGCCCTGATTAAAAACGCCTTCTCAGATGGCTTAAGGGCAGTACAACCTCCTTATCCTGCCCCATCCATACAGGGATCGTAGGGATCACACCCTCCAGCACCACAAACAGTAATCTGATTGCTAAAAGGGCAGAATATCAGCCAAAGGCTGTGGCTCAGTGGCAGAGCGTCGGATTGGCATGCAGAGGGCCAATTCTGGTAGTAGGTGATGTGGAAGACCTCTACCTGAGATCCTGGTGAGCCAATCACCAGTCCAAGTAGTACCAAGAGAGTACGTGCTGGCCAGCCTAAGCAGCGCTGAAAGCTAATTCATGGTCACAAAATTGCCAATTGGTACCCAGACTGTCTATAGTATTTAACGCAGAAGATTTCCTTCTGCATTGGCATAAAAACCTAGCTACTCTTGATCTCTCAGAGGACTCAGAGTGGGAGAAAAGACTCCAGATAGGTTTGTGCCAGCGCTTGATTATTTCTAACTCTGTTGAAAGCAGAGCGGGAGAAACCAATGGCACCCATACAATGCTCCACAGCCTCTAGGAACCCTTTATATTTGGTTTATCGGTGCTTCTAAAATTCTAAAAGTGCCTTCAGTAGAATCACCTGTCACTGCCTTCACTCCCTCAACCTTGTTACATGGCCTTGCCATGATTAGGGACCCTACAGATAGGAAGGCAGAGTTAGCAGGCATAAATGCTCAGAGGCCTTGGCACTCACTATCAAGCGCTTCTATCACATCTGCCCTAGTATACAGAGCGGCAATAATTTGGACTAGGAAGTTATATCAATTTTTTCCACAGGAAGAAAGAAACGCCTTTACAGGAGTACCCATGTTTTTTGAGAGTGGTATTCTTTCTAACTGATTCGAACTTCGATACCATGCCATATGCAGCTAGGACACTAGCCGCAGCATCAGATGCCAGAAGGGCATCCATGTTTTTTTTTTTTTGAGAGTGGTATCCTTCCAGCTGATTCTACCTTAGATACCATGTCATCCATGTTTTCGAGAGTGGTATTCTTTCTAGCTGATTCCTCCTTAGATAACATGTCATATGCAGCTAGAACGCTAGCCACAGCCTCAGCTGCCAGAAAGGCTCTCTGGGTACGCCCCTGGCAAGCGGAGTATATAGATCAAAATTGGTTATTATGGGCTTCCTGTATCAGGGAAAGACCTTGCTTGGAGACAATTTGGTCCCCATATCAGTGGAGACCAAAGACAAGTTTCTACGCAAGGAATCCAAGGGATCACTCCCTCTATGTCCTTTCGTGCATACCACATACTTCAAAGATACAGACCTGATCAACCTAGAAACCACCGGAACCAGAATCGCAGCTCCTTTAGTAAAGGAGGACGATTCAATAAATCTCCAAAATCCTCCACCTTCCAGGGCAATAAAGGGGATAAACCCTACCGCCCAACCAAACAGTGACGCCAGCCACCAGTCAGTGGAAGGCAGGCTCAGCCTATTACACCGTCAGTGGTCACCTCCCAACCAGGCCTCTGGGTCACAAACATTATCTCACAAGGCTATCAGATAGAGTTTTTCTTACACTCCTTCACATCGACTAGTAATATCTCCAACATTCCCCCCCCCAAAAAAAAAAAATCCATAGAATTTCAGAGGCCTCTTAGACATCAAGGCGATGGAGCCAGTCTCACCATTAGAGCATACATTGGGAGTCTATTCAGTATTCTTTACTGTTCCCAACAAAGGCGGCGGATGGAAAGCCATCCTAGACCTCAAGTTTCTGAACAGATTATCCCATTAAAGCGCTTCAGGATGGAGACACTAAAGTCAGTCACACAGGTCCTCAGGGAAAAGCATTTTCTTATATTCTAATACACCCGGCACATTGTTGTTTCCTTCGGTTCCCGTACAAGGGACACCTCTTGCAATTCAGGGCCTTACGATTCGGGTTATCATCGCCCCTCCTCGAGTATTCACCAAAGTTCTGGACACACCAGTCACATCTCTGCACGAGGAGGGCGTGAGAATGCACCCTTCTCAGACAACATTCTGATTTGCGCAAGCTCAAACTAGCAGAGCATAGATCATTCAGAGAGAGTTCTGAAGAGGTTAACAGAACACGGGTCATAATCAACTTCAGAAAGACCCACTTAGTTCCATCCCAACGATTGAGAGAGATGGGGGATGGACATAGACACACTGACAAACTCCTTATACCTTCCAGTGGACATTTCATCTCTAGCAAAGAAAGCGATTAATTCCCGATCGCCTTCTCTAATGTCCCTGACCAAACTGAAGGGTCACATGTCTGCATGCATTCCCGCGGTTCAAGGGGCACGCTTATGATCAAGACCTCTTCAATGGTTCTTGAGGCCGTACCAAAGAGACATACCAAGGAAGAAGTGACAGAAATCTCATCCTGACCGATGAAGTCAGATCAAGACTAGTATGATGGTTTCAGTCTCAGAATTTGACGAAAGGAAGTTGGTATCTCCGTCCAACACCAATTCAAATCTTCACGGACGCGTGTCTATCAGGTTGGGAAGCCACACTCAAGGGACAATGGCTCAAGCAACATGGACTATCAAGAACAGAATCTTCACATCAGTGCCCTAGAAATCAGGACGATCCTCAGAAGCGACTACATTTTTCCTTGGGCCGAGTCCAACCTCTCATCAAAATCAGCAGAACATATTCAGGGCACAGTCAACATACAAGCAAGACTGGCTCAGCAGACAGGACATCAGCGAGGCAGAATGGTCTCTACATCCAGAGGTCTTTCAACTTATTACTCAGAGATTCGGCACGCCACAGATTCATCTGTTTGCATCCAGCATCATCCACCAGCTGCCAAGGTACTATTCCATGTACCGTCAACAGGGGGCGGAACAAATGGACCTCTTAATGTCACCAGGGCCGCATGACCTACTGTACGGGTTCCCCCCCTCCCTCCAAGGGTATTGAGAAAGGTACGACTTCAGAAAGCATCAGTCAGATTCATAGCTCCATATTGGCTGCGACGACCGTGGTTCCCATCTATAATTCAGATGTCCATACAGAACCATTGGAGACTTCCCGACAGACAAGATCTCCCTCTACAAGACCCAATATGCCATCCCAATCCAGGGTGGTACAAACTGACCGCATGGGCACTGAAAGGAGATGACTTATAGCCCTAGGTTATAGCCCGGTGGCCGTCACTACCATATTGACAACAAGGAAGCCATCAGGAGGGACAGAGCTTAGGGCTAGCTACCTGCACTCTACAAAGACAACTGGCATCTATAGCTACCATAGTACCCAAGGTATCTGGATACCGCTTAACCAAACACCATCACATAAAAGCCTTTTTAAGGGGCGTCAGTTATTTAGCTCCTCCTGTTAGACACAGGTTCACAACTAGAGCCTGCACACAGCTTTGACAGCACTCACACAACTACCATTCGAACCAATCACTGAGATAGGACAAAATGTAGCTGCAAGTTTCACAGGGAGCAGGACATAGTGCTTACATTTTCTGCACTAACCCCAAGAATCCTAAGGAGAAGGCCTGGCACTAGCTAGATCTAAGAAGGGCATTATCTTACATTTATTACATTTATCTTACTAAAATTATTAGGAACTCTGACTCCTTATTCGTTCATATCTCACCACCTGACAAGGGCAAGCATATGTCCAAGGCATCCATTAGTAGGACCATCACCTTATACATAACACAGGCTTATAGAATAAGTAACCTACCTGCTCCTGCGGGCGTTACTGCCCACTTGGGAAGAAGTGCGGCTACTTCAGCAGCCTTCGACTGCCGTGCTTTATGGAAGAGATATGTAAGGCTGCAACTTGGTCCTCGGTGTCCACATTTGTGAGACACTACAAATTAGATCTATACTTGTCAGCAGATGCCGCCTTAGGCAGACGAGTACTGCAAAGTATACTTCAGGACGTCTAACCCTCCCAAGGGCGGGGGACAGCTCTTGTATGTCCCATAATGAAGATGCCCTTCTCCCTCTGAGCGAGAAAGAGCCTTGGCTACTTACCGTGAAGGCTTCTTCTGCTCAGAGGGACGAAGGGCATCTTGCCCGCCCAGACGTCAGTAAAATATAAATAAAACAAATAAAATAAAATTACAGGTAATCATGGTTACATCTAACTTCCAGTTGACATTCAATTCAAGTTAAACGCTGTTTGTTGGTTCATGACTTATAGTTATCCTAAAGGTTCATCGTTAATGTTTATTAGGAACTTATTTCTTGTATAGAATTATAACTAACATGTTTCTTCAGTCTATCTTAAATATATAAGGCTCGGAAAGTCTTTAACTGATCACAAGGGGGCGTTTACCCTCAGAGGTCAGAAAAATTTAAATATTTGGTTCCTGCCTCCCGAGATAAGAGGAAAAGGAAACACCCATAATGAAGATGCCCTTCGTCCCTCTGAGCAGAAGAAGCCTTCACGGTAAGTAGCCAAGGCTCTTTTTATATGCCGATCTCTACCACTTAAGGGAGACTCAAACCGGCTTACAATCTCCTTCCCTTCCCCTCCCCACAACAGTCACCCTGTGAGGTAGGTGGGGCTGAGAGAGCTGTAAAAGAACTGTGACTAGCCCAAGGTCAGCCAGCTGGCTTCATGTGTAGGAGTGGGGGAACAAATCCAGTTCACCAGATTAGCCTCCGCCTCCCATGTGTAGGAGTGGGGAATCAAACCTGGTTCTCCAAATCAGAGTCCACCACTCCAAACCACCGCTCTTAACCACTACACCACGCTGGCTCTCTGGCTTTATTGGTAAAGCCTTATCTTATTACGCAATAAGCCTTACCTTATTATGCAATAAGACTTACCTTATTATCTTATTGCCTAATAAGCCTTACCTTATTATGCAGTCACCTTTCCTGAGTTTGCCACCGATGTCAGCAGTGTGCATACAAGCTTGAGCCTTCATAATTCCCCCAAAGAAAGAAACTATATTTAGTGAAAGCAGCTCGACTTCCACCGAAGATAACTTACAAATAAAAAGCACATTTAATGGAAGACAAGGTGTGCGCGCTCTCTCTTTCTTTCTCTCTCTCTCTCAATATTCAAGCATAAAAATTATATATTGGGCATCCCATTGGTTATAACTTGCAGGGGGCCATCAGGGGCCAAGTGCTGGAATGTCATTTTCCACTATTTGTCAGGTGAGCTTGCCATTTGAGATCGCGATGTCAGGCACACAGTGGCCATCATGCATGAAACTTAACTTAATGCCCGTTTTCTTCAAACCAATCGAGCTTTTGTGAAAACTAGAGAACAAAGCGCAGTGCAGCCCTCCAGCCATTCACGAGACTGATGGGCTGGAAAGGACCCTCTTGTAGCTGAAACGTCCACTTTTGCCTTATTAATTTAAACAACAGTTTAAGACAAAGCCTATCAAACATTAGATAAGCATTTTAAGTTAATGGGCCATCTAGTCCTATTTTTCAGCAAGCATCTTGCATCCTATTTTTACTGCAACATCCATTATTAATAGGCACATTATTGCTGACAGAAGGCCTAGCTAAATATGTGAATTTCGTTATTCAGTTTTGGGTCATTAACTACGGAAGGCTTGTAAACATAATGGTATCTAGCAACATAGGACGCCTTCATTAAGATGTATTATTCTACTGCTGATGTGACGATCATATACTACTAAGTATGCAGTACACACCAAATATGTACAGATTTATTTTTAAACGAGTGGAATGGTTAGCTGTTCATACCATGAGTTAATCTCTATTCTGCACAGCCAGAGACGTTACTTTGACAGAGAAACATGAAACAACTCTTAAGGAGAAGCTCTGTATCAGATTCTCTGGAACAACACTTGAATAGACTGTCTAAGGCACTTTCTTTGGAGTGCCTGGGGGTTTCTCTAGATGAGATGCTGGAGAGTCATGGTTTTCGGCATTTTCATCTGGTTGCATTCTCAATTATTCTAGAGCCATAATTGACAATCCTGTCTCCCTGTTAGTAAACATAGAAGTACTAGATAAAAAGCACCATCAGCCATATTCGTCTACTAGAAGAATTTTGTACAGAGATAGTAAAACAATCCTCTTATTAGTGCCTAGCAAAATCAGATATGCAATCTTTTGAGTTTTGATGTTAACACAAAACTTCATTCTTGTTGGAATGAGGTCTCCCTGATTTGACAATAAGTTCTTGTCTTTTGTTTCGGAGCACATCCCAGTTCCCAAACTGTCAAGATTTTTCTAGAAGCAGCCCTCCGACCCCACTCTGAGTCATAAATCATACCAAGTAGAAAATTTCCAGTGTTTTACTGTTTTTAAATAAACAGATTACAATAGGTAAAACATACAATCAGATTACTGAACAGTGTAAAAAAAATCTCCCATGAATAATTCTTAATGTGATTGACAAAAGGAAAAGAAAGTCGGACTAGATAAAACAAGAAATGTCAATTTAGCTCTACTGAGTATTGATAGACCAAGTTAGCCTAACCATAGCAAGATGAACAAAGTTACTTAGCTAGATTAGGGATTAATATGATTTCGTACCAACCTGTCAATTGTTTTCAACCTAGTGCCGATTGGTCATTCTTTGGTACAGAGATGACTGCCTTAACATTCCCTGATCCATTCTTCTAAGGAATAAAACTACAAATCAAGGATTCAGAATACTGAATATGAGTTCACCTGATTTGTAGTTCCTGTAACTGCTGCAAGCTAGGGCTGTGGGTTTGGTGACACCTGCTACTGTAAAGCTTTTGTACTACTTGGTAGTGGTAGTGAAAGTCCCAAGTTCTGTTCCTGGCATCTCCAGGTACAAGATGATGATGATAGGGTTGAGAAAGACCATTGCTGGCGACCTTGGAGAGCTTCTACCAGTCAGGATGGATATTCATGAGCTGGATGGACCACTGGCCTGACTCAGTACAAGGCAGGTTCATATTAAGATCTTATGGTTAGTCCTAACAGTGCTTCTGTTTTTGTGTTCCTATGTCATGTGCTAAGTGCCATCAAGTTGCTTCCGACTCATGGCGACCCTATGAATTAATGGCCTCCAAAACTAAAGTTCCTATGAGAAATACTAATAACCCATCCTTGATTTTGCCATATATATTTAGCTTCCTAGTTGGAAAAATTGAGGTCCTCTTATAAAAGTTCATCTGCGTGGCTTCTATGCAGTCCCACATTGAAGACTGCGCAGGCCAGCCACGGATAAGATTTGTCAGCTTCTAGCAAATCTAAAAGAGAGTGCTCCCCCTCCCCTTGGGGCATGCAATCTCCCCGCCCATGGTCACATGACCCAAGGGGGAGGGAGCACTCTTCCCTCCAGTTCTCTTTCTGCCGCCATGGAGAGAGAACGTGTCAGCACCTTCCTCTAGCCATGGAGCCCAAAAAAGCTCCACTTTTCAAGAAATGTAGTGTGTGTGGTACTAAGATGGCGAAGAATGATTCCCACACTGAATGCCTCCTTTGTCTGGGGGAAGGCCACATTCCGGCAACTTGTAAAAGTTGCTCCAAATTCACCAACAAGGCCTTGACGGTTCGGTCGACTCGATTACTTTATCATCTTTACAAAGAGTCACTTCACCCACGAGGTCATTCTGCTGAACCGGGTACTTCGACCGGTAAGACCCAACTCGATGTGGGACCCACTACAAAAAAGTCCAAAAAAGTTGGCCCTTCTAAGAAGCCTTCCTCCGTCGTTATTCGGCCAGCAAAGTTTATTGCTCCGGTTTCGCAAGATGGCCGCGGCCGCGGCTCATCGCATCATGCTTTCTGCTCCAAATCGCCTCGGCGTCAATCACCTTCGAGGTCGCCGAAGTCCCTTCGACGCCGATCGCCTTCGGCATCCCCTCGACGCTGATCCTAAGCCAAGTTGCCTCGCTCGCCTCGTCCAGACGAAGCTGCACAGCAGCCCATTACCATCGAGGATTCGCCTCCTCATTCCCTGGCTACCCCCTCGGTTCCGTGTCCGAGCAGGGCCCAGGAAGACTCGGATGAGTTCAAACAGTACCTCCTTCACCTCTATAAAGATGTGCCTCCGGTGCTTAACAAGTCCCCACGGCCTGATGATAAAGGGCCTCAGGCAGAACCTACAGAGTTCCAGATCGGTGCCGGATCCACGCGGCGTCGGTCGAACTTGCGCTGTCGCTGATCTACCCGTCGGAGTCGATCTTCTTCTTGACGTCTATCTTCTTCTCGCCGTCGAGCCGATCGTCAGAGTCGATCCGGTTCCTGCAGACGCCGGTCACCTTCTCGACGGAGTCTATCCCATCGTCGGAGTCGATCCCGTCGTCGGAGCCGTTCGTCCCATCGGAGCCGTCAGTGCTGATCCAGTCGTTGGCGCCGATCCATTTCTCGCCGCTCCCACTCTCATCGGTCTTCATCTAGACTGTCTTCCTCCGGTCATAGCCGTTCCTCCCGCACATATCCCAGCCGTTCAACAACACCAGTCATCATCTAAACAGTCAGTTACCAGACATTGCCGTTCACTTTATCCACTTGGTACAGATGATCAACCTTGCTGTTCTTCATCCAAACAGCCAAACACCGGACATAGCCATTCACTTTGTTCATGCAGTCCGATCAGTCAGAGGCGCCACTACTCTTCTAGGAGCCGGTCTCCCTCTCATCGGCATCGAGAGGTTTCTCGGCGCCAATATCCTACTCCTTCCGTCTACTCGGGCTCTTCGGTCGACCGTCATCGTCGTCACTGACGCTCCCGGTCATGCTTGCCTTCTGGAGGCTCTCGTCGGCATCGACACATGCCGTCTCGTCGTCCTGATGATCTTTCCAAGAATTCCGTTCGTCCAAGGCAAGAGTCGCTTCGCAAGCCTCCCCTCTCCAGGTCTCCTTCTATGTCAAGGGACACTGATCCATCTGAGTATGACGCCTCCTACTCCCCTGATGAGGATGAGGAATCCCGTACTTCAGCTCCCTCATTCGAGGACACTGTTGGGGACTCTAAGCCGCTCTCTCCTACGGGAGATGTCTGTTTATATGCGGAGCAGCTCATCCGCATGGCGAAAGCTCTCAAAATTGAGTTTAAGCCGGAGGACTCCGGCCCTATAGATGATATTATGGATATCCTCCATAACCCTGACGTAGGCCCCGTGGCCCTTCCTATGATAAAGAGCATTCTGGAAGTGATCCGTAACAACTGGGCTAAGCCTGCTTTGGTCCCCCCTTCCACCAAACGAGTAGAGAATCTTTACAAGATTCGCAGGGAAGGTGGAGAATTTCTTTACCAGCATCCCCCTCCTAATTCCGTAATAGTGGAGGCTTTGCCTGGTAAATATAGGTCTGGAGCACACTCCTCCCCGCAGGATAAGGAAGGCCATAAACTAGATACCCTTGCCAGAAAAATTTACACTTCCACTGCGGTGGGTCTCCGTATTTCCAATTTCCTTGCCATCATGGCCAGGTATCAATACTCCCTCTGGGATTGTATATCCCCTCAAATCTCCCAGGAGTGGGAGGCATGGATTTTATATTGCAACAATGAACTTACTATGAAAAATGTTAAAGGTTATGATTTAGTCTAATTCAATTGTTAACCATAGTTATATTGCATAATTAAATGAAAGAGGAAATTAAGTATTTTAAAATAATTGCAAAGAGGATTACTGAGATAAGTTAGTGATAGAAGAGGGAAGAGGGGAAGTCAGGAGATTTATGTAGCAGTAATATATATTGTAGATTAAAATAAAGATTTAGAAGGGATTAAATGACAATGTTAATCAAATGTATGGAACTATATAAGAAAATATTTTTTTTTAAAAAAAATCTCCATCCTTCCCGACAATCAATGTCCCTCGGCAGTAGCCATTCAGTCCAAACGCATGTCCCTTGCAAGGCAACATCTTACAGCTGCACGCCATATGGCGGATTCCTCTAGTAAAGCCATTGCCTCTGCCATTGTCATTCGCCGGCATGCCTGGCTGCGCCAGACTGCTCTCCCCTATGACACTCAAGCCCGTATTGAGGACCTTCCTTTTGAAGGGACATCCTTGTTCAGTGGCCAAACTGATACTTTCCTGGATTGCCTGAAAAAGAACAAAACAAATGCCAAATCCTTAGGGATTGCTCCCCAAGCCCCCGATTTTAAGTGGCGTTATTTTGGCCATCAAGCCAACCAATCTTCCCGCCTATATCGTCTCCAGGGTTCCTTCCAACAACCCTCCTTCCGCCCGTCCTTTCCCCGCCCGCAGCAGGACAGGAAGTTCCCACCCAAACCCAGGGTCTGTAAAGGCCCCAGAGGGTCTCCCGGCCATTTCAACAAACCGAAGCAGGCATGACTAGACGTGTCTGCTTGCTTTCTTGATCGCCTGTCGGCTTTCTACCATTCATGGTCTGCTATTACCAGTGATGTTTGGGTTCTCAAAATAATAAATGTTGGTTACTTCATAGAATTTGATATGTTACCTCCATATAGGCCCACGGGGCGCTCCCTTTCGCCGGCCCCAGACCTACTCGTACAAGAGGTTACCACTCTCCTGTCTAAGGGAGCCATTTCAGAGGTTGCACTTTTGGAACGGAATCGCTGGTTTTACTCCCGCTTTTTTCTTGTGGATAAAAAAGGGGGGAAGCACCCTATCCTGGATCTCCAGGACCTTAACGCCTTTATTAGGACCAGGAAGTTCTATATGCTCACGCTCCCAGAAGTGCTTCCCCTCCTGGATAAACATATGTGGTTCGTGGTGTTAGATCTCCGCGACGCTTATTTCCACATCGCAATTCATACTGAGTGTCGCCAATACCTAAAGTTTGAATGCAATGGAAAATGTTACCAGTACAATGTGTTGCCCTTCGGGTTGTCCACAGCCCCCAGGACATTTACAAAGTGCCTTGCAGTGGTGGTAGCCCACCTTGCTCTGAAGGGTTGCGTAATATTTCCCTACCTTGATGATTGGTTGGTAGTGGGTCCTTCACAATTGGAATTGGCCACACAGGTGGACTTAATCGTCTCAGTCCTTAACAATCTGGGTCTTTTGGTTAATTTTTCTAAGTCTAAGCTTGTACCTGTGCAAATACAAACCTTCATTGGGGCACAGTTGGATGCTGTCCAAGCCAGAGCCTTCCTCCCTGTACAGAGGGCTCGCGCCATCCAAAAAATGGTGGCTAAATTCACACAAAAAACGGTTTCAAATGGCCCATCATATACAGAAATTGTTAGGCCTCATGGCCTCTACTACGGCCGTGGTGGAGTTTGCGAGGCTCTGTATGCGCCCGCTCCAAAACTGGTTCCTCCGGGTGTTCAGGCTCAATGTTGATCCCCAATACAAACGCCTTTCCATCCCTAGATATGTTATTTCTTCCTTGCAATGGTGGGCACACGATGCCTACATCCTCTCAGGTGTCCCCTTTAATCGCCCTTCTCCTCAGAAGTACCTGTTCACAGACGCTTCCTTGTCAGGCTGGGGAGCTCATTGTGGTGACCTTACGGCCCGGGGTACTTGGTCTTCCCTAGAATCCTGGTTGCACATCAATTTGTTGGAGCTGCGTGCTATCCATCTTGCTCTGTCTTCATTCACAGGGCACCTGGACGGACAGCACATTCAGATCGCCACAGACAGCTCCACTGCCCAGTTCTATATAAACAAGCAGGGCGGCACAGGGTCCTTTTCGCTCTCCAAAGAAGCCAGCGACATCTGGGAATGGGCCATATCTCACCACGCTACTCTCGTAGTGATTCACATTGTGGGCAAGAACAATACACTAGCAGACGCTCTAAGTCGCCTTCCCAATCAAGCGCACGAGCTCACCCTGAGCAGCGATTGTCTCCACCAAATATTCCGTCATTGGGGTTATCCGCAAGTAGACCTTTTTGCCACACACCTCAACTCAGTGTGTCCCAGGTTCTATTCGAGGGCAGGAGCCAGCCCGGGCTCAATGGGAGATGCCTTTCAGGCAGTTTGGAATGGGGCTCTGTTTTATCTCTTTCCCCCATTCCCTCTACTTCATAAGGCCCTAGCCAAGATGAACCACGACAAGACAGATGCCATCATTGTCACTCCGTTTTGGCCCAGGAGGTCGTGGTTTGCAGTGCTCATGTCACTTGCACAAGGGAATTACATTCTTCTTCCGAGGAATCCCTCCCACTCCCCCCCGGACCTGCAGCTTGCGGTCTGGAGGGTCTACCCCGGGGCAGTGGTCCAACAGGGTAGCTAAGGTTCTGCTGCATTCGTTAAAGTCTTCCACACGGCGGTCCTATGACGCTAAATGGAGACGTTTTTCTGATTGGGTTAAGGTTAAAAATATTTCACCAATCAATTGCCCACTGTCTGTTGTGTTTGATTACCTTCTATCCCTCAAAGATGATGGCTTATCTAATTCTTCCATTAAAGTTTATTTAGCCGCAATATCGGCTTTTCATCCGGATATTGACTCCTTCTCAGTTTTTCTCATCCCCTTTCCAAAAAGTTTTTGAAGGGTCTCAATAACTTGTACCCTCCTGTCACTCCACCAGTTCCCCAGTGGAGTCTCTCCTTAGTCCTGTCACAACTCATGAGACCTCCGTTTGAGCCATTAGCTACTTGCGAATTGGCCTTACTATCGTTCAAGGCGGCCTTTTTAGTCGTCATTACCTCGGCAAAGAGGGTGAGCGACATGTCAACACTGTCACATTCCCCTCCTTATACTAAGTTCCACTCGGATAGGGTAGTATTTGAAGTCTAAGATCTCCTTTTTACCTAAGGTGGTTTCAGCCTTCCACCTTACACAGGACATTGTCCTTCCCGTTTTTTCCCCTCACCCATCCTCTGATGCTGATAGAGCATTACATTCCCTCGATGTCCGCAGAGCCCTTCTTTTTTACATTGAAAGGTCTCAGAATTTCCGTAAAGATGACAGCCTTTTTGTTTGCTTCGGTGGACACCGCAAGGGTCGTCGTGCTTCTCCTCAGACCCTCTCGAGGTGGATCACGTCAACCATCAAAATGGCATATGAGTTTGCTCACCAGGAGTGCCCTCCTATGATCAAAGCGCATTCTACCAGAGCGTATGCGGCTTCCATCGCCTTTTCCTCTAAGATAGATCTCTGGGACATCTGTAAGGCTGCTACCTGGTCCACGCCCTCTACGTTTATGAAACACTATGCTATGGATGTGGACTCGGCAAGAGATGCAGCCGTGGGACGTGCCGTACTGCAGTCTTTATTTCGTACTGCAGACTGTCCCACACCCACCGTCCTGGTAAGCGAGCTCGCTACTCTCCCAATGTGGGACTGCATAGAAGCCACGCAGATGAAAAACAGAGTTTCACTTACTTGTAACTGTTGTTCATCTGGTGGATCTTCTATGCAGGCACCCATCCCTCCCTCCTTCCCCGCTGTGGGACCTCTCCGCTAGACCAGTGGTTGGTTCCGTGGCGGCCGGTTGGCGAACTGGAGGGAAGAGTGCTCCCTCCCCCTTGGGTCATGTGACCGTGGGCGGGGAGATTGCATGCCGCAAGGGGAGGGGGAGCACTCTCTTTTAGATTTTTCTAGAAGCTGACAAATCTTATCCATGGCTGGCCTGTGCCTGCGCAGTCTCCAATGTGTGCCTGCATAGAAGATCCACCAGATGAACAACAGTTACAGGTAAGTGAAACTCTGTTTTTACTTGTGTCAGTTATTCAATATTATTATTCCCTTGGATGTGAAAAGACATTAATGGTGTTGATCAGAAGCTTTCAGAATCAGTGCAAATACTGTGGACTTGAAGGGTGTTTTTAGTGTGGTCCTCAACTGAATTACATCCTTCTATGACCATTGAAGTCAGTGTGGTTAGAAGGGTATAACTCTGTTTAGGATTGCAATGTCATGCTAGGTTAATATTAAAAATATTTTGCAAAACAAGAGCCAGCTTTTACATTCTTTTAGTTGGGGTAGCAGTTATTGGAGTTATTTGCCCATGTATCTCATGTATCCCCAAATATTATATTACACAACAAGTAAAATCTTAATAGTGGTTTTAGCAAGGAAATGGAAACAACCATCCATTACAGACATAGAAGAATGGAGGGACAAATTATTGGAATATGCCCTGATGGCAAAAATGACCCATATAATAAATATCAACAGTGACTCCGCCTTTGAGCAGCACAATGAGACATGGAAATCTTTTTATATTTGCACAGAGGCTCATAAACAGTAACAAGATTGTGAAAGTTAAGGTTTGAACTAGACGTATTATAATGTAATTCTAATTTTACTTAACAGAAAATTATTAGGTTCGTTAATGTATTAATCGGTTATAGATAATGACTATTTTTTGTATATCTTATTCATATGACTAGCCCAAGTGATGAAGATTTTGGTAACGTTATTTGCTTGTTCTGCGGGCCAGTGTTCTTACTTACCGCACATTCCTGACCTTTAAGGGCGAAAGCCCTTCGGAGGCCATGAAGGCGCTGCACCGGCTTTGGGTTCCTCCACGCCAGCATCCAGGCTACTTACGCTGCTGTTAGGCAGCCTCCTGTCCCCGTTTGCCCCAGGGCGTAAAGGCCCCGTTTGACAAAAAAAAAGCCTCTAAAAGGCTTTTTGTTTTTGTATTTCGGCGGCTGTGGAACAGCTTAGGAGGCGGTGCGCCGGCACCTCCTCCTTGCTGTCCCCGGCTGCCACCAGCTCAGGAATGGGCTGTCAGTCTAAGACCGCTCCATGTGTCTCCCTGTGTTCTGAATTATTCACAAACATCCACCGTTATAGTGGCAGGTAAAAACAAATATAGTTTTTTAAAATGCTGTAATAAATCCAGAAAGAAAGCTGAGTCGTTTTCATTTTCATTCCCTTTGCTGCTTTACAAGTAGCTAAACATATTCTTTGTGTAGGCGATTAAAATGATGAGAAACTTCAGTACTTTTTTAAAAATAATTAAAGTACTTTGCTCTTTTTAAGGGTTTCCCCCCCCCCTTCTCAAGGGAAGTGGATTTCCTCACAAGTTCTTACCAGCTGCAAAAAAATACCAGGAAACGACTGACTAAACAGTGCACATAAAATTAAGCAAAGAAATTAGAAAACAATACTCTAATTAAAAAGAACCAATGGGAAGTGCGAACATTGGGAAATTCAATTTTAAATCTTTGGCACCCTTCTGATACGGATAAACAGAGTGTTTGCCAAACAGCAGTCTTCTCCACCTGCCTTCACAAAGCATCCCACACTTGAAGCACTGTTTTGAATATTGGTAATTGACACAAAAGCATTAAAACAGTCATCTATTGTGTGCTGTGTGTGTGTTTGCTGGAAGGAACAGGTCTTTTTCTTTCTTGTTTTCTAACAAACGACATTAAGATGAAGAATAAATCCACCAAGCACTGTTTATTTTGAATGCTTAAGGTGCATTAGTACAGGACTTTTACCACATCTAACTTGAAATCTGTCACTGGAGGCACCTGTAGTATCAGATGGGTCAACTCTACAAGATGCAGTGTAGTCCCAAAAATCCCAGTTGAACTAGTAGTAAAGAAGAAGAAGAGTTGGTTTTTATATGCCGACTTTCTCTACCACTTAAGGGAGACTCAAACCGGCTTACAATCACCTTCCCTTCCCCTTCCCACAACAGACACCCTGTGAGGTAGGTGGGGCTGAGAGAGCTGTGACTAGCCCAAGGTCACCCAAAAGGCTTCGTGTGGAGGAGTGGGGAAACAAATCCAGTTCACCAGATTAGCCTCCGCCGCTCATGTGGAGGAGTGGGGAATCAAACCCGGTTCTCCTGATCAGAGTCCACCATTCTAAACCACAGCTCTTAACCACTACGCCTGAATTATTCCAGGATAGGCAAAAAAAGAAAACAGTGGACTGAATAAATCTTTCCTTATGAAAGCTACCACATCTATTTATTTAATATATTCATTTTATTTAATATATCCATTTTGCAAATGCATGCTCTGCACACTAAGAATATTTATATATCATATGAGAATAAATTGAAGAGACTTCACATGCTCAGCCTTCACAAAAAATGGTTGTCCTTAGTTTTTACTAGCTTGGTACTCATCTGGGGACATTTGTCCAAAATAACCATGACCAGTTTGTCTATTATGTTGCACATATAGAGCAAGGATATGCTGTGTACCACCTTCTCTCTCTGAGCATACAAAGCTGCTTTAAACTAAGTCAGATCATTGGTCTGTCAAGCCTGCCTTTGTCTACTCTGCCTGGCAGGTGTTCTCCAAATTTGCAGTCAGAGGCATTTTCCATCCCATTTCTCTAATTCAAAGTGCCAGGAATCAACCCCACAACTTTCTGCTTGCACTCCACCACAAAGCTATGAGTCTTCCTGTGCTGCAATTTTCTATGGTTCACATATTCATTTTATTATGTGATAACTACAATTGCTGCATGAATAATGAAATGTGCACACTTATCTCCTGTCCAGATACCAAAGCTCAAAAGGAGAAATGGAGGGATGGGGAGAATTAGACATATTCTGGAACATCATTGCAAGTCCCAACTGGGACAGATCTCATCTTGTTGGGTGGGTTCATTCAGAAAAAGCAGAAGAAATTACCTCTAGAGTTACCAACTGGAGAACATGGAAATAAAATAAGGATCAAAGGAGAGCCAGCATGGTGTAGTGGTTAAGAGCGGTGGTTTGGAGTGGTGGAGTCTGATCTGGAGAACCGGGTTTGATTCCCCACTCTTCCATATGAGCAGCGGATGCTAATCTGGTGAACTGGATTTGTTTCCCCACTCCTCCACACAAAGCCAGCTGGGTGACCTTGGGCTAGTCACAGCTCTTAGAGCTCTCTCACAGGGTGTCTGTTGTGGGGAGGGGAAGGGAAGGGGATTGTAAGCAGGTTTGAGTCTCCCTTAAGTGGTAGAGAAAATCGGTATATAAAAACGAACTCTTCTTCAAACGTGATGTAGGTAAATGTATTGTTGATGCCTATGCCTATTCCTGCTTCCTTTTCAGATCCCACCTCCTCAGTTCCAAAGACCTAGTCCTTCTATTATTCGTGCCCAGAAGGTGGATATTCTGAGGTGTGAAATTCAAGTGAAGCATGAGTCAGACTACCGGAATGCTCTAGTATCCATCAAAGACCGTGTGAAAGAAATTGAAGGTCCTGACATCAAAGAGAGTCTACAGGATCAGATCCGCCAGTGGTTCATTGAGTGCCGGTGAGGATATAGCAAAAGAACAAAAAAAAAACTTAATTCAGGAATCACAACACTCTTTTAAGTAATTCCTTTGGACCACATATGCTGCTTTAATAGGGAAAACGGTTTGTACAAAAACATCTCCCTCAGAGGACAGATTAGGCAGGGTGCCCCCAACCTTTTTGAGCATCTCTGGGCATCTTTGGAATTCTGACACGGGGGTGGGCGCAACCATAAAATGGCTGCCACGGGAGATGGAGCCAACCACAAAACGGCTGCCACTGGAGGCAGAGCACACACTCACCCAGAGGAAATCCGGGTTCAGAGGAGAAGAGGTATAATTTAAAATATGCACCGGGAGAGAAAATTGAGAGAATAAAACCAAAACTGTGGTGGCAGCTGCTGTAGAAGCAATTTAAGTTTAATCTGCATAGTCAAACAGAAGATTCACCCACTTTCTGAAAACATTTGAAGGGTGCCAGCCTAGACATAGATTTACTTTTTCAGCAACAATTAGGCCAACAAAGCAGGCCTGTTTGAGTTCCCCCTTTCCTTCTGTAATGTCCAGCACAATTTATTTTTCCTGATGTTATTAGACTACGTGTTTCCCTAGTCCTTCACATCATCTGCAGGCATTATGATGTTAGGACACAAGATAATTTGTAGTTAACATGGGGATGAGGCTCTGTCTGGTGTTGCTTCCCCCCCACCTCAGTTGTTCTTTTCAGTGTTTCATTCTTTCCTTAAAGGTTTTGTGTTCTTTTGCAGCAAAAGTACTCTAATTCAGGGGTGCTCAAACATTATAATTTAGAACCTTCCTGAGTAAACGGCAATCCAGTGTTAGTGAAATGCCAACATTAGATGGTACACCTTGGTTTGGTTTCTCTCCAGCATGGAGACAAGAATATCTAAAGGAAAGGATTGGAGCAGGGACACACTTTCATGTTGCAGGGGAAGGCAAGGGTCCCCGGTTCTGCCTCTTTATTTCATTCATATATGGTGTGACTGTGTTATGTGCCGACATGTTGCTTCCAGCTTATAGTGACCCTATGAATGGATGACCTTCAATATATCCTATTGTTAACAGCCATGCTCAGGTCTTGCATACTGAAGGCCATGACTTCTTTTATTGAGTCAATCCAACTCATGTTGGGTCTTCCTCTTTTCCTGCTACCTTCAACTTTTCCTCGCATTGTTGTCTTTTCCAGTGAGTCCTGTCTTTTCATGATGCGAACAAAGTATGAGAGCCTCCATTTAGTCCTTTTAGTTTGTCGGGAGAATTCAGGCTTAATTTGATCTAGAACCCAACTCATTTGTTGTTGTTGGCGTAGTGATTAAGAGTGGCGGACTCTAACCTGGAGAACCAGGTTTGATTCTCCACTCCTACACATGAAGCCTGCTGGGCGACCTTGGGCTAGTCACAGTTATCTCTGAATTCTCTCAGCCCCACCTACCTCACAAGGTGTTTGTTGTGGGGAAGGGAAGGTGAATGTAAGCCACTTTGAGACTCCAGAAAGGTACAGAAAAGTGGGGTGTAAAAGCCAACTCTTCTTCTTTTTTGTTTTTTTGTTTTTGGCGGTCCATGGTACCTGTAAAACTCTCCTCCAAAACCACATGAATGACTCAGTTTTCTTCCTGTCAGCTTTCCCCACTGTCCAACTTTGACATCCATATATAATAATGGGGAATAGCATAGTATAAATTATGTTGATCTTGGCCTCTAGCAACATGTCCTTACAATTAAGGATCTTTTCTAGTTCCTTCATGGCTGCCCTTCCAAGTCTCAATATCCTTCTGATTTCTTGGTTGCAGCCTCCCTTTTGGTTGATGATTGAATGGTGTGATTAGAGAACCACTAATTGAACAGCAACATACTACAACTATTTCATTACATCATTTCTAGTCTGCGTTTCTCACGAATACTCAATACAGATTACAGCTGAAAACAATGCAGGAAGAACATTATGATACATCTGACAAATAAATTACAGAACAACATGCTAAAACACAGTTAATACAAAACATAATAGGATTACAAGATTGGAGAACAATGCAATGAAACATTATACTGCATACAGTAAACAGTGTAGTGAAGCTGGTTTACAGAATTAGAGAGGAATGCAATAAAAGCAGCATAACATGTACAACAAAGACTGTCTTGAGTTCTTCAGACATTAACTACAACCTTATTCATTTTATAAAAAATTCCTTTCAGAACAATTTCGTTTTACGCATTCTGTGGAATGATAGGACAAATATTAAAGGCAGGATGAACCATAGGAAGGGAAGAGTCAATTACTGTTCTTTTAGTGCACAACAAAGTAGACATTCAACAGGTGCAGTGCCATCACTGCAAAAAGCCTTGTCTCTACTTTGCAGCCAGGAGCAGGGCTTGCAAGGAAGAACTTAAGTGGAGATAACGGCTGGTCCCGCTCTACTCCTCTGGTAGAGATGGTAGTGTTGTTGATGACTGGGAGAGATAGTTGCTCTTGTCTCTGTATGGGAGCATGATGCTAGATCCTGTTAGCCAGATGAAAGGGTAACAGATGCCCTTGCCCCAGGGCATCAGCACCTTACATTCCCACATGAGTGCCATTCTCCTGCTGCTCTGGCACCAGGAACCTTGTTCCAGAAAGTATTTCGGGCAGGCATTATGGTCAACACCAAAATCTGTGCAAAAATGGATCACCTCTTCACTCTGAGCACTGAAGCCATGAGAGTTTTGTTGTGCACTAAAAGAACAGTAATTGACTCTTCCCTTCCTATGGTTCATCCTGCCTTTAATACCACACATTTCAGATCCCAGATTCTGAACTACAGACTGGCAGTGCATGCACTGAGAAGTCCTGAATCCAGTCTCTAGGAACAGTGCCCAGGTCACTGCAGACGAGGAGCTCAATTTAGGTACGGAGGTAGGGCCTAACTGGGTCTCATGACCAGCTCCAAACCACTCTTGCTGTTTATGATCCTCTACTGCACTGGAAACAAAAGTATGCCCTACTAGAATGTGTGCCCTACTAGAATGTGACCACAGCCCCCCCCCCAAATGGTGATACTGGGCTGTCGCCAAGACAGCATAATGTAGTGGTTAAGAGGGGTGGTTTGGAGCGGTGGACTCTGATCTGGAGAACCCGGTTTGATTCCCTGCTCCTCCACAAGAGCGGCAGAGGCTAATCTGGTGAACCAGGTTGGTTTCCCCACTCCTACACACGAAGCCAGCTGGGTGACCTTGGGCTAGTCACAGCTCTCTCAGCCCCACCTACCTCACAGGGTGTCTGTTGTGGGTAGGGGAAGGGGATAGTAAGCTGGTTTGAGTCTCCCTTAAGTGGTAGAGAAAGTCGGCATATGAAAACCAACTCTTCTTCTCTTTGACTGTGGTTCCTCCTCAGCGAAATGAATGAAATTGAAACACTCTGCTGTTTCCAAAATATTGGTATCACAGCCCTACACCAAGATGTTATTGGCCATACAAACATAAGAGTAGAATTTCCTTGTCTTCTTTGGATGAAATAGAACAGCAATTCTATCTGGGCCCCCTTCCTGCAAGAGTGATGAGATACTGAGGGAGTCCTATGTTGTGCAGAGGTGACTGCTGAAGAAATGGGGAGCAAAGGCCCTCAGCAGTATTACTACAGCAAGGAACTATTCACACAGTGGACAACCAGGTTGCCATAGTATTTAAGTCCTTTCGGCAGCTGCCTTTTGCTCTGCTTGTGCTGTCACGGTTAGAAGTACAGAGTTAATCTGGCTGTTTTACTTGTTTTATGGTTCAACTAGCAGTCTCCCAGAAGTCTGTGGAAACTGTACCTCAAAACCTGACATGCCTTGTTTTCAAAAGTTGCCCAATTTGACATTTTAATATTAATTTAGAAGAAGAAGAAGAAAAAAAAGAATTGGTTTTTATATGCTGACTTTCTCTGCCGCTTAAGGAAGAATCAAATAGGCTTACAATCACCTTCCCTCCCCACAACAGACACCTTGTGAGGTAGGTGGGGCAAGGTCACCCAGCTGGCCTCGTGTGTAGGAGTGGGGAAACAAATCCAGTTCACCAGATTATCCTCTGCCGCTCATGTGGAGGAGTGGGGAATCAAACCCGATTCTCCAGATCAGACTCCACCACTCCAAACCACCGCTCTTAAACACTACACCACGCTGG
Organism: Euleptes europaea; assembly: GCF_029931775.1. NCBI lineage: Eukaryota > Metazoa > Chordata > Lepidosauria > Squamata > Sphaerodactylidae > Euleptes > Euleptes europaea. Next base: position 15,146,276 of record NC_079321.1, read on the forward strand.
CTCCCATATAATATACAGTAATAAAATATATTAATATTTTAATATTTGGCATATAATGTAGGAAGCGTGCTTCTCCAAATTAATTGTGTTTTCGCTGCATGTACATAGCTGGCCAATACCTCTTTTCATGCTAAAAGTCAACAACACAAAATGCAGAGAGTCAGAATAGCATTAAGAACAATTCTGCACATGCTATGAGTGTGCTGATTTTAAACATCAAAGAAATATTCTGAGTATAAATAGCAGCGATGATTGCAATTCATTCTTCAAGGTAGGGCAGCCTTCATCAATCCTGAATAGTATTTTTAGGTTTATTATACTTCAGCTTAGTATTATTAAAATGGCCACATTATGCTTAAGATGTTTTAAAGTTCTGTAGAATTTCAGAATCCTGATGTTTCTGGCGAGAGATGTGGGTTTTCATTGAACATAGGGCCTTTGGGAAACACAGTGTGCCATAAAGGCCGCAACATGTCTTGTGGCCTCTGGCTAGTACACTTGAGTCCGGCTTTTGTGAAGGTTCATTTGTGTGATTCTAAAGTGCCTCAGGGAATTGTGCATTGGCATTGCTGACCTCATAACAGAAGAGCTAAGTAACAGTAACTTTCATGTGCAACATTGTGCATTGTTCTGGACAGCAATGTACACCTGAACACATGAAGCTGCCTTGTACTAAATCTGCCTTGTACTTGGTCCATCGTCGTCAGTATTGTCTACTCAGACCGGCAGCGGCTGTCCAGGGTCTCAGGCAGAGGTCTTTGATATCACCTACTTGCCTAGTCCCTTTAACTGGAGATGCCAGGGATTGAACCTGGGACTTTCTGCCTGCCAAGAAGATGCTCTACCACTGAGCCAGGCCCCTCCTTTGATACCCTGAGCCCTTCTGCCTGCTCTAGTCACGGCCCCTTCCCTAATGTAGGAGGTTTCTAGAGGGAGAAGAGATAAATGTCCTTTCACAGTAGATTTACAGCCCAATCCTGAGAGCCTACTAGCCACAGTGTGGCTACGCTGATGTGGCTTCATCATGGCAGAGGAGCTGCTGCTTGGTTCCCTATGAGGGGACAACATGCTCCCCCCACCACATGAAAAAGAAGCTGGTTTTTATATCCCAGCTTTCTCTACCACTAAAGGAAGAATCAAACCGGCTTACAATCCCTTCCCCTCTCCATAACAGACACCCTGTGAAGTAGTTGGGGCTGAGAGCTCTGTGAGAGCTGTGACTAGCCCAAGGTCACCCAGCTGGCTTCGTGTGTAGGAATGGGGAAACATATCCAGTTCACAAGATTAGTGTTCTCCGCTCACGCGGAGGAGTGGGGAATCAAACCTGGTTCTCTGGATCAGAGTACACTGCTCCAAACCACCGTTCTTAACCATGACACCACGCTGGCTCATGTGAGGCTTAGGGCACACAGCTGATGTGCTGGAGCCCCTGGCAACCCAAGCAACACCCATCAGTCAGGGAACAGAGCCCAATAACATCCCTGTGAATGGCATGCAGAGGCACAGCCAGTCCCCCCAGAGGCCATGGCCCCCAGATGTCACCCCCCCACACACAGAAGACAGAGAGGAAAGACCCACCAAAAGCGGGAGCCCTGGGGTCAACACGTTCCAGGATGTGTGCTAAAGTTCCAGCCTTTTGCCAAGCTCCCTTTTGCCATACAGCAGTACTGAAGACACCAGAGCGGCAAGCTGCAGCCCTAACATCACCACCAGTCAGTCTTATTTGAGCTGTGCAGAGAATATCACCAAGACTGCCAATGGCCCAGCAGAAAAGCACTGGGGCAACATGTCATTTCCTGCGGAGTGACTGGCAGGCTGCCCAAGTCTGCCCAGCCCAGTTCAGCATCAGCTGTCAGCCTGAAAGCAGAAAGCAGCCCTGTCAAGCGGGATGCCATGACAGCTTTGCCATCCAGGAAAGACAGAAGGCCGTTTCCAGCAGTTTGCAGCTGCTGAGGGATGATTGGTTACTGATGGCTATATGTTGGAGGTCATTTCCATGAAGTGTACCCTGGAACCTGACACCGGGTAGCAGGTCTGTCAGCTTATTCTGGAGACGGGCCATTACAACTGTGCTGGTGGAACCGAGTCCAGTCCAGAGACTGAAGATCACTGGAGGATCTTCCGACCATAGTTCATCTTCAAAGCCCCCTTTCAGCTTTATTGCTCTGTAACCTACTAGGGATGGCTTTTGTCCAGCTGGGATGTAATCCCTTCAGCAAGGTTTCATGTCAGATCCATGCAGCAGCTAGCCACTGCCACCAGGTAGCTCAGCCACGACACATGCAGATGTGAATTCCATTCAGCATTGAGGACATCATACTCTGAGGGGTCTGTGGGGAAAGGAGAAGGTAGAAGCTCTGAATTCTTCAACAGTGTAGTCAGTTCCACTTACATGCAGACTGGCCCGCTTTCTTCGCTTCCCTGAACCATTATCCCCTCCTTCCCCTCTGCCTTACTTCAGAGGAGAGAGGAAAAGTGCCGTGCCTGGTCCATCCTTAAACTGTGGAGGGTCACGTCTTTCAGTTTCCTTCAGTGCTCTAACCTCAGTCTGAGGTCAGAGGGATCCCCTCTCCTTGATGTCACCTTAACTTTAAAAACTCTGCCGGTGACCAAGAGGAGGGGCTTACCCAGTAGTCAGACTGCCCACCTTAGAGCCACCAAGAATGGAAATTTATTGTACGTTTGAGATTTCCCTTTCCTTAGCAAATAAGTCAAATGTCAGAAGGTTTCCCTGAAGGTAGAAAGCTTGAAAACCATAAAATAAAGTATGTTTGCATTTTTCTTGGCAGAAAGAATGACCAAGCATGCTGGCTCACTAAGCAGAAGTGGTGTGGGCTAGGAGGGAAGGAACCTGCTAAATATTAGTAAGATATGGGACGTGTATGTTTTGAGGGTGGGAACATCTAGGGATCCTTTTGCAGACAATTTCCTACTATTTGAGACTTTAAATTCGTTTTCATTTTTTGGTGTGCTTTGATTTTTTGCATAACTCTTTCCATACTGATGATTTTGAAGGTGTGAAACGTTCTATTTCCAAAGAAAGAAAGGGAAGTGTAATTAAGCCCATGTGTAGTTACTCTGTTTTATGGGGTGTTGCTAGATTTATAGGAGGACAGGGACTCCGAACAGCTTCTGTGTAGTGGCAAAAGTTGCCTACTTTAGTGTACACTGGAAATTTATGAGTACTGACGTTAATGGAGGCAGCTTGATGGCTTTGGGGGGGATCAGGCGGAATCCCCCAGATTCATATATTTCCCATACTTGATGAAACAAAGATAAATCTCTGTACCATAAACCTGGAACAATTCAGCCAATTGAGCACCGGCGTTGTGCCACGCCTGTTCAAAGAGATCTCTTCTAACTTTCAAAAGCTAAAGAGCATAATCTCAAAATTTACAAAAGGCTGGTTGGTTTTGCCTTTAGATTATAATACAAAAAATGCTCAAATATCCATTGACATTTTTGTTCCCTCAATTTTAACAAAATAACACTATAGAGTGAATAAGAGTAATAAATGAACACCCTGAAATGGCCTTGGTTGCTCTGGTGGGTGACCTGCACCAGGAGATGGATTTGGGAGAGTGTGATCTGTTAATTCTCCTGGACCTGTCTGTACCATTGATAACATTTTAGATCTTCACGTAGGTCTTTCCCTAGATTTAGTTCTTGAATCTGTGTATAAAGTGCCATCAAGTCGCAGCCGACTTATAGAAACCCGTGGTGGGGTTTTCAAGGCACGTGATTAAGCAGAGGTGGTTTGCCATTGCCTTCCTCTGCAGAGTCTTCCTTGGAGGTCTCCCTTCCAAGTACCGACCCAGTTTAGCTTCCAAGATCTGATGAGATAGGGCTATACTATTCCATAACAGTTTGCTAATGATGGGCTTAGTATCAGAATGGTGAGTTCTCTGCAATTACTTTCCTAATAGATCTGAATTGCACTTCCTTTTTCACTACTGCAACATGCTGAGTGGACATTTTCAGAGATTTATAATATAACTCACACTCCAATCCCTGGATCCCCTTTCAGATTAGTTGTTCCTATTAAGAAAACATAAATGTGATTTTAGAATAATGCAGGTTTATCCGCTGGAATAGGGCAATTAAATCCTAAAGTTGCATATTCCAAGAAGGGGGGACAGGTATATGATGATAGATTGAGCTGGGAAAGGAAGCTGAATCCCAGTCTCAGTTTCCCCATTGGGTAAACTGACAAGTGCCCTTGATGGATTATTACTGGTTTCCTTTGGCAAGATAAACTCCTTTAATTCATACTTTGGCTGTGATTGGTCAAGAGTTAGAGGAAAATTTCAAACCTGCACCTTAAATTCCGGTTGACTCCAGAAAGGAACTCCCCGGCTACAGAAAGTCCATAAATATGTTAGCCTGAGCAGCAGTTCCGTATCAGGACTTGGGAATGAGGAAGACAGGATCCGACAGTCTCTGTCAAGATTCTCAAGTTTTGACCTATTCCCAGGAAGAGGAATGTAGATCCTCCTGTAAGTATAGGATTATCTAGCAAAATACGTTTGTGGTTTTTTTCATAGAGTTTTGCCTGTCTATTAATTGTTCCCAAGTATCTGTGCTTTCTAGGACTTACGTTTATTATACCCATGATCTTTTGATATTTTTGGGAAGAATCTCACCCACATCTCATCATATACTGCTCTGCTTTGCTACACAGAGGGAGCTAGTCCTGATAGACAGTGCCAGCAGAGACACACAGGAACACTGAGGGAAGAAAGGGGTGAGGGAGAAGCTTGTTTCACTCTCGAGAAACATGGCTGTAGATTTCTGGTTTGTAATGGGTCCCAGGCTAGCCTGATCTTGTCAGATCTCAGAAGCTAAGCAGGGTCGGCCCTGGTTAGAATTTAGATCGGCGGCCTCCAAGGTCTACGAGGGTTGTGAAGCAGAGGCAGGTAATGGCAAACCACCTCAGAATGTCTCTTCTTAAAAACCCTATGGGGTCACTGTAAGTCAGATGTGACTTGATGGCACACACACACACACACAATAGGATAAAAAATCAAAAGTATTCCTTTAGCTGGTGGCAGCCCATACCGTGGAAGACTCTCAGGCAGGGGGGGCAGGGTTCTTTCTTGATCCCTGGGGATTGGAAAGTAAGTATTTAAACACCAGACGTATTTGGTCTTAATCAGCTCAGAGAGCGAAGCTGAGCCCCGAGTGGCAGGATAGAGCATGGCAGCAGTGGGTGGCTGAGAACCATGGTGGGTTTGTGACAGTGCTCAGTTGACTTCCCATTATTATAGCATAATTTGTTCCAATGTACATTAGTCAAAACTGAATCTTCTATTATATTGAGCTCTTCTTGAGCTCTTTATCTTCTTGAGCTTTTCACAAGCGTTGTTTTTTTTTATCCTGCGGTCTTTCATTCTTCCGTGTTATCTGGAAACTTCGCCATTACTCTGTTCATTAATGCATCCAGGTGAAACACATGAGGCTGCCTTCTACTGAATCAGACCCTTGGCCCATCAAAGTCAGTATTGTCTACACAGACTGCCAGCGGCTCTCCAGGGTCTCAGGCGGAGGTCTTTCACATCACCTACTTGCCTAGTCTCTTTAACTGGAGATGCTGGGGATTGAACCTGGGACCTTTTGCGTGCCAAGCAGATGCTCTACAAATTGAGCCACAGCCCCTCCCAAATACAAATACCTTGGAAAACATATCTAAAATCGAACATTGGTACCTTTGCCACATTTCTACCAAAATTCCCCTCAGTATTGTATTACATCTCTGAGGAAGTTATTCATCAGGATCACTGAGAAATTGATGGTGTGTTTTCTCCTTCAACCCACTTTCCATCAAACAGAAGAATCTTGGCCTCACAACGACTTCTTGGGCCTGGTTCAGAATGGGACTGAAGAAAGGTGAGGTGGAGGAGCAACAGACTGTAAAATTGCAGAATGCAGGTGGGGAAATCACATTTTTGAATACTCCCATTAAGTAAAAAAAAGAAAATTCCATGCCAGTCAAAAATTAGGAAACCAGGGAGAGAAGTTCTAGTCCAGTTTTCTTCCTGTTGTGCTACTTTTTTAGTCCCAAGAAACTTTTCACTTACAGGGGTTGTCAAAAATACAGTTCCCCATCTGCTCTCTGAAATAGCCGTGAAACCACCTCGTTCTGCTGCATGTGTAAATTGAGCCGCTTGAGAAGACAACTACCGCAAGCAATCATTAGGTTTGCGTGTAGGAAAAACTTCTTTGTGGTTGGGATCAGAATTTTCTTTTGTACTAGCAGTCATTTATTAATACGGCACATGGCCAGTCACATAGAAAAGAATAAAATTATCAACAGTACTATCATCATCCGTATATTAAAAGTCAAAGGGTATTCATTTAAAATAAATATAATGGATGAATACAATACCAGCGTATTTTATTTGCACTTTGTTGTTAATCATATCGGGGGAGATAAACTAGAATGGGTCTCCAAAGGATTAGCCAAGGTTGAGAGTATAAACTATCTACAGTAGTGTATTTCTAACAGAGATGTTAGCTAAGCAGATAAAAATACAGAGCTATTGGCTTTTCCCGCTCCAGGCAAAAGGGGCATCTTGAAGCTTGGGTTTTCCCGCCCTTTGCTCAGGGAGGCAGGACCAAATCTTCTCATTTCCTGTCTCCTGGGCGGGAAAGCCTCTAGCTTCCACTTTTAGTCCTGCCTTTGCGGGGAGAGCAAGCAACTCGCAGAGCTCTGTTGCCTCTTCTTTCTGGTTCGTCTTTTCGTGTTAGTCGTGTCTGTTCTTAGTTCCTGTTGTGCTATCTTCCGTCCTCCGTCCCAGTCTGTCTGTCTCTCTGTCTAAAAAAAAAAAAAAAAAAAAAAAAATTAGTTAGAAATCGCCCGACCCGATCCAAGATGGCGGGCGCGGCGAAGGACGTCCCTAGAGAGGACGACCTATTATCAGTAAAGGACTACGATCAGTCCCTCAAGACTCTGGGGCCTCAGCCCCTGGGGGAATCCTCCGTCAGCCGCCAAGGCGGACTCTCAGAGGACGCCAGCCATGCCGGCCCCTCCTCCTCCCCCTCGAAGAAGAAAGGAAAGGTGGGGGCGAAGCGAAAGCACACAGGCGGCAAGGCTCCCGGCTCAGGCGGCTCCAACAACAAGAGCCGAAAGCAATCGCTGGACCCAAAGCACAGCTCGGGTGTCCAGGCGGCCGCGCCTACCGACTCCTCTTCCTCCTCTCGGTGTGCTGAGCAGTCGGTCCGTTCCAGCCCAGGGAGAAAAACCGGTGCACAGGACGGTAACGTACCAAGCGCCGGGAACTTGCAGGCGGGGGCAACCTGGTTTTCTGTAAGCGATATGGAGGCGATTATTGAGAGAGTCCTGGACCGAACACAGGCTAGACAAAGCGCCCCCATTCTGGCCCCACAAGTCCATCAACACAGGGCACACACATCTCCCTCTAGATCTATGGCTAGCGAACCCTGCTGCAGCCAATCTCGCTCCCTTGCCCCCCTGCACACTAAGGCTGCCCCAAAGGCTTCCAGTGGTGGTGCTCAAGGACATGATGAGGAAGCTGATGATTCCCAATCATATTATTCTGAAGAAGATAGAGAGGAGGGAGAATACAACTCTGACACAGAGATTGATATCTCTCCAGGGGAAGAGCAGCCTAGGCTTTTCTCCCCTGAGGATTACCAATACCTACTCTCTAAGGCACTTGTGGCATTGGAGCTTTCTGATCAGCCATCCACTAAGGCAGATGAGTCTGCTCCTAAGGTCTGGCCAGTAGGCTCTAAGGATTACTTCCCTCAGGGTGCCCCTAAAGCCAAAAGGGTCCCCCTCCCTGAGTACTTTGTAAGGCTCATTAGAGCTGAGTGGGAAAAACCCACTCAAAACAGACAATTCCCATTATCAATCAAAAAGCTGTATGAGATGACTCCACCAGCCATGGAGTTTCTGGCCTTACCAGTAGTAGATGCCCCAGTGGCTTCCCTGCAATCCCCAGATGGTCTATCAGAGGAGGGGGTGGGAACCATAAAGGACCAATTTGACCGTAAAATGGAATTTTTATCCAGAAAAATTCATGAATCCACAGCTCTCACTATTCAAGCCAATGCTACGGCTGCCATCATAGCCCGAGCCTCCATTGCATGGGCAAAAAAGATTTCTCAGCTACTAGCAGGAGCAGACAGAAGAATCACTGATGGCATGGACAGAATAATTTTAGCATCTTCTTTCCTTGCGGACGCAGCCCTGGATGCTCTCACCTTCTCGGCCAGATCCATGTCCTCCAACGCGGCTATCCGTAGGGCGCTTTGGCTCAGAACCTGGCAAGTGGACTCAAAGTTTAAGTCCGTTCCTCTCTCCTACCCTCTTCAAGAAGGGAAACTATTTGGCGAACGTCTTGACAAGATGTTAGCAGAAACCAAGGACAAGAAGCGAGCCATGCCCAAGTCATCCAAAAAAGAACAGAAGGGTTTTTCTCATTCCTTTCGCACATCTCACACCCTTCAACGATTCAGACAAGACCAGAGACGACCTTTCTGGTCTCACAACAACAACCAGCCTTTTCGTAGACAAGGACAGGGCCGTTTCAACAGCCGACCTTACCACTCCCAGTTCAGAGGAGGGGACAAGGCTAGCAAATTCCCTAAGACCAACAAACAGTGACGCCAAAACAATTCCCGTGGGAGGAAGACTCCAACTCTTCTACCCACGGTGGGTGGGCTCCCAGTCGGATGCCTGGGTGTTCCAGCTGATACAGGAGGGCTACAAAATCGAATTCCGCACCCTCCCTCCAGACCGCTTTGTGCCCTCTCCAAGATCCAAATCAGAAGCCAAACATCTCAGAACCATACAAGCAATCAACCATCTTCTTCACATCAGTGCAATAGAAAGAGTCCCTCTCCCGGAGCAGTTCACAGGGGTCTACTCGACCTTCTTCACTGTTCCGAAGAGGAACGGGGACTGGAGGGCTATTCTAGACCTAAAATTTTTAAACAAATATGTCCCCACAAAACATTTCAGGATGGAGACTCTACACTCCATCATAGAGGCTTTAAAACACGGATCTTACATGACATCCATCGACCTTACGGAGGCATACCTCCACGTCCCAATTCACCCTCTACATCGAAAATACCTAAGATTTGCATATCACACAGACCATCTTCAATTCAAAGCCCTCCCATTCGGCTTGGGATCAGCTCCCAGGGTATTCACCAAGGTGCTGGTGACCCTCATAGCAGAGATGCGACGCGAAGGGATGCAGGTCCATCCGTATCTCGACGACTTGCTGGTGTGCGCTCCCTCACTACAACAGTCGCTGTCTCATACCAGAAGAGTCATCAACACCTTGGAAGACCACGGATACCTCGTCAATTACGCAAAAAGTCACCTTCAACCCTCACAGACTCTGCTACACCTAGGTGTAATCATCAACACGGCCAAAGACACCATCATCCTACCCGAGGACAAAGTATCCAAAATATCTCTTCTTGCCAAGCAACTTTCCAAAGCACAGACATCACATCTCCTAACTCTAGCAAGTCTCCAAGGACTCATGATCTCTTACATTCCAGCCGTACCCTGGGCCCGCTTACACGCCAGACCACTTCAGTGGCTTCTCAAACCTCACCAGGCACAGATCACCAAAAAAGTCAACTCGATCATTCCCCTGAATCAAAAGACGAGAACAAGTCTCAGGTGGTGGAGTCACCCACCGAATCTCCGGAGAGGCAAATTGTTCATCTTGCCAGAACCGGTACAGATATTCACCGACGCCTCTCTCCAAGGGTGGGGAGCCACCCTGGAAAAGGAACTGATTCAAGGCATCTGGTCCCGGGAGGAACAAAAGCATCATATCAACCTCCTAGAGCTAAGGGCAGTTTACCTGGCCCTCATCCACTTTCACAGTCGCATCCACTGCCAATTTGTCCTCGTGCGGACGGACAACATAGCAACGAAGGCCCACCTCAACAAGCAAGGCGGGTCCCGGTCATCCATCTTGCATCAAGAAGCGGAAAAGATCCTCAGATGGGCGGAAAAGAACCTTCTCCACATCCAGGCAGAACACATCCAAGGAGTGCAAAATGTGCGAGCAGACTGGCTCAGCCGTCGGACAATAGACGAGGGAGAGTGGTCACTCTGTCATCAAGCCTTCCAACTGATCGACCGCAAGCTGGGTCCGCTTCAGGTGGATCTATTTGCATCACATCAGAATCGACAGCTCCCCAGGTTTTTCTCCCGCTTCTTCCATCCAAGCGCGGAACAGATAGATGCTCTACTAGTCCCATGGCCTCCAGGCATCCTGTTTGCGTTTCCTCCTTTACCCATACTCCCAAGGGTACTCAGGAAGATTCAGTTGGAAAAGGCCCTGGTAGTCCTGGTCGCTCCGGATTGGCCCCGACGACCATGGTATGCGGACCTGATGGCAATGTCCATTCGGAGGCCATGGCGCATCCCGAATTTCCCAAACCTGTTACACCAGGGACCCATCATCCACCCCAACCCAGCCTGGTTCAAGCTCCACGTGTGGACATTGAGAGGCTGAGGTTAAGGCAGCTGCAACTGAGCGAACAAGTGATCAATACCATTATAGAAGCCAGACGACCCTCCACTCGGAGGATATATGAGTACACCTGGAGAACCTTCGTCAGGTGGTGCAGACGCAAACACACGGATCCCCTCCAGCTGGACCTCCCATCCTTCCTGTCCTTCCTACAGGATGGTGTCCTTCTGGGCCTACGGCCAAATACCCTGCGCAAACAAGTGTCGGCCATAGCTACAATATCTCCTGTCCTGGATGGCTACACCCTTGCGAACCATCCCCAAGTCAAAGCCTTCCTTAAAGGAGTAGCCCAAACACTCCCTACTCCAATTCATCGCTTCCCCTCTTGGAATCTTGGTCTAGTTCTTCGAGCACTCATGAGACCACCTTTTGAACCCTTGGACGTCGCCCGTCTTCCATATCTGGGGATGAAGACTATTTTCCTCACGGCAATTACTTCCGCAAGAAGAATTTCAGAGTTGGGAGCTCTCTCAATCAGGAAAGAGCTGTGCCTCTTTCAAAAAGACAAGGTGGTACTTAGACCTGATCCGGCCTTTACTCCTAAGGTCAATTCTACCTTCCATAGGCAGCAAGAAATTTACCTCCCCTCCTTCTGTCCTCATCCTACCAATCACAAAGAAAAATTATGGCACACTCTGGACGTCCGCAGAGCATTAAAAATATACATCAACAGAACAGCTCCTTTTAGGTCTACAGACTATCTCTTCATTTCTATTTCGGCCCCTAACAAGGGCCACAGACTATCCAGACCTTCCTTAAGTCGAGCAATCAAACGATGCATTGCTGAGGCTTACCAACAATCCAATCTTCCGATCCCAACAGGCATCACAGCCCACTCAGTTCGTAGTGCCGCCACTTCAGCAGCAGCTACCAGACAAGCGTCAGTCGACGAGATTTGCAGAGCTGCTACATGGGCATCAAACTCCACCTTTGTAAAACATTACCGCATTCACACCTATGCTTCGGCGGATGCGGCATTCGGAAGACGAGTTCTACAGCATGTGGTAGAGGAAAGGGAGAACTAATTCCCACCCAAAATACTACTGCTCTTGGACATCCCAAGCTTCAAGATGCCCCTTTTGCCTGGAGCGGGAATGTAGCCCTGTTACTCACCGAGAGGGCTCTTTCCGCTCCGAGGTAAAAGGGGCATCTTGCCCCGCCCTAGTCTTAGAGGGGCAGGTTCTAGGCAACCTGGGCTTATTCAGTTCACTTCTCTGAGCATAACTGGCTGAACCACATGCACACTAGGATACGACAGCCCAGGGATTCCCATGTGTCTGTCCTACCTTCAGGGAAAGGTCACTCTTTTGCTTCTTAGTTTCCTACTACACCAAGTAGAAGTCTTGTGTGTGTAGATAGAATGTTAACTGTTAAAAAAGTTCCATACCACGTTTTTTGGTTGTGGTTTTTTCATGTTTATGTCTTCTCTAGTTTTTACTCCTGTCTCTAGCAACGGCCTCTTGGAAAAGTGGAAGCTAGAGGCTTTCCCGCCCAGGAGACAGGAAATGAGAAGATTTGGTCCTGCCTCCCTGAGCAAAGGGCGGGAAAACCCAAGCTTCAAGATGCCCCTTTTACCTCGGAGCGGAAAGAGCCCTCTCGGTGAGTAACAGGGCTACATTCTTTCCTAAATCAGGAAAATGGAGGCTAATGAGATTGACATCCCAGGGCACCATAATGTGTTTTTTGGATAGCAGAGCTAGCAGTTTTTTCAGTTAGCAATGATGATAAATGGGCTCTCTGCATTAGAATGATGCTGGCTTCTAATTGAAGGCATGTGCTTTATTTCCCTTCCTCTCTTTTTTCACACTTCAGAAGCCACAGGAAAGCGTTCCAGGATTCTGGTCAATTTACATCAGCTAATGTTTTGTATTGAGAAGCTGAAAGGGTTATGATTATCACCGACCAGCATCCTTAAAAAAAATATGTATCTGAAAAACTAAACGTGTATAAATATGAGTAGCTGACATGTAGATTCTCTTTAGCAATTTATTCAAAGCATATCCCAGAAGCCAAACACAATGGGCTTTGCTCATTCAGATTTCAGTAATCCCAGCCCTAATACATTGCTCATTTGATGGTTCCTTTTATAGATTATATCGACCTATGTTGTGCTTATTAGATGTCTCTTAATAGGGACTGTTATCAGTGTACACTGTGTAATCTGCTTTGAGTCTCAGTGAGAAAGGCAGACTATAAACACAGTAAATTAAATAAATAAATAAAAACTACAAGTATTTTCCTACGCATAAAATGTATGCAGGTTTTTTAAAAAATAAGATAATTTTTAACATGTAATAGTTGGTAAAAATTTAAGGAAATCATCAAAACCTTTTATCTGTGTTTTTTATGGTAATTTTTTCTCAGTTTTTTTTAATGTAAATGTTCTTCCCACCTTTTTTTTAATGAAAGTGCCTTCTCAAGCTTAACTGCAGTGTTATTAGTACAACCTGGACAGTGGAGCTAGAAAAATGGCATATGTGATTCAAATAATTACCAATAAAAGATTTAGTCCCAACAAAAGTAACAATTTCTTTAAATAATCCCCAAAGTATACGTGATTCTTCAGAAATTGTTGAAAGGAATTGGAAGCCATTAATACCTCCTATTAGAAACAACCAAAATAACACAAAATAGTATACAATCTTTCAGTTTCTCCAGAACTCTTCCTCAAGCTGAATATCCCCTCCCCCCTCAAAAAAAGTATACGGAGAAAAAAAGTTGTCCCAGGCCATGATCCTATGGCCTGAAACATAAGCCTCCTGTGTGGAATTCTTTTTTATATATATATATATAATTTTTTTTTATTTTCATAATAAACACAAAAAAAGAAAAAAAAAGAAAAGAGAAAAAAATACAAAATACATATACATAAAAAAAACAAAAATTACATGTTCAGCGCACTATTTATCCGTTAATACAATATTCAAATCAATCTATAAGCCATATCGTGCCCTGAATCCAAATCCCATCCCCCCACCACAGTGCCCTCCACCATTGGACTTCCGATGGAGTGTTATGACATATCAGGAAAAAAAATCTATTATTATATCATATTTAAAATCATATTATACTATAATTCGTTAACTATACTTTTAAAATCCGTTTTTGCCTCTTTGTCCCAATATGAGGTGGCCTTTATCCACGTACATTTAAATTCCTCCATATCTTTATCATGTGTGGAATTCTGAGCAGTGCAGAGACAGAATACTGCTGCTATTGGGTTGTACCTTTCACCTTGTGGGAAGAAGAAGCACAACATGGAAGCAGCCAGCTGGAAATACAGCCGTCTCCGGCTCCTTGTATCTCATTGGGAAAACGGAGGCTCTAGTTCAGTGTTGGTGTCATGAGGAGGGAGTACCTGGAAGGGTTCTGAGCAGAGCTTTGTTAGCAATATAATGCTATAATGTGCGTTCTCATCTTTCGCTGTTCTGGCCAAGTGGTCCCGCTTGTGCCCATTTCAAAGCTACACCACCCTCCCCCCCCCCACAATGGGGCAAGCAAATGATAGCTCATAGAATAATAGAGTTGGAAGGGACTACCGGGGTCATCTAGTCCAACCCCTTGCACATTGCTGGAAATTCACAACTACCTCCCCCACACACACCCCCAGTGACCCCTACTCCATGCTCAGAAGATGTCCCTCTCTCATCATCTGCTTAAGGTCATAGAATCAGCGTTGTTGACAGCCATCTAGCCTCTTCTTAAAAACCTCCAGGGAAGGAGAGCTTACCACCTCCCAAGGAAGCCTGTTCTACTGAGGAACCGCTCTACCTGTTAGAAAATTCTTCCTCGTGTCTAGACAGAAACTTGATTTAATTTCAACCCGTTGGTTCTGGTCCGACCTTCTGGGGCAACAGAAAAACAAACAAAAACACTCTTTGCCTCATGAGCAGAGAAAAAAGCTCTGTGCATCATGCCCTGTTATCTGAGCTATGGGTGTCCTGGCTGATGTTCATATAGGCTTTAGGAAAGCTGTTAACCTGCTGCAGAATAACTGAAATCCTAAGCAGAGTTACACCATTACCGATCTAAGCCAGTCGACTTCAATGAATTTAGAAGGGTGTAACTCTGCTTGGGTTTGTGCTTCAAGTATCCTGAGTTGTGCTGTAGTTACGTAGGTTTGTGGGTGGGTGGGGGGGCAATTGAGAGGAATTTATTTTTCACTTCCACTTAGTTAAATGTGATGTTTATAATTATTCAATTTTTGTTGTTGCTGGTGAGTATTGTGCCAGAGATGGTGAATAGGCCAAGGGAGCTTAGGATGCTGACTAAGCCCTGCTCCTTCCCTGGCCCACCCCGAGCGTGGCCCATTCGTGGCCCCCATATCAGGGCAGAGGGAACCTGGAGTCATCTTATCTTAAGTATGAGGTATTGCCCCCCAATCTCTGAAGCACGAATCACTTCCGGCAGTTTCCTGAGATCTGCACTGCTATGAATTATCTACTTTTCTTTTTTAATGCAAGAAAAATTAAGTAACAAAAATGAAAATAAGTCAACTTTACCTTATCACTAGCTATGAAGAATGTCTAACAGGTGAGATTATAAAACAAAAAGGTCAGTACTTCTGAAAAGGGTTGTTTTCTTCCTTTACTTGCTGTTCAGTCGGCTAGCCTGCCTCCACTGTGCAGTAATTATTCATACAAACCTCACATTCTTTATAGTCTTCCTCCAGACCGCCAAAAGTTCAACTTTATATATTTGTGTATATATAAAGAAAATTTATGGCAAGAAAAAAGGGAGCGCCACATTTAAGGCCTTGCGGGAATACAGAGATTAGGTAATGCACTGTTGCCTCTATTACTAGGAAAAATGTTTAGGTTAATGATGTGCTATCATAAATCTTATTCTTTACATGTATTTACTGAAGTGGTTGGGAATATTTGGCCATCTTCAGTGCAAATTCATTTGAGGTTACAAGTAAAGTAATAGTGTTGCGGTATCAGTACACACGCATTAACAGTTCCATTCAAATTTTCGGTTAATTTAAAAGAGAATCCCAAATGAATGTAAGTGAATGGGAGAAACCACTGGAGTGCAAGGACAGCATATCAGCTTAATGCACAAGTGAGAATCATCATTAACAAATGTGAAAAGCAGCAAAGTATCGGGTGCTTCTGTCTCATAGGATACTTCCATCTCTGCAGAAGAAGAAGAAGAAGAGTAGGTTTTTATATGCCGACTTTCTCTGCCACTTAAGGGAGACTCAAGCCGGCTTACAATCCTCTTCCCCTCCCCATAACAGACACCCTGTGAGGTAGGTGAGGCCGAGAGAGTGTGCCTAGCCCAAGGTCACCCAGCTGGCTCCGTGTGTAGGAGTGGGGAAAACAAATCCAGTTCACCAATTATCCTCCACCGCTCATGTGGAGGAGAGGGGAATCAAACCCGGTTCTCCAGATCAGAGTCCACCACTCCAAACCACCGCTCTTAACAGCTACACCACGCTGGCTTTCTGAAATGTCCTTATTTGACGTCTCACCATGCTTTTTCACAAACATCTACTTTTGTCATTATAAATAATTTTGGAGTTAACTTTCAACATGAGGTTCAACCAGATGCCTACACCTGGATGTTGATGGAATCCTTCCCCTAATTTTGGGAATCAGCATGGGGACACAGGCAGTACTTTTGTTATTGTCACAGTGAGCAGAAACAGAGAGACAGCAGTGGTGTTGTATGGACCTCATGGCCAAATATAAGCTTTATTGTACTCTAAGAGGCTAGAGCCAGGGCAACTCTTCCTTCATCTCCAGTCGTTCTTGTCCTGCAATCCTGAGGCTTATGGCAAAAAATAGCACCGTATCTCCCACTACAAAATAAGTGTTTGCAAACACCTATCTCTGAGATCTGCGCGTTTATGATGTCATAGAAATTGGGAGCCAACACAACTTCAGCAAACCTAAGATGCCAGATTTGTCAAACTCATTCTGGCTATTTCACTGAGCATCGGACTGGTGGTGGTGGAAAGGGCCATCAAGTCGCAACCGATTTGTGCCGACTCCATAGGGTTTTCAAGGCAAAAGTTGTTCAGGGGTGGTTTGCCATTGCGAGCCTCTGCAGCGTGACCCTGAACTTCCTCGGTGGTCTCCTATCCAAATACAAACCAGGGCTGACCCTGCTTAGCTTCTGAGGAGACTGGGCTATAGCCTGGGCTATCCAGGTTGGAGCCTAGGAAAAGCTGTTGCCATTTCCCATATGGTGATTTTGCTGCATCTCAGGGTGTAAGCTGATCCAGCTTCAGCATTTCGATTGATTTTTCTTTTCTTTTTCTCTGACCACCTTTGCACCAAAGATTTTATCAGGAACACACCTGAAGCAGTTTTTCTTTTCTTTGAAAGTTTTGCGGCGCTTTGTAAGGTTCCACCTACACCACTACCCCATTTTCTTCAGTTTCGTGATGCTGGCCACCCCTCTCAAATCCCCCCTGATCTTTTTAGAAAATTTCCAGGACTTGGTCGGGCAGGCACTGGTCCCCTATGCTGGCTTCTGAGCTCAGCGTCCTTTTACCAGCAACCTCCAGCAATATAGATTCCATATCTAAAACTGTTTTCTAATGGATTATATTCTGTGGGAAAAAAATTATTTAAAATTTTCAAAAACAAACATACACGCATACCTATCTCAACCATTCATATATATACAATGTAAGCAGTCTTTCAGGGAGTTCATTTTAAATTAGTACTCGTGTCAAACTGAACATTTATTTAATCAATTGTCTGCTTATATGCAATATCCATATTTTCACTACTTTCCAAGCTGACTATAAAAGCTATACTTAATATTTAATACAGTTCTTGTTTCGCAATCTATGCTTCATTTTTGTTCTTCATTTGCTATTCTAGACTTGACTATTACCAGAACACAATATTTCTGCTACCTTGATATTATATTTATTACTATATCTCCACCCTTCTTTGCTGAATTCTAACTTCTACTTCATATATTCAAAATAGAGAGCCCATTTCTTCATTAAATTGATGTCTGCTGCTAGGTGTGCAGGACTGAGAAACAGCTATTTTACAAATGGCATCTGTCTCTGAAATTGTCTGTGTCTTCAGCAACTTTAGCCTGAGATTTCCTAATCTCAGTTTAGAGACAGAGAATGCTTGTAACTACATGTGGGAAATGTATGTGTGTACTCATGCGCTGAGCAAGCTCGACTGAGCCCCTTGCGAGAGGACATGTTTTCTCTTGAAAAGGATTTTTGCTGCAGACTGAGCCGGAGATGGCTTCCCTGCCACCATAAGAACATTCTTCATTCTCCACAGAGCAATGAAAAGACCCTTGAAATCTTTTTTAAAAACTGGCTTGTTTCAACCTGGCGCCGCAGCCTCAGGAGGCGGCCGTTGCCGCCACTTCCGCTGCTGGGTAATTCTCAGAAATTTGTGTGTAAAAAGCCAAACTCTAGGCAGTGGCTTCCACTGTTCCTGGGATCCACATCCCTGATAGTTATGTTGCTTTGTTCTTCCTTCCGGCTTTCATTGCCCCTTCGAGCCATACCTCCTAGTTATGCTTCTCAGGCAGCCTTTTCCTGGGAGTACCCTTGCCTAAGATTGTTCTCTCAGCAACAGTTTAGGCCTTGCGCTTTCGGTCTAGTAGGTTCATTCCACCGAATGGCCTACTTGAGTAGGTGTGACGGATGCTTTCTCTTGCATCATTTAGAAAGGTGTTTATTCCAGAGGGCATTTTGTGTTTGGGCAGATTTAACTGCATGTTTAGAAGAAGAAGAGTTGGTTTTATTTGTCGTTACTTTCTCTACTTAAGGAAGAATCAAATCGGCTTGCAGTCACCTTCCCTTCCCCTCCCCACAGCAGACACCCTGTGAGGTAGGTGGAGCTGAGAGAGCCCTAAGAGAGCTGTGACTAGCCCAAGGTCACCCAGCTGGCTTCATGTGTAGGAGTGGGGAAACAAATCCAGTTCACCAGATTAGCGTCCGCCACTCATGTGGAAGAGTGGGGAATCAAACCAAGTTCTCCAGATCAGAGTCCACTATTCCAAACCACCGCTCTTAACCATTACACCACTCTGGCTCTCAACAGTGTGTGTGGACACAGCTTCCTTCTTCTGGAGGGAAGAGGGCTCCTTTGTGCCCTATGCTAATCCTTTCCCCATGAATCAGGAGTTGGGGGGTCGTGCAAAACAGAATTCAAGAGTAGGCTGATTCTACAACGAAGTAGGTTTTGAGCATATCCGCCAGGTCCAAATGCAGCAGAGAACAGTATGTCAGGCTTTCCTGTACACAAACTCAGCTGGCACACATATGTTTAAAAATTGACTAATTACATTAATGCCAGGGCACAGTGCGATAGAGCATGACACCAGTGTGCAGAGCCTCAAACCACTGCCTGATGTTGGACGTTTTTCCCCCACAGAGGATATGGCAGATTAATAATGGTCACAGCTGAAATTGTCGAGAAGCTGACTTGAGGGCAGTCCAAGGCTGCAGTGAGTCATTCATTATGCTTGTTTTTAACATCACATCTCTCTCTAATGTGGCCTAAATATGAAGCAAGCCAAGTCATCTGCTCTTCAGTTTTAGTTCCAATAACAGTTTGTCAAATAGATGCATAAAAGACACCCACACTCACAACAAACGATTAAAAGAATAGCCAGGCCCAACATTCTAATATTTAATTGGATTATAAATTGGATCTTGATGGTATTACTCTAAAAAAGCATAATCAGCCCCCCAAAAATGAAATCGGTGTGTGTGTGTGTGTTTTAAAAAAGATGGTTGCTTTTTATCCCATTGTCAAGTTTAAAAATGGAAACTAAGGGGAAAAAAGAAAGGAAGTGAGGTGTTTTTACTATTGTAGAGAGATTTCTCATGAAGTAGAGCAGTGATGGCGAACCTTTTAGAGACCGAGTGCCCAAACTGCAACCCCAAACCCACTTATTTATCACCAAGTGCCAATGCGGCAATTTAACCTGAATACTGAGGTTTTAGTTTAGAAAAAAACAACTCATACGTTAACATCTTTTGCCTTAAAAGAAAAACACAATAACAGAGCTTTCAATGATACAAACAACTTTTTATCGAAAGACATGCTTTTGAACAATTAATGTGATTTTTGCTGTTGTGTGCATGCTGATAATTTGTCTACCCTTGGCTCATACTTTGTAAATTTGAGAGCAACACATGCAGCACTCAGGTCATCTGTTAGTTGTTTCTGGTGTCAGATTTGATATAATTCAAAGCTGAAAACAGCTGCTCACAAGCATAAGATGATCCAAACAAAGTGAGGAAAGCAATCCCAAGTGCTTTCATTGAATTAAAATTATTTGGCAGAGAATTCCACACTTTTAAGGAATTCTGAGTGGCAAATCCAAGGCAAAACCTCCCATTAATAAATGGCCAATAACCCCCCATGCAGAGTTTTGAGAATCTGGATGGGGGAAATGTGCATCTGAGTGGCAAATCCAAGGCAAAACCTCCCATTCACAAATGGCCAATTACCCCCCATGCAGAGTTTTGAGAATCTGGATGGGGAAAATGTGCGAGGGGCCAGCTTGCCCCAGCAACGGGGTGTATGGGGGGGGGGAAGAGAGAGACACACACACACACCCTGAGGAAAGGTCGAGTTGTCCACAGGCTTGCATGAAAACCCACAAGGTGAACTTTTGCAACTCGCCCCCAACGATGCAAAGACACAAACACACACAAAAAAGCCTCCCGTGTTGCAGAGAAAGAGGCGCCTTTGCATCGCACCCCGGGTAAGGGGGGACAAGCTCGCGCGCTTCCCACACCAGCAGCAAAAGCCGTGCGGGTGCAAAGGGCGGCAAGTTTGCAAAAGTGGGGGGGGGGGCTTTCCCACTCCGTTCCTCCGGTCCGGCTCCCCTGGCTCCCCTCCGCCGCCTGCAGCAAAATGCAAACCCCGGGATGGACGAGGAGGTGGAAATCAGCTCTGGAGCTCTGCCGTCGCCCTCCTGCATACGGTATCCATTGGCCTGGGGTGTGCGGAGCGGGACTGGTGCCGAGCGGAGAAGCACGCTCGGTAGCAGCTCCTGACTCAGGGGGGCTCCAAGGGGAGGGGAGGGAAAGGGGGGGGAGTGATTCCCAACTCGCTGCCGCCGATCACAGAGCAGCCTACCGGGGGGGGGGAGAGAAAGCCCTCTTCCCTCAGCCTCCAAGGGGCCAGGGCCACTCACAGCAGGCAGAGGGCGAAGGCGCCGGCCACACTCTTGCGCACCAGGAAGCTGCCGTCACGGGCCAGCAGCTACCTGGCCAGCCGCACTGCTACGCCTGCCGCCTCGCCTCCGCCCCGTGACAAAGTTGGCTGTGGTGCGGCGGAAACGTGCGTCGAGGCCACGAGGAGGGGCGGAGGAGGGGGCAGACGCGACGGCTCCGCGCGTGCCCACAGATAGGGCTCGGCGTGCCGCTTATGGCACGCGTGCCATAGGTTCGCCAACACGGAAGTAGAGTCTGCCTGCTTTCCAGTACATGGTATTTGTGGGCAAGCAGCAGTTTGCACAGCCAGTGTTTGGAAGAGGGGTGTGTTCAAAGAAGTGAGGAAACCCGGGACCCCCCCTTCCTTTTTAAAAAAAGGTTGCTTAAGGGTCGAGGGGGCCCAACTTGTCAGTCAGGAAATAGCTGAACCAGACTCTGAAAGGTTTGAATGTGATTTCAGAATTTCAGGATTATATGATGTTATTTTGCTTGTCATTACAATTTCCCTTAAGGTGTAGCACATGGGATGCTGTCATTGGGACTTAGTAAATTGCCTCACCACCTCAAACTCGTTGTAACTGACAACAGCCCTGCTGATTTGCCACTGATTTTTTTTTTTTAATACTTGGAATTGCTAAATGAAAATCAGACCCTGAAATTGCCTGTTTCTAAAATGGAGGAGAGGGGGTATCCATGACTACTAGGGTTGCCAGGTCCCTCTTCGCCACTGGCGGGAGGTTTTTGGGGTGGAGCCTGTGGAGGGCAGGGCTTGGGGAGGGGAGGGACTTCAGTGCCATAGAGCCCAATTGCCAAAGCGGCCATTTTCTCCAGGTGAACTGATCCCTAACGGTTGGAGATCAGCTGTTATAGAAGGAGATCTCCAGCTAGACCTGGGGGTTGGCAACCCTAGTGACTACTAGTCAAAATGGATACTAGTTACGATGCATACCTATTCTCTCCAGGATCAGCATGCCTATTATATCAGGTGTTTTGGAACACAGGCAGGATAATGCTGCTGCAGTCGTCTTTGTAGGCTTCCTAGAGGCATCTGGTTGGCCACTGTTTGAACAGACTACTGGACTTGATGGACCTTGGTCTGATCCAGCATGCCTTTTCTTATGTTCTTATGCCCTTTCATTTCCATACAGACATCTTACTGGAAGGTTTCCTGAGTACCCTGATGAAGAACAAGGAGGTTCAACAGCTATTTTCTCCGAAAAAACTCCAGAGGAGGTACAGTCTGTTTCAGGCATAAGTATAAAAGGTCAAACAAAGTTTTGGGCTTGTTTGTTTTAGTTGTAAAAGTTATATGTAATTTAGGCAGAGAAATTATTTCACCACTCAGTAGGGTTGCCTAGTGCCAGGTGCCAGCTGAGGGTTGGCGGGCATCTGTGCAGGCAGGGACAGGTCACTTCCGGTTCACATCCGGAAGTGCTGCATTGCAAAGGGCCGGTTTCCACTCAAACTTCCAGTTTGAGTGGTAAAGGCAGTTTGAGTGGTAAAGGCCCGTTGCGATGCAGCACTTCTGGGAGCGCCCCCCCCCCCCACACCTCCACTTCAAAAACCTCCCGCCGAAGAAGAAGAGGGACCTGGTAAGCCTACTGCTCGGCCATTCAAAAAAAAAAATTCAGGGCCACTGGATTTATGGCTAATAAATTAAGTTAAAAGTTAATATTTATATTATAATACCGTATATACCCGTGTATAAGCCGACCCGCGTATAAGCCGAGGTGCCTAATTTCTCCCCAAAAATGGGGAAAAATTAGGCAACCGCGCATAAGCCGAGGGTCGGCTTATAACCCCTCTCCCCCCCACCCCGCAGGCTTACCTGACCGGGCTCCTGGCGGCGGGAAGGGGCGCTGGCCCGGCGGGGGCGGCGTTGCGGCCTCCCTGCGGCTGCAGGAGGCTCCTGCAGGCCGCTCCCGGCAAGGGAAAGTGGCGGCGGCGGCGCAGCCTACCTGCGGCCGCAGGAGACTCCTGGAGGCCGCTCCCGGCCGGGGAAAAGTGGCAGGGGCGGCGGCGCAGCCTCCCTGCGGCCACAGGAGACTCCTGGAGGCCGCTCCCGGCCGGGGAAAGGCGGTAGGGGCGGCGGCGCGGCCTCCATGCGGCCGCAGGAGGCTCCTGCAGGCCGCTCCTGGCCGGGGGAAAGCGGCGGCGGCGGTAAGTTCCCCCCTCCCTCCTCCCTCCCTCCTCCCCCCCTCTACCGTATTCACCCGCGTGTAAGCCGAGTTCGGCTTTTTCAGCCCTTTTTTGGGGCTGAAAAACTCGGCTTATACGCGAGTATATACGGTAATCAGTTCTTTTTTTATATATATAAAAAATTTTATTGCTTTTTCCATAAAGTTGATACAATAATCCCATTCGATATACCATGTAGCTTATTTTTCCATATATAAACAATAATAGTACAATGCTGAATGGATATCCTCATAGTAAAATACATAAATCAATTTGAACTCCCCCCCCCCCAACTTCCTCTAACCCATTCTTAATCCGGTCACTTCTTTGTATTACTCTTTGCCTATCCTTCTAAAGCAGTATATATTTATTTTTATTTATCTATTTCTTTCTTATATCCGGTATTCAGTTCTTACATTGATGAAATGTAAAAGCCTAAACTGAATTCATTTGGTGTTATTCTAGGGTACTTTTTTAAGTAGATGGTGAAATGCCTTGCATACTATCCCATCATCCAGTTCTTCAGTTTTCGGAAGAACCTATTACAGTGCTATTTAATACATGGATTTTTATTTATTTTTACCATTTGGCGGGCGAATCCTTGAAAGTGCATACATCATTGGATGCTAATAAAACTTTACAGAATACGCACACAGCCTTTCACAGATGCCTTCGCCCCATCTGGCTTCTGCTTCTCACCATTACTCCACCCCCACCATTCCTACAGGAGGACTTGCTCTTTGGTCTTCCACAGATCTTTGTGAGAACTCAGCTGGCTTGTTTTTTCTATCTGTTGCGTATTCTTTTGTCCTTCCTATAGACCTTTCAACCTCCTCTGAACCTCACGGCCCCGTAGTTCCCTTGATTCCGTTAAATTTGATCTATCAGTAAGGCTAGGGTAAGAGTTTCAAACAGACAGGTTTTTCCCCCTGTTGCTAATAATGAAAAGCGCCAGGATGGCATTGGCTTTACATATTTACTTTAACTTCACTTATCTTTCGCCTGTCCCATTGAGACTCAAGGCAGATTGCAGAGTGATAAAACAAGGTAATAAATACCAGCATGATAATACAATAAACAATGTGATAAAACTGGATTACGCAAGCATTATAATAAAATCAGTGAACAATAGAAGATGGGGTGTGGAGGCGAGGGGGGAATTGCCTAAGGTTTTTCATGGACAGTGAAAACTACATCCCTGTTTCCTTTACAAAGCATGCCCTGCTTCACAATTCTGTTGCACAGTTTTCAGTCTCTTTGCCACTCTATTACACCAGCACTCTATTCCCTCCTTAATGCCTATCTCTTGCCCTTTCATTGGGCGTTTATTAACCAGGTGATTCTCTCGATACCTAGGTCTAAACTTGCTGCAATCCCTCGATAATCCCGCTATACAGACGACTATTTATGCTGGCTAGACTGAATGCCATTCCATTGGGGGAATTAATAGGTCATTTAAATAGGGTACCATGTTGTGAGAGAGTATGTCAGTGTGGCTCTGGCCAAACAGACACTCTTCGGCATGCTTTGTTTAGCTGTGACTTGTTCAGCGAGGCTAGAGACATATGGATAAAGCCTTTTATCCGGGAATCTGTCTCCAAATCGGACAATTTGAGGGTTATTTTAGCAGGTGTGGGTTTTAATATTACATTGGCAGTTGCCAAATTTCTTTCCCAGTCAATTAAGATTTAAAAATATTAATTTCTTTATGGGATAGTTATATAGTTACTTTTTCTTTTTTTGATCTCAGTGTGACATTGTTCAGGGCCGAATTGGCCATGTGAACAATATCATTAAAGTAACCAGGTAATTGTGAGGACATCTCCTTCAGCTCAGATACTCCTGGGCCATTCAGTGGCCTCACCACCTTACCGCCCCTGCTGCTCCAAGACCCAGAACTCTGCCCCATTGCTCTTTGCTTCCGCTTCCCCCTGTTCAGTGGTTCCAGGCTGCTGTTTGTGGTCTTCCTATTTAGAAACACCATGGACTGCACCATTTTCCCCTCCAGCGTGGGGTAGTGATTAAGAGCGGTCGTTTGGAGCGGTGGACTCTAATCTGGAGAACCAGGTTTGATTCCCCACTCCTCCACATGAGCGGCGGACGCTAATCTGGTGAACTGGGTTGGTTTCCCCACTCCTCCACATGAAGCTAGCTGGGTGACCTTGGGCTAGTCTCAGAACTCTCTCAGCCCCACCTACCTCACAGGGTGTCTGTTGTGGGGAGGGGAAGGTGATTGTAAGCTGGTTTGATGTTTCCTTAAGTGGTAGAGAAAGTTGGCATATAAAAGCCAACTCTTCTTCTTCTTCTTCTTTCTGGGGGACCCCATGAATCACACTTGCCTGCCCGACGCTTGCTAAGCAGTAGGCAGTTAACAAAGGAATGGTAGCAAGCACCTGCAGTGTGGCTGCATCTGAGAAACATTGCTTAGAGAGCACCTTGAGGTCATTTAGAAGATTATTTCATCAATCATAGAATCATAGAGTTGGAAGGGAACACCAGGGTCATCTAGTCCAACCCCCTGTACAATGCAGGAAATTCACAACTACCTCCCCCCTCACACCCCCAGTGATCCCTACTCCATGCCCAGAAGATGCCCTCCCTCTCATGATCTGTCTAACTGTAAACAGCACAGTTCTCGTATTTTCCGACATTATGCGGAGGAAAATATGACTGCTACATATGAATGAGTGAGGTTGTAGGCAGAGTCTGGAGTAGTTCAGCCCACACCATCCAGGCACAAACGTGCGTCATGCAGAAACTTAACCCATGTGCAGGCAGATGACAATGCAGCATGGCTGGTGAAATGCGTTTCATGCGCACATAAAGGCACATGCAGTCTTTGATAGCGTCAAGAGGTCTTGTTTTGTGGCTGAGGGATACTGAGGCACAGTGGCGTGACTAGCCCGAGATCAAGCAGGGCATTAAGCAGAAATCAAACAACCTGTAACAAAGCACGTCTGAGCTTAAGCAGAGTGCTTTTCTCTATCCTTGGACTGTTGTGTTTATGTGTACTTTTGCATATTTGTCAATGGTGTTGGGCCCACATAATGTCCAAAAGAGGTTTGCATGTGTGTGGGTAAAGTGCCATCAAGTCGCAGCCGACTTAGGGAAACAGTAGGGTTTTCAAGGCAAGAGACTAACAGAGGTGGTTTGCCATTGCCTTCGTCTGTATAGCATCCCTGGTGTTCCTTGTCGGTCTCCCATCCAAGTACTAACCAGAACTGATCCTGCTTAGCTTCTGAGATCTGATGAGATCAGGCTAGCCTGGGCCATTCAAATCAGGGCAAAAGAAGTTTAGAATTGTTTTTTAATTTAAGTTTCTTTTACTACTGAAAAAGAACATCCTCCTTTTCCCCCACTGGACAAGATTAAGAGGCAGGAGCTACAGAGTAATGGCATGTTTCACATAAATTAAAGCAGAGCACCTTCCTATGTAGAAATTAATCAATAACTCCCGCCAAGCAAACCACCACATTCTGTTCCGCTCTAACAACCATCCATTCCACAACACTCCCTATCTTTTTATCAGCACACTCTCTTTGCCTCTCCTCTCCCCTCACCCCCTACAATATCTGCCAAGACTCCCCCAGGAGTCTGTTTTTAATACTGGGACCGAGCAGGTAGTCTCTAAACAACATCGGCTTAGGCAGGGTTTTCAAGTGTCAGGGGTGAGCCCACAATCGCTTTCCTGTGCAAAAAAGAAAAGACTCTCAATCCTCCCTCTCTCTTCTGCACTCATGAAAGCAATCTTTAAAAAAATATATATCTGCAGAGCTTTTAATTTTGCCGTAATGCATTGCCAATGAACCATGTGTGCTCAGGAGTGAAACGGAGAGAGTGGGGGACTAAGAAAAGCTCTTTTCCTTAACTCCTGCTCTCTGGATGCGAGCCAAGAGTAAAAACATCAAACTTGTGCTGAACACCAACACTTATGGCAAGAAGGTTCTGGGGAGGGAAAGGAAAACATGCATTTAAAATGATACATTTTATGCTGGTTCCCTTTGTCTTGGTGAAAACAATTTGTCAGTTGCGTTTTTTAGTTATCATTATAGCTAAAGGTAATCCCCTGCTTGGTAAATTCCCTGAAGAGTCAGTTGAGCTTTTGGCAAAGAAGCTCCTATTAGGAGAAGATCCTCAGCTTACGCTCCAAACTGCCAAGTTCTGCACTGTTGCTATTAACATACGCAGAACTTTATTAGAGAATGATCGTTAGAATATTTTACAATTTTATCAATTTTAAGGTGATAATTTTAACCAGGTGTGGTTTTTATTGATCTCACACCTTTATTTGTACAGGCAGTCTGTGATTCTGTGGCGCAAAACTATTTAGTCTGGAAATTTTGATGTGTTGGAATGTGATTGGTCAGTTGACCGTATTAATAAATTTGATTTGATTTGATAGCTAAAGGTAATGCTAAAACAAATCGGCATCCTCCGTCCCCTCACAAAGTCCACTCAGGTCATTTATGCATGGGTACTTTCACTCACATTCGCCCCCCGTCAGTCTCAGTTGTTCCTTGGAGTTATGCATGAGTTTTCCTTCCATTAGACATGACCTTGCTATCAGCCCTCACAAATCCCGGTACTTCCCGTTCCTCTGTTAACCCAATTCTTTCCTCTCCCCTGAGCTCAGCCCTGGTAAAATCTCCGTGCATAAAGCAAAGTGTGGGACACGCAAGCTTGGTTTCTCACAGCCAATTACAAAGCAGCAAGTCCAGAGGTGGGGATTCAAATACTCCCTGCTTCCTCTGAGCTCTTTCTGAGCAGAAGAAAAGCTTTTTAAAGCCGAGGCTTGGATTTCTCCCCCTCCCCCTTCATTCCTTTCAGATTGCTCCATTTTGTTGTTGTTGTTTTCTGTTCTTAAAATGCTTTTTTATGTGGCAGTTGGGTTTGGGGGGGGGGTTCTCTCACAGTAAGGACTGCGAAGTAAGCCAATTATAAAGAAGCGTTTAAAGGGGAGGGGACTTGATTTGAGCTTGGAGACTGCTGGAGCATTGATTCCCAACAGGAAAGTGTGGGTCCAGCAAGCATCGAACCTCAGGTAAAACTCCCATCCACAAATGACCTCAGTTTACCTCCTTGTTTCACTGAGGAGTTGGGGGGTGTAGAGAGCTGATAGACAGTTGGAGTGGCAGAAAACTCAAGAGGAAGCCCAGCGCCGGCCCTTCTTTGAATCATAGATTTGGAAGGGACCACCAGGATCATTTAGTCCCAACCCCCTTGAGAGGCCACAGTTGCACTTGTACTCTGATGTCATCCAGCATGGATTATGGGAACAGGCTGCCGGGGAAGATTCATTCAGAAGCTTCAGTGGGGGTGCGATGCCACAGTGTGTGATCCCCAAAGCTGCCGCTTCCTCAAGGGAACTGAGAGATCAGTTGTAACTCTGGAAGAATTCCAGGCCCCACCTTGAGGTTGGCAGCCTTACGCAGGATGGACAAAAGGGAGTACTACTTTACATGACTAGTGATTAAAATGTAGAAATTGCTGCCAGAGGTTGTAGTGATGGCCATGGGCATAGGCAACTTTAGAAGGGGATTAGACAGATTCATGGAGGACAGGTCTGTCAGTGGCTACTAGCCATGTTGTCTAAAGGAAACCTCCATGTTAAGAGGCAGTTAGCCTCTGCAGACCAGTGCCAGGAAGGCAACATCAGGGGAAGGCCTTGGGCTCTATGCCCTGTTGTTGTACCTCCAGAGGAACTGGTTGACAACTGTGTGAGACAGGATGCTGGACTAGATGGACCACTGGTCTGATCCAGCAGGGCTTTTCTATGTTCTTAAGGTTACTCAATCATATGAGTTGGTAGCTTTAAAAGAGCTGCACTGGCTGTTGATTTGCTTCAGGGCACAATTCAGGGTTTATAAACATTCTGCAGCTAGGGTACTTCAAGGCCGACCTCCTCCTGTATGAGACTGCCCATCAGTTAAAGCCAGCTACAGAGGACTGGCTGCATGTTCTGGTGCTGGCTGAAGACCTAGCTACATGTTACGTTGTTTATAGGTCTATGAAGGCCCAACCTGGCTCCTGCCAAGCAGATGTGCTCTGCAAGTTCCCTCTTGGATCACAAATCCTCAAGCGCATGGGAGGCTAGACTCAAACTGCAGGGAAAGAAGTTGGTTTTTATAAGCCAACTTTCTCTACCACTTAAGGGAGAAACAAACCGGCTTACAATCACCTTCCCTTCCCCTCCCCACAACAGACACCCTGTGAGGTAGGTGGGGCTGAGAGAGCTCTAAGAGAGCTGTGACTAGCCCAATGTCACCCAGCTGGCTTCATGTGTAGGAGTGGGGAAACCAACCCGGTTCTCCAGATTAGAGTCCACCGCTCCAAACCACCGCTCTTAACCACTACACCACACTGGAGTTTCCAAGACGTTGTATATCTATGGAGGCATGGGACAAACTTTCCCATCTTTTAAAGCCCAGCTTCTCCATTGAGATACATTGCAAAGATCACACTAAAGCATCTGAACACAGCCACTTTGCCAATGCATTTCAACAGAGGAGGATGGGGGCGACCCCTTCGAGACCTCATAACTCCAGACCCCCTGACCCAATCTTTACCAAACATGGGGGTTCTTGCAAGGAGAGTCCCTTCTAGCTACCCAGAAAATTTGGGACCTCTACCTGCAAAAATGCCTCCCCAGGAGCCGCAGAAAGATGTTCCCGAAAAAGCCAGATTTTTATCTGTTTTTTTCAGGAATGGCAAATCCAGCTTTGCTAACCTCCCACATTTTGTGGACTTGGTAAACCCAAATCCAAATTTTACAGAATTTGCATTTTTTTCGGTATTTTTTTGGTTTGGGTTTTACTGAATCAACAACCCTAAATGGGACCCCATCAAAAGTGGAAAGGACAGTGCCCCTCAAGACCTCTGCCTTCCCTACTAGCATCGCGTCTGTCTTGTCAGGATTCAGTTTCAGCTTGTTCATCCTTAGCCACTTAACCACAGCAGTCAGGCAGTGATGTCAGTCCCACAAATCACCTGGTTTCTCTACTGAATATGCTGAACGCTGTCTCCCCAAACCCTTGATCCAGGCAGGTTATTTTAGAGAGAGTTTGGTTCAATCAGTAGATATAAGAAATATGTAGTTGTATTTCAGGCCCAGGTGCGAGGAGTGTCCAAGAATGGTCCTGCCAACAACAGAAAAGAAGATATAGTTCATTGTTATGGTACCAGTGCAGTGCACATGGGTTCTGGGCACGAGCAAGCTAACTGCAGGGAGTTTTAGAAAGCGTCTAAAGAACGGAGGGGCTCAATTACCCCTCCACACACTCCAGTTTCCCACCCTTTTTGGAATGAAAGAGTGGGCAGAGGAAGGCCCTTCCCTCCACTTAGGCCTCTGTTGTTTTTTTCCGGAAAAAAGTTTCATTTTTTGCCTGTGTTTGGGTGTTCTGTTTTGCAGTTTTCTTGTCTTTCTTCTCTCCCCCCCCCCCCGAATGATAAGCAAGGCAAGTTCCTCACTTGCTGCAACGACCATATATTTGAAAAGAGAAAAGATAAAGGGGTGTGAGAGACCAGAGCTTTTGGCCTTCAAAAATGGCCCATAAAGCCCTCTTTTAAAAATGCACTCACTGTCGAGTTAAAATCCCCCACTCCGACAATTGTCTGCTTTGATTTTTTTTAGCCCTGGTGAGGAACATGATGTTTCCAGATGCTCTGTCTGCGAACAATTTACTCCTATGGCAAGGCATGACAGGGCTTCCCATCTTAAGGCTGCCTTGCGGGAAAAGGCCCTCTCTGACTCAGTTTCCGAAGGCCAGATTAGTCCTAACCCTTTGAAAATCTCTGACAGGCATGTATCTCATGCATTCTTGATTCCAGCAGTGCGGTTGGATCCATAAACTTCAAACTTGATCGATTCCGATCAAGACTGTGCCTCAAACCACAGTGCTTTAGAGCCTTCTCCAACGAAATCTGAACATAAATATGATGAGTCTGCAGCTTCTTTTTTCACTAAGATCCACTCTGATCGCCTATGGTCCCGAGAATCCTTCTTGGACTGACCAGCACTTGAACCTGTAAAGAAGAGGTATTTATTCCAAAGACATCTTCCCTGATGAACCACTGTCCTCTTTTGGCATGTTCCATGACTGAAAGCGAATTCTTCAAATCCAGTCCTATGGTCTTGGTTCTGGATCTGTTGTCCACCCATCCTTCTTAGCCGAACCATTCAAAACACTCACGGTGCACTTGGCCACCAGTCTCCCTCAAATCTACAATGCACAATCCTCAGAGACATTATGGCTGCCTTTGTCTGTCCTGTGAGCCCCTAACTGATGACCCATATGCTGATCCTGGGGTCCCTGTGATCCTCACCAGTTGGATCCATACATCTCTGTCCTGCGTTGCCTCCCCGCCAGGGCACCTGGGACTCCCCAAACTCACCTCAGCCTGGGGAGGGCAAGCGACAACGCCCTCTGCCAGGGAACGAAGAGCTGCAGCCAGGAAGCCGCCAAGAAGCCGCCTGGCTGGTGTCCGACCCAGGGCCCAGCAGCCACAGCGACGCTGGCCCCACCCAACTGCTGGCGGGCGGGCACACACAGCAGGACTCCGCCTGTCAGCCTGGGAGGGCAAGGCAGCCGAGGGACATAAGAACATAAGAAAGGCCCTGCTGGATCAGACCAAGGCCCATCAAGTCCAGCAGTCTGTTCACACAGTGGCCAACCAGGTACCTCTAGGAAGCCACAAACAAGACTACTGCAGCAGCACCATCCTGCCTGTGTTCCACCGCACCTAATATAATAGGCATGCTCCTCTGATACTAGAGAGAATAGGTATGCAGCATGACTAGTATCTATTCTAACTAATAGCCATGAATACCCCTTTCCTCCATGAATATGTCCACTCCCCTCTTAAAGCTCTCCAAGCTGGCAGCCATCACCACATCCTGGGGCAGAGAGTTCCACAATTTAACTATGCGTTGTGTGAAAAAATACTTCCTTTTATCTGTTTTGAATCTCTCACCCTCCAGCTTTAGCAGATGACCCCGTGTTCTAGTATTATGGGAGAGGGAGAAAAACGTCTCCCTGTCCACTCTCTCCAACCCGTGCATAATTGTATAGACCTCTATCATGTCTCCCCTTAGCCGCCTTCTTTTCAAGCTAAACAGCCCTAAGCGTCTTAACCGCTCCCCACAGGACAGTAGCTCTAGTCTCCTAATCATTTTGGTTGCTCTTTTCTGCATCTTCTCAAGCTCTGTAAT
Source organism: Euleptes europaea (assembly GCF_029931775.1). NCBI lineage: Eukaryota > Metazoa > Chordata > Lepidosauria > Squamata > Sphaerodactylidae > Euleptes > Euleptes europaea. Next base: position 15,178,356 of record NC_079321.1, read on the forward strand.
ATCCATTTTTAGGTGTGGTGACCAGAACTGTACACAGTATTCCAAGTGTGGTCTCACCATAGATTTGTACAAGGGCAGTATGATATCAGCAGTTTTATTCTCTATTCCTTGTCTAATTATGGCCAGCATGGAATTTGCCTTTTCTACAGCAGCCGCACACTGCATGGACATCTTCATTGAGCTATCCACTACCACCCCAAGATCCCTTTCTTGGTCTGTCGCTGCCAGCGATGATCCCATCAGCGTATATGTGAAGTTGGGATTTTTTGTCCCAATATGCATCACTTTACACTTACTCACATTGAATCTCATTTGCCATTTTAATGCCCATTCTTCCAGTATGTAGAGATCCTTCTGGATCCTTCTTCACAGTTCAGTTTTGTTTTAACCACCCTAATTAATTTAGTGTCATCTTTAAAATTGGCTACTTCACTGTTTAACCCCAACTCCAGGTCATTGATGAACAGGTTGAAAAGCATTGATGAACAGGTTGAAAAGACGTACAAGCAGCTGCCGAGGAGGGATGGAGCCTCAGCAACAACGCCCCCCGCCCACCAGATGTTGGGCGGGCAAGTGGGGGCCGGCCTCCTGAGCTGGCTGGGAAAGGCGCACCCGGCCTCCAGGCCAGCAGTGGGCCGCGCGGCCTTCGCCCAGCTCTCTGAAGCAAGAGAGCCTGGGCTTAAGAAAGGCCTTTTATGGCCTCGGGGGAGGAAGAAGGGGGGAGGAGTTAGGGCGGAGCCAGGCTGGGGCCAGCCCAAGCGAGGGACTATAAAGTCAGGCGGTTGAGGCCTGTGAGGAGGGTGGGCAGTTGCTTGGCTGACCACAAGCGGAAGCAATCTGGCAACTTCAGGCGAGGAGAGCTCAGACTCCCCTGCTGAGTGGTCTGAGGCTGAGGAGACCCCCTTGGCTCAGACCCTTACGCCTGCAGTGGTTTCCCTTTCGTTGGGGATCCTGGTGGGAAAGGACCACTCGCTCGACAGTCTCTGACCAACAAGATCCTACTAGGCAACTCCCCTCAGCTTTCCTGGAATTGCTGTAGTTCCATTTGCAAGACTTTGTATGCAAACACACTTCGGCTTTGGTTCATAAGGCACTTCAACACCCTCCCCATCAACTATCCAAAAGACTCAGCCTTCCCAATGTTGTTACCCACTTCCTTCTGTGGTATCAGAGAACCAATCTTTTGCAAAGAGTTTCTTTCGGCATTTCTCTCCCAGCAGTTATCTTGACCATGGACACTTTCTTCCTAGATTGGTGTGCCCATGTCAGGGGTGTCTCCGCTAGTGGAACTTTGTTCCTCAAAGATTAGGACATTGACAAAATGGAAAATTCTTCAGGCTTTTTCAAGCTATACATTTTGAGTGTAAAAACCTTGAGCATTTCAGGGCACCATTCTAAAAAATAAAAGATTATTTTTTTCCCAGTGCTCCCCAGAATTTCCCAATTTGTCCACTGAGTTTTTTTAAGTCCTCAGAATTTTTCCCAAGTTTTTGAGGCCTTCCACCTTTTCTAGTTATGATTCAAAGTAGAAATAATGCACTTACAAAGCTTAAATATAATTTTAGTAGCTATATGTGCATAGAGAATTTTGATAGTCTTTGAAATTTAAAAGATTAGCCAAGAATGTGAGCCAAGAAAGAGAGCCAGCGTGGTGTAGTGGTTAGGAACGGTGGTTTGGAGCAGTGGAGTTTGATCTGGAGAACCAGGTTTGATCCCCCACTCCTCCACATGAGGGGCAGAGGCTAATCTGGTGAACCGGGTTGGTTTCCCCACTCCTACACATGAAGCCAGCTGGGTGGCCTTGGGCTTGCCACAGCTTTATTAAGAGCTCTCTCAGCCCTACCTACCTCACAGGGTGTCTGTCTCCCTTAAGTGGTAGAGAAAGTCGGCTTATAAAAACAAACTCTTCTTCTATCAAGATGAGTAGTTAGGGGGTGTTAGAGACAATTTTAAAAGCATACAAATATGAGTATTGTTAATTAGTGTCTTCATTGGTGAAGGTCCTTGCCTTGTGATTCTGCTTACTTTTGGGCAAGACGTTCATTGGACTCATGTAATGTTCTCTGGATTTAATAACCATCTGTGTAGAATTAATTGTCATCGTTTTCATGTTTCTTTTCAGTTAGTCAATGTTAAAGGAGTTACAGTTATGCTTTAGTAAAGATAAAATGGAGGCAAGGATTCTCTAATAGTATTTATTTGTGTTCTATACCCACTATGAGCTAGGCACGCTGTTGGGTGTACCTGTTGCTAGGAGATTAATTATCTGTTGTTGGACTGCTAACTTGAAGCCCCTGCATTCCTAAGAGCCTGACAAGAGTCATCCAGAACAATGGATGAAAAACTGTAGCCCAGGTTTCATTCCAGATTGCCTTATTTGCAGCAGTTGTCTGCTAAATTACAGCAGAGGTTTGTACTTAACAGCATAGTCTGCAATCCCAGTCGTGCTTTTTAAATCTTTTTTGTCATGTATAGATACTTTCTTCTGAATACTTTATATAAAATATCAGTTCTAATTTGTAAGGTCATTGTGACCTTTTATAGTAAAATAACGTTCTTACTTTACAACATATAAAGATCCAGTGTGGTGTAGCGGTTAAAGTGTTGAACTGGGATCTGGTGACCCAGGTTCAAACCCCCGCTCTGCCATGGAAGCTTACTGGGAGACCTTGGGCCAGTCACACGCTTTCAGCCTAGCCTACATCACAAGGTTGTTGTGAGGATAAAACGGAGAGGAGAACGATGTAAGCCGCTTTTTGTTCCCATTGCAGATTAAGGCTGGGTATAAGTGGGGTAAATGAATAAATAAATGTCACTTAAAATATTTCGGAAATCTAGACAACCTTTTCTCCTACCAGGTTGTAGCTGAGATAGCTGCTAGAGAAGCAGAAGAACAGAAGAAGAAAGGGCGAAAAAAGGGGAAAAAAGAAAAAAAGGAAAAAGGAAAAAAAGGAAAACAAAAGGACGCTGATAAAGCAAAGAAGAAAGATGAGGTAAAAAATTATAACATACGGCTTTAAAATAATTCAGGGGGCCTCTGAAGACACTAGGAAGAGGGGAATTCCATCTCCCCAGATTCTCCCCAACCACTTGCCACCATTCCTCTTGTTTATCTGCTTGCCACCCCCATGCCAGCCCCACCCCCCAATGCCTTTCTAGTTCCTGGCTTTCCTACCTCACCCCACTGGCTCTAGCCCCTGCTTTTTCCCTACCATCCTTTCCATCTTCCGCTTTCCCCCACCCCACCATTGCTAGCCTCTATTTTTTTCCAATAAACCTTTGTCAGTGTTTCTAACAGAAATTAGGGGAGCACGGTGTGTGTTTGTGTGTGTGTGTGGGGGGGGGAAATCCCATGTGTAATGCTGCTTAAGACATTTTTTTCTCATCTGGAATATATAATATGAAGATTTTTATGTAAGCATAATAGCATTTATATAGCTTCAGATAATGACAAGAGGAAGGTCCATGAGGACTCACAGGGGGATCTCATTTCCCCCTCCCCACACTGTATTCTCTTCCCTCCCCCTGGACTTGCCTGCAGCCTCTTTCCTTTGCGAAAGTAATTTGATTGCGTTTGTTGGGGGGGGGTCACTGTAAGCAAGCCCTTCTGTTCATAACGTCTCTTTTTGTAGCATCAATTTTTATTTTAATCACCTGTGCTCCTGAATTAGTTATTCCAAAGTTTTTATTTTGTACATTTAGAATGAAGAAGAAGGCTGGAAAATGGCCCCCAGTAACTTTCTCCCAATAATGGAAGAAGGAAATACCAAGTATAAAGGCAAGTAGCATGGCTGAAACGGAACTTAATCTGTGTGCTGACATTCTACGACCCTCTCATATGCTTCGTGGTTGGAAAAGACGCTTTTATAAAAAGAAAATCCAGAATTAGCACTCAGATGTCAAGTGGTACAAATCCCCGTGGGGTCTCTTACTTTAGGATTGGTTTGCTATAACACATAAACAAGGACCTAGAAATACAGAAAATAAAACTGATTGATACACATGCTGTCTGGGCCAGAGTGCATGCATTGTAACGTATTTTAAATAGCATTTTAAAGATTTCTTTTTAAAATGTGTGGCTGGGGATTTTAGAGTTGTTTAACAGGATCTGGGATTCGTGGGGGGGTGCGTCTTCATCAAAAGACTTCATTTGTCATATAGACTTTGATGGGAAGGGAAAGGGAGTTAATTTCTTGAAACTAAAAGCAGATGTGTTCTTGTTTACAGTAGTTGCCAGTGCAACTAATATTTTCCCCCTAAATCCTTTGGTGACAAACTTGGAGATGTTTCCTATCCAGAATTGTTTTTTAAAAAACTATTAACAGAATAACTATTGAACAGAATTGTTAAAAAAAACTATCAACATGCTAGAACCAGGTGTGTCGTAATACTAGAACGTGGGGTCATCTGCAGAAGCTGGAGGGTGAGATTCAAAACTGATAAAAGGAAGTATTTCTTTACACAACCCATAGTTAAATTGTGGAACTCCCTGCCCCAGGATGTGGTGATGGCTGCCAACTTGGAAGGCTTTAGGAGGGTATTGGACATATTCATGGAAGAGAGGAGTATTCATGGCTACTAGTAAAAATGGATACTAGTCATGATGCATACCTATTCTCTCCATGGTTAAGAGGAGCATGCCGAATATATTAGGTGCTGTGAAACACAGGCAGGATAATGCTGCTGCAGTCGTCTTGTTTTTGGGTTTCCTAGAGGCACCTGGTTGGCCACTGTGTGAACAGACTGCTGGACTTGATGGGCCTTGGTCTGATCCAGCATGGCTTTTCTTATGTGTGATTCACCAAGTTAATGTAGTCCACCATCCATGTATAGAAACCCACCTGGAAACCAATAAACTTCCTGGTCCTGTTATCTGCCCAAAGCTACAAATATTGGGGGTTTTCAAGCACTTTGCAGGCCACAATACATGGATGGTGGACCGGATTGGAGTTGATGGTGGATCACAAGTTTTCTAATGTGGAAGGAGAGTCCAAATGGCAATAACATGGAGATAGAGAAGGCCAGGACAGGGACAAGTTCAGCTCTCCTCGTCCTTGTGCTCGTTTTGTTGTGAAAATTAGGCATCTACTTTAGAAGTGAATGGGGCAAAGAACAAATGTGGGTGCCCTATCACATCTTTTTTGGTCCTGAGACTGGTCACTGAGAATGTGTTGACCTTAAGATTCCAGATATAGGAATGGCTGGACCTGCTCCCTGGATGACCTGCTCCTTTTCAAATACTGCAGTGGTAGCACTGGGTAGAGAAAATAGATAGAGGGATCTTTTCCTCTGTTTCCCATAATACTGAAACTTGGAGGCACTCAATGGAATTGTTGAGAAATAGATTCAGGACAAACAAAAGTCCTTCTTTACTCAACAAGTAAACTGTGGTATTCAGTGCTGGTGGAGATATTGAGGGCCACGAGCATAAATATCTTTGAAAGAGGAAACAAAGAACACTTTGACTGAAGGAAGCCTCCACAGTCAGTGGCAGCATATCTCTGAAAACCAGGGCTGGGAGGCAGTAACAGGGGGCAGCCTCAGCCTCTGTCCCTTGTTTGTTTGGCCCTCCACGGCAACTGGTTACCCTCAGTGTGAAGTACTGTGCTGGACTCGACAGATCAGTGGTCTCAAGCAGCAGGAGGAACTTATGTCCTTATGGCAAACATAAAGGAAAAGAAGGCTCTCTGTAATTAAAATAATAAAATTAAATAATATTGTTAATTTTGGCCTCTTACCAGCTATTAATGGGAGTGTACTCAAGGGGATTTGCAACGCTAGAACAATCCAGCGTTCACTGAGGTAACACCAAACGTGACATCCTTACCCTTTTGATGTTCAATTTAAAGTCCTTCAGCGTGTGTTTTTTTTTCATAGTTTGATTAAATGTTTTAATATTTGTAAGCTACCTTTCTTACAAATGTAGAAACCCTCAGCCAACTGAATCTTTAAAACTTCTCAGCAGACATTTTCCAAGCACAACCAAGCCAAGTCTCTAACTGATTTGTCCTCTGAGGAATGATACCATCAATCTAATTGCATGATAGCAATAAACGATTTATTTTCAAAAGATAAACTATGTAGTTTATCTGTGGATAATAATTACGTAGGCCCTCAGGTCCCTGAGAAAACGTTAGCACTTGAAACTTGCTGACCTATCTAAGAATGTTCTTAAAAATTCACAATATGTAATGACTTTATTCCCTTGAGGCTGAAATTCCAAATTCTGGTGGAGGTTCCTTTCTAACCCGTACAAATCAGCTTTCTCTGCTGATACATTACAAGGTATACGTCATGTGATTTAAAGGGCTAAGAGTAATTTAAAGAAATTAATTCATTTCCAGATTCCCCACTTTAGCTGCAAATGAGGACTACTTCTGAACATTTTGCTGTGAAACTCCGAAGAGTTTCAAAGCGAATTCCTACAAACTAAGCTGAAACCTGATTGTTCGCATTACATGGCCCCATATGCCTAGGTTGATTGCCCCTGTGGAATGAAGGCTTCCTGCAGCGCACACCCCTGCTAGAGATGTTTTACCTTGGGGAGCAGAGTCTCCCACTTATGCAGGGTGTGAGGAGGGACAGTTTACAGCTCCCTTCCACAAGCAAGGCTAACATCAGCTCCCAGCCTCCAGGGGAACCACTGTGATGGCCATCTTTTAAGGCAACAGGGGGAGCCTGTCTCCAGTGATTTGTAGAACTTTACAGGCTCTTAGCAATTTTTCAATAAAAATAAGTTAAGTAACAGCCAGTTTGCAGTCTGTGGCCTGATTTAAAGCTATTCTGGTGTAGTGGTTAAGAGGGGTGGTTTGGAGCGGTGGACTCTGATCTGGAGAATCGGGTTTGATTCCCCACTCCTCCACACAAGCGGTGGAGGCTAAACTGGTGAACTGGATTTGTTTCCCTGCTCCTCCACACAAAGCCAGCTGGGTGACCTTGAGCTAATCACAACTCTCCCAGCCCTACCTACCTCACAGGGTGTCTATTGTGGGGAGGGGAAGGGAAGGTGATCATAAGCTGGTTGCTAAATCGATGCATACAAAACAACAAAATAGTAGCTAAAAATCGTGGTGGTGTCCCAATCAGCCAATGGGACCTAGCAACCATTAAAATCAACTTAGAGGATTTACTCCCTTAGCAGCCATATTGGCCCTTATTTTCTTTGCTGCCAGAGCATACAGGGCAGTCCTTATAAGAGACCAACCTATTTGTATCTTTTAACAAAAATACTAGTTTCTCGGCTCTAGGCAGGTGTTTAGGCCAGAAACCAACCCGGCAAGAAATTTAGCCCTGGGTTCCACATATAGAGGACGTAAGCAGGTTTGATTCTCCCTTAAGTGGTAGAGAAAGTCGGCATATAAAAAAAATTTTCTTCTTCTTCTCTTCCCCCCTCCCTAAAAATTGACCCAGATGCCACCATCAGTGCACCAAAGGCACTGTGTGAGACCTGCATGTAAATTACCATTCCAGGTTATCTTAATGCTGTCTACCTGCAGAGGGAGTTGCTTGCAAACATGTCTTCCCACCCTGTGTAAATAAAGCAGAAAACTAACATGCAAATAGATTCCATACTGCCGAGCGTTGCCTCTCATGTAGGAAATGTGTGAAAAATAAGCCGGCAACGTTGGTGCAAAGGTGGACTGGAGAAATAAATGGAGAAACCTCAGGGAAAACCCTGAAGACCAGCAAAACAATTCTATGTGGAAGTTTGAGGGGGGAGAACCTGTACAGTAAGGAAGCGAGCATGGTGTGGTGGTTAAGAGCAGTGGACTCTAATCTGGAGAAGCGGGTTCAATTCTTCACACAGCGCACTGTTAAATTGTGGAACTCCCTGCCCCAGGATGTGGTGATGGCTGCCAGCTTGGAAGGCTTTAAAAAGGGAGTGGACATATTCATGGAGGAAAGGGGTATTCATGGCTATTAGTTAAAATGGATACTAGTCATGCTGCATGCCTATTCTCTCTAGTATCAGAGGAGCATGCCTATTATATTAGGTGCCGTGAAACACAGGCAGGATGGTGCTGCTGCAGTCGTCTTGTTTGTGGCTTCCTAGAGGCACCTGGTTGGCCACTTTGTGAACAGACTGCTGGACTTGATGGGCCTTTCTTATGTTCTTATGAAGCCTGGTGGGTGACCCTGGGCCAGTCACAGTTTTCTCCAAACTCGCTCAGCCCACACAGAGGCAGTCAATGGCAAACCACCTCTGAATGTCTCTTGCCTTGAAAACACTATGGGGTCACCATAAGTCAGCTGTGATTTGATGGCACACACACACAAGGAAGCTGAGCTGCAGCAAAACCACTGTGCAGAAGTGCCTTCAGTTTCAATGAACATTCAAGCAGGTAGTATTCAGTAGCATGCCACCTCTGCATTCATCAATAAAGAACTTATTTTATACTAGTGTCCTGTAGTATGGGTCACTGGGGGTGTGGGGGGGAAGTAGTTGTGAATTTCCTGCATTGTGCAGGGGGTTGGACTAGATGACCCTGGTGATACCTTCTAACTCTATGATTCTATGAATAAATATATATGGATACATAGATGTAATTCTTGAAGTCTCTATTGAACATGTCAATTTCATCTACTGAAGATGTCAATTTCAGCTGTTCTATTCCAGACCTTACTTAATTAAAACCTCCATTTATTCTATATATGACATTGAATAACCGTATAATTGCGCATTCTTTTCACTAACTATTTCCCCTTTATCCTGTTCCTTGGTAATAGATATTTGGCAGAACAGAGATGAGGGATGGAACTTCTCACAGGAGTATGACCCGGAACTGGTCAAAGAAGAAAAGCGGAAAGAAGTAGAAGAAGAGATCAGAGTACAGGTGAATTTCCTCTAGCAGGTCATTTGTAACAAACAGTGGCTGTTGTCAAAGAGCATTCCTTTACAAATGCAAGAGCTGGTCAGACATACTTATTGATTAGCATCTGCCCTGCCTTTACCATTAAGGTAAGTGAAATACAGAAGAGCTAAAGTACAGTTCATCTGCTTGTCTTCTGTGCAGTCCCACATGGGACTGCGCAGACGCAGGCCGGCCGCGGAGATGTTCTGAAAAGCTTCTAGAAGCTTCAAAATACTTGGAGCGCTCCCCCCCCTCATCCAGCCCCGAGCACGGGCTTTTTCCCCGCTCACTGATCACATGATGAGGGGGGGAGGGGGCGCTCCTCCCTCAGTTCTTTCTTCGCCACCGCGGAGTTAGGACACAGCTTCATGAGCTCTGACGAGATTACGTCAGAGCTACTGGGCCGTTGTAGAAGAGCCTACTCGTCTATAATGGCCTTATTCAAGAAATGTTCACAGTGTGGTTTTAAAATGGCCACAAATTATCAGCACGATCTTTGTCTGCTTTGCCTCGGCAAGACGCACGTACCGGAGACTTGTTCGGCCTGTCAGCTTCTCACTCCGAAGGCCAGGCAATACGACGCGTCCCGCCTTAAAGCTACCCTGTGGGAGGAAGCTCTCCTGGCGGCAGACCACCTTAAACGGTCCTTGAAGTTGCAGGAGCGGCAACAAGCCCCTTCTGTCTCTTCTCTCCCGGCCCAGTAAAGTTACCAAGCCTCCGGTTTTGGTCGAGAAGCCTGCTTCTGATTCTGTTAAAACCAAGAAGAAAAAGGACCGATAAGACCGATAAAAAGGACCAGAAGGGCAATAAGGCTCAAAAATCTGACAAGCAGCCTTTGCCCATTGAGGAGGGGCGGCAGACGCCTCACTGTCTGCAAGTGCTTCTAAGCACCGGCAGAGGTCCCCGAAGTGCGCTGCTTCTCCGAAGCCTTCAACCTCTCGGCGCTGAGAGTCGCCGTCACCCCCGTGGCTTTCTAAGCATCGGAGCCAAGGGCAGAGTCCTCGACTGGCTCGACGCTGTAAGTCTGCTTCCCCGGGGGAGGGCTTGGCTTCGGTCTCCGGGTTGCAGTATAAGCCGCTCATCCCATCCAGAACGCCCTCCCCATTTCGGTGTGTAAGATCTTTATCTTCGGAGCTGGATCCTTTCCAGCTGTACCCTTCGGAGTCGGCAGAGAGGGAAGCTCAGCTAAACGCCCCTCATCGAGGGTTAGTGCCAGCTCCAATGTTGCCCCAATGGCCATATTTTCCAAACCCCTACGTGCCTCCTCCTGCATATTGGGAAGCTTCCTATCCAACAACCTACCGTCGGCATCATCATTCCAGTCGCTCTTCAGCGTTGATATAGGACCCAGATAGAGCCGCCCCACTGCCTAGGATGCAAGCTGCCTCGGCGCCGATGCATCTGCGTGCAGGGATCAACTGCTTTGATTCAGAGATTGACGTCGAGGAGTCTTCAATTCCTTCCCCTGATGACATTGTCGGAGATTTTGAGCCTCTCTCCCCTCCTCTGGACTGGAGAATGTACTCAGATCAGCTCATGGGAATGGCAAAGACCCTTGATATCCCGTACTCCCAGCCTGATTCCCGATCGACGGATCCGATCCTGGGAGTTCTGTACACCTCTGACTCGGGACCTATTGCACTCCCTTTTATTCAAGGGCTCAGGGACATTGCCTTATCAGCTTGGTCTCGCCCCTCCACTATGAGGGCTTCAACCAAAAGGGTGGAGGCTCTGTATAAAGTTATACCAGCGGGGTCAGAATTTTTGTCGCATCATCCCATTCCTAATTCCATTGTTACAGATGCTCTGCCTTCTGCTTTTAAAGGCGGCGCACATTCCTCCCCCATAGATAAAGAGGGGAGGAAACTTGATGTTTTGAAACGAAAAATGTATTCATCCACTGCTTTGTCCCTGCGCATATGTAATTTCATGGCTATAATGGGGCGTTACCAGATTTTTCTCTGGGATCGGGTTTCTCAGTACTTAGAGTACCTTCCAGAGGATAAAAAGCCTCTCACTCAGAGCACTTTCACTGAAGGTTCCCGGCTGGGTCGCCAGCAAGTAGATGTTGCACGACACGCCGCTGACAGTGCCTGTCGCTCAATGGCCTCGGCAGTGGTGTTTGGAGGCATGCCTGGCTCCGTAGCTCTACGCTTCCGGCAGATACGAAAGCAAGAATAGAAGACCTGCCCTTCGAGGGCAAATTCCTTTTTAGCGAGGAAACTGATTCGATCCTCGATAGGATTAGGAAAAATAAGCAGAATGCCAAATCATTGGGTGTGACCTATCCCCTGCCCGTCGCATTTCTTTCATTGGGGCTGTCTTGGATGCCCCCACTCTGCTGGCCTCTCTCCCACTGGATAGAGCCCGAATGATTCAGTCAATGGTCGCTTCCTTTAACTGTAACCGCTTTCAGAGAGCTGTCCAGATACAAAAGCTACTTGGACATATAGTCTCCACGACCTATGTAGTGCCCTATGCTAGGATGCATATGAGGAGTTTGCAGAATTGGTTTTTACGCCATTTTGTTATCAACGTTGACTCCCAGAACCATAGATTGTCCATCCCTCGATCTGTACTCCGGTCCCTTGGGTGGTGGTCTCTGGAGACTAATCTTTTTAAAGGTTGCCCTTTTGGCGTTTCCCCTCACGATTTAGTGATCTACACTGATGCCTCCCTGTCAGACTGGGGTGCCTTCTGTGGTCCTCATGAGGCTTGGGGGCATTGGTCGCCCTCTGAATGTTTGTTACACATTAATCATCTTGAGATTCAGGCAATTAGGTATGCTGTCGTCTCTTTTGCAGCAATCCTGGAAGGGAAACAAGTGCTCGTGGCCACCGACAACACGGTGGCCATGTTTTATATCAACAAGCATGGTGGCACGGGCTCTACTACCTTCTGTGCGGAAGCCCTACGGCTCTGGTCTTGAGCCATCGACCACCATATCACCCTTTCTGCGATCCACGTAGCAGGCCAGGACAACATCACTGCAGACCTATTAAGCAGGCAGGTGTCTGGCAATCACGAATGGTCCATAAAGCCCTCTTGCCTTACCCCTATTTTCCAGTAATGGGGTTTTCCCATGGTGGACCTTTTTGCTACCCAATGCAATACCAATTCTGTATTCTGTTCCCGGGCGGGGTTGGACAGGTCATCCCTCGGGGATGCGTTCCAGATCCATTGGAACGCAGGCCTTTATTACGCATTCCCTCCCTTCCCTCTCCTCGGGAGGACATTAGCAAAAGCAAGGGCAGAGGGTTCACATCTAATTTTAATTGCTCCCTTTTGGCCAAAGAGCGTTTGGTTCCCCTCCCTTTGGGAGATGTCCTGGGGAGTCCATTACCTCCTGCCAGAAGTGAAAGACCTTCTGTCCATGGGTCTGGTCTTGTTTCACGACCTTCCCTCTCTCCACCTAGCGGCTTGGCTGATCCAGCCATAGCACAGGATCCTGATAGGGTCTCCCAGGTCCTTCTGCCCTCCAGGAAACCCTCAACCAGGCATTCCTACCACCTCAAATGGAAACACTTTGTCGTTTGGGCCACACAGCAGCATATTTGCCCCTTTTCTTGTCCCCCACGGGACTTGTTCAGTTATCTCCTGCTTTTGAAAGATACAGGTCTAGCTACTACATCTATCAAGGTCCACTTGGTGGCCCTGTCTTACTATCATGACCCTGTTGGTATTTTTACCCTGTTTTCTGCCCCTGACTCTAAACGATTATTGAAAGGGCTGTTCAGTTTGTACCCTACTGTTAAGAAGCCTTTGGATTGCTGGAGTTTGTCCCTTGTTTTATCTTTTTTATCTCATAAACCATTTGAACCAATGGCCACGTGTGATATTTCTTTTGTTACCTATAAGGCTGCATTTTTAGTAGCCACCACCTCTGCTAGGAGGGTGGGGGAACTGGCAGCGCTTCAGTGCTATGCCCTATTTACACAATTCCATCCCAACAAGGTCGTTCTGCGGCCTAGTCTGCAATTTCGACCAAAGGTTGTCACACCTTTCCACATGTCACAGGACATAGTTTTGCCCGTTTTTTACCCAGAACTGGCTTCCCCCGCCGAACAAACCTTGCACACACTGGATGTTCATAGAGCACTTTTGTTTTATTTGGATCGGATTAAGTCCTTCCGTAAGGACAGGTCACTGTTCCTCTGCTTTAAGGGCCCTCGTAAGGGGAGGACGGCCTCAGCCCAATCCATTTCTAGGTGGGTAGTCACTGCCATTAGGTTGGCCTACGCCTCTGCACGTGTGGACTGCCCTCTGCCTGTCAAAGCTCATTCCACCAGGGCACAGGCTTCCTCGGCTGCTTTTCTCAGCAGGGTGGATCTTCTGGATGTCTGCAAAGCTGCCACGTGGTCCACCCCGTCTACGTTCCTGCGACACTACTCAATCAATGTCGACTCCAGGAGCGATGCAGCTGTGGGAAGAGCGGTATTACAGTCATTGTTCCAGTGAGGAGCCCACGCCCTCCTCCGAGGTAATTGAGCTTGCCACTCTCCCATGCAGGACTGCACAGAAGACAAGCAGATGAAAACAGAGTTGAACTTACCTGTAACTGCTGTTCATCAGTGTCTTCTGTGCAGGCATGCATCCCTCCCTCCTTTCCCCGCTGTGGGCTGTTTTTATGGTTTTTCTGCATCTTAATGTACTCCTCCACGGCAGCGAAGGGAGAACTGAGGGAGGAGCGCCCCCTCCCCCTCTCGTCATGTGATCAGTGAGCGGGGAAAAAGCCCGCGCTCGGGGCTGGACAAGGGGGGGGGAGCGCTCCAAGTATTTTGAAGCTTCTAGAAGCTTTTCAGAACATCTCCGCGGCCGGCCTGCGCAGTCCTATGCGTGCCTGCACAGAAGACACTGGATGAACAGCAGTTACAGGTAAGTGCAACTCTGTTTTATCTGAGAATGCCTCTGAGGGGAGACATGAAACAAAATTGTTATGTTACCAAATTCTCTGCTAAGTGTCAAGTTTTGTGTCTGGCCCTTTGGAAAGCTAATATAAGTTCTGGATTTAGCTCATTTACACTTGCATTATTTGCAGTGGCTGGATGCTCAGGGGAAATTTTTTCCCTTTACACTTCCCTTCAGCATTGTGGTGCTTATGTAATATTTCCCCAACTTGCTTTGCTGCAATGTTCTCAGAAGGTGGTCAGTTAAGAGGAAAGGAAGATGACTTTCGAACAGCTAATCACTGGAAACCCAAGACATCTATTAGGAAAAAATTGTAAAACGTTATCGCACTATGATACTGAAACAGAGCACATAAAAGATTGCACGATAAAAAGGAAGGGATTTTGGGGGGAAAACATTCATGAGTCAATGGGAAAATCTTTGGACTAAAGAAATTAAATGCACAGAATGTCAAATATTAAGAGAGAACTGGTATAAAATTTTCTTCAGATGGTACATAACACCTAAAGATATAGCAAAAGCTGATAAAGATTACAATGGGAAGTGTGGAAAATGTCAGAACACAGATGCAACATTTTATCATATGTGGTGCGCATGCAAGAAAGCAAGAAAATAATGGATAGAGATACATGATGAAATGCAAACAATATTAAAATTTGCATTTGTGATGAATCTGAAAAATATTCTATTAAATATATTGCCAAGTAATATTCAAAAAATACATAGCAAATTATTCATATACATGATGATGGCAGAAAGAGTAACATATTCAGCAAAATGGAAGGCAGAGAACTACCCAGTTTTGAATGAATGGATGAGTAAATTAACTGAATATATGATTATGGAAAAATTAATACCCTTATACATAATAGACCAATTTCAGAATTTCAGGAATGTCTTTTTTTAATTAGCTGAAAATTAAAAATAAAGTTAAATCAAAATAGAATAAAGATTTAGGTAATATATGCTTTACAATAAATATGTTATTAGATATGAAGATAAATTGAAAAGAGAATAATGCAACTCAAAAAGAAGTGAACAATAAAAATGTAAATTTAAATAGTAAGCTCCATATGAATTGTATGAATATGAATTTTTATGTTTAATGTTTATATGTTTCTGAAATTGAAATAAAATTTCAAAAACCCATAAAAATTGTAAAAATCCCAGAAGAGAACTCCTGCGCCAGTGTGGGGCAGGCATTCCCAGGGGCGGAGCTGACGATATTCAGCTTCCTAAACCCTTTTGCCCCAGGAATGCCCCCTCGCACAGCGGTGTAGCCACAACACCTTTTTTGGTATTGTAGCCTCGCTGTTCTCAATGGGGCATCGTTCCCTTTTTGTTTGTTTGTTTGTTTTGTTTTGTTTTTTACATACTTTTTTTTTTACTTCTATGGCAGCCGGGAAGCCTCTGAGGAGGAGGCATGAGTGCGCCGCTCCCAGCCGCCGCAGCAATACCGCCCCTCTCAGGAATGGGCTGCCTGGTTAGCCCAAAGTGGTACTGGCAGCTTACTTTGCTGAGATCGGCCAAGTGTTGCCAAGCACAGCTTCTCCGTGTTTCTGTTGGCCAGAGGTAAGGGAGTGGGTAATAAGGCAGTGTTTTGCCCTCAGTTGGGCCCTGTGAAGCAGGGTGGTATACTAGCTGAGTCCCAGGCAGGAAGGTGGCGCAAAGAGCAACGACGCTGAAACCAGGCAAGAGGCAAGCCACGATTCAGTGATGGCCTGAGAACAGATTCCTGTTTTCACAAACAAACCGTAGTTAAAAACGAGCCATGGTTTTTGGGTACATCCTAACTGAGCATATGTCACTGCCCAAACAGGTGGATGAGCTGATGCGTCATGAGCTGAAGAATCTCAAATTAGCTGTGGACAGAGAGGCAGATAAAAAAGCAAGGAAAGGCAAGAAAGGGAAGGTAAGTAAAATCTGGCTAAATCCGCGTTAGGAGCAGAGTCACAGCTTCACTGGGAGCCAGAGGAGGCTTCCTGGTAGCTTCTTAACTTGCACACAAACAACAACTCCAATGTGACATGCTTTTTCTAATTGCGGAAGTCATTGTAATTTCTGAACCAGTTCTCACTACAAGATGGAAAGTCGATTCTTGAGAAACCCGAAGGGTTCTGCCTGAGATGGCTAATCTGTGACAGCTTGTTTCTCTGGAATGCCTAATACGAAGTGACAGTGCGGCCACATTCTATTGTATGTAGCTTAAGCAGTATTTTATTTAAACGAAGGAAACTACTTTTGCCTTCCGTTACTCCTCCCCCCCCCCCCGCCGCTATAAAATGTATTTTGCAGAGCTGTGCTGCCTGTTATGGACCTATGGATGAAATGCTTCGACTCCATTTTCTGCCTTTCCCACAATGTCACACCAGGGCACAATCCAGAGAGGGCGCTGCAGTTAGCCATGCAATATTGCTTCCACTGTGTGGAACCAAACTGCTTCTTATAGCATTAAATATACAGTATAATAATAATAATAAGAAGAAGAAGAAGAGTTGGTTTTTATATGCCGACTTTCTCTACCATTTAAGGGAGACTCAAACCGGCTTACAATCACCTTCCCTTCCCCTCCCCACAACAGACACCCTGTGAGGTAGGTGGGGCTGAGAGAGCTCTAAGAGAGCTGTGACTTTCCCAAGGTCACCCAGCTGGCTTCGCACAAAGGAGAGGGGAAACAAATCAGGTTAGCCTCTGCCACTCATGTGGAGGAGTGGGGAATCAAACCTGGTTCTCCAGATCAGAGTCCACCACTCCAAACCACCGCTCTTAACCGCTACAATGACATTACAATGACACACTGGCATTACAATGACATTACAATGACACGCTGGCAATGACATTATACTGTATATTACAATGACATTATACTGTATATTACAATGACATTATACTGTATATTACAATGACATTATACTGTATATTTAATGCTATAAGAAGCAGTTTGGTTTTATGCACAGGGTGAGGCGGGCTTTCAAATATAAGGATTTAGCTCATAACCTAGTTCTTTAAGGAGGGAAAACTTCCCTTGCAATTCCCCTTTCCTGGTGCCTACTTTCAGCCACTTAGAAACCAAAGGTACGTTGTTGGCCATTCATCAGCCCACTCAGTAATGAATCAAGAGTACTCTAGTAGAAAGGATGTGGTCACCTGAGTACTCAAGCCTTAGAAAGAACAAATCCCTACATTAGCATTCTCTACTTAGAGGGTCGTTGTTCAACTAACCTGATTTGGATTATGGTATTTCCCTCCACAAAACCCCGCTACAATGAGGTAAGCAAGACTGCCTCTAACATCCCATTTCCCTGCCAGAGGTCTCCTCTCTATTCCTTATTTGGAAATATTCCCAGGACCTGGGAGCGCCTTCTTTATCACCTCTGGCCAATCGAGCAGCATACCTGTTAGCTCACCTGGATCCCCCCTCCCCTTTTTCTCAGTCCAAGAAAAAGGGATTTTTTGTTTGTATTCAAGTGTCTGACTCTGTAATTGGAGCCACAGTAGACCCACTCTGGTTGAAGGGCGCTTCACTATGTAGTCGGATTGCGGTGCCTTGTCCTGTTCCATCCTGCCTGTTGCTTTTGCCTGCCTCAAAACTACTACTGCATTGCAAGAGGAAAAGTCCAGTTCCTGGGACATGTGGTGCACCTCCTTATTTCTCTTCCCCACTCGATCCCTGCAAGCTTTAATGCATTGGTACCTTGGATTCTGGTACCACATACTTCCGATCTGCTCCAAACCACTCATGCCTGCTTCACTGGTGCCACCCAGTGGCAGGACTGCTTAACTGCCCCATCAATGTGACTATACTTTCTCCCAAGATTTCCCCCAGCCAGCTCACAGCCCAGTCAGGATGCTGAGGCAGAGAGTCTCTTGCCCCTCTCTCCAATAGGGGCCCGTGGCTCACTGGTAGAGCATCTGCTTGGCATGTAGAGGATCCCAGGTTCAGTCCCCAGCGTCTCCAGTTAAAGGGTCTAGGCAAGTAGGTGATGTGAAAGACCTCTGCCTGGGACCCTTGAGAGCCGCTGCCGGTCTTGGTAGACAAGACTGACTTTGAAGGACCAAGGGTCTGATTCAGTATAAGGCAGCTTCTTGTGTTCATGTGTACCCCCCGGTAAAAACAGCCCCTCTCTCTCATGGTGTCACCTGAGGCTGATGCCACAGGGGTGTGTTACTTGGACTGAGAAAGAGGGGAGGGGGGACACAGGTGAGCTAATAGGTATGCTACTTGATCGGCCAGAGGAGACTCCCAGGTCATAAGAACATAAGAAAGGCCATGCTGGATCAGACCAAGGCCCATCCAGTCCAGCAGTCTGTTCACACAGTGGCCAACCAGGGGCCTCTAGGAAGCCCACAAACAAGACGACTGCAGCAGCACCATCCTGCCTGTGTTCCACAGCACCTAAGATAATAGGCATGCTCCTCTGATCCTGGAGAGAACAGGTATGCATCATGACTAGTATCCATTTTTACTAGTAGCCATGAATAGCCCTCTCCTCCATGAACATGTCCACTCCCCTCTTAAAGCCTTCCAAGTTGGCAGCCATCCCCACATCCTGGGGCAGGGAGTTCCACAATTTAACTCTGCGTTGTGTGAAGTCCTTTTATCAGTTTTGAATCTCCCACCCTCCAGCTTCAGCAGATGACCCCGTGTTCTAGTATTCTGAGAGGGAGAAAAATTTCTCCCTGTCCACTCTCTCCATGCCATGCATAATTTTATAGACCTCTATCATGTCTCCCCTTAGCCGCCTTCTTTCCAGGCTGAACAACAGGTCCTGGGAATATTTCCAAATAAGGAACTCCCTGTGCCACCCAATCAACTTCCAGTTGCCCTGGGAGTGGCTCAGATGGCCCTGCTGATTCCCTGGCAAGTGGTGTGTCACAAGGTATAGATCCCTGAGGCAGGCCAATAATTGGAGGGGAGGGTGTTCTAGGAGCCAGCTCCAAAAGTTAAGCGCCAGACTCATTTTTCAGCCTTCAGGGTTTTTTGTGTTTTCATGACCACATTTTGTAGTTATGACTACCACAAAACCTACTCCCAGACTGTTCACAGTTTCTCATAATTTTACTGAAGCTATGTCAAAAGTGTCGCAGTACATAAATAAATGTGGGCTAACCCTGGTTGCCATCACCAAAACAGAAAGCTAACCTCTAACTCTCAGCTAGGTCAAAAGGTGGCATGGAAATGTTCTAAATAAAATAAGCCTTAACTTGACTTCTCCCCAATTTCTCATAATTTCTTTATTTTTTTTAAAAGCTCCATTTAATTGAATACTGGAGCCAGTATAGAAAACAGCTGGTTAAGAAATTAATTTACTTCCCCCACTGACGTTAACATATAAACTATGACAAGAACTGTATGCACGTGCATGTTTATGCCATTCAGATGTGAAATTACAAGTTTTCTACTTCTGCTGAGGATCTCCAAGAGACACTACAATAAAATCACTGCTGAAAATACCAGGTCTTGCAATGAATGTTTTAGGTACTATTGTGACCTGGTGCCTGGGATTTGTCAGGCCCCAATTTGAGGAATATTATATACAATAATCTCTACATTATAAACAAAAATCTGATTTCACTCGTATGCTGCTAGATGTGATAGAAAGAAGTCAATTTTGTACATTCAGATATTCTTTAAATGCTGCAAGAACTCATCATATATCTAATAGCTCTGGGTGAAATCCTTCCCCTACTCCATTCCCATTCAGATTTTAAAAAAAAAACCACAAGGAAGGGCTATCCAAGGCCCCAGCAAACCTGGGGAAACCCCTAGGTTTGCAGAAAAATAAAGACATTTTAGGGGGGAAAGTGCAAATTGTATATGTGCAAGCTTAGTCATTGGAAGTAAAACATTATCAAAAAGACAACTGAGATGTCATAAGATCTTGTCAGCCATTTTGGGTTGCTAAGCAACCCCATACCACAATTGCCAAGGCCCCCAGATTTGCATGGAACGTTTTGTGCAATTTGCTAAAGAGCTTCCTAGGGCTGTCGATTCGGTTTGTCCCGAACCGAAAAACAGCCGAAATAAGAATTGCGTTAAAAGGGCTCTTTAGAAATGCAAGGAAAGTGGATGCTGGCTGCATGGTGACTTCTGAAGAGAGGAGTAATCATGAAAAACTCCCCGCCAAAAAAGTGGGACACTTCAACCTGGACCGCGTGGCTAATTTCCAAGCATAAATGACTAGTAGCATTGGACAGGCAGTGACAAAGTAGCACACACTGCCACAACTTCCTCCTTGAAGTACTTTGTCAAGTAGCCCCTAGTGGACCAGGGGAAGAGGGAACATTCCTCCTGTTAGAAATAGAGGAAGGAGACATAGGAAATACTGCACATCATCTTGGCGTTATTATATGCCCATGTTCATGACTGACTGCAAAATCTAGTGTGCTAAACTAGCTAATGTGCTGTGAGAGGGTCTGAAATGAACCTTAAAAAATTGTCACCATGAGGTACCCCATGTATCACTGATCCTTGCTCTTTCTGCCAGTATACTAGCAGTGGCATCATCCAAAGGGCATTCCCTAACACAGCCCACACTACAGCAGTTAAATGTAGGGGTGTTTGATAAGGATCGCCATTGCTAGGAAAGCAGGTCCCATTCCACTCTCCTGACCAAATGGGCAAAGGAGGAGCTGGGAATAAATATTAACTGGATTCTCCTGTAATTGACATTGTTCTGGTAGCTGACTGAGGAAATATCAACCTGTCTCTGTAAGCATAGAATTAAGTATGCCTCTATCCATAATCCAGAAAAGAATCATGTCTCTGGTATGAGAAGTTTGGAGGTCGCTCTTCTAACACAAACAGCGTTGTGCAAATAAGTGTTATGATCTACTGGGGGTGTTGGAGTATTAAGTTGCCATCCACCAAAAGTATTCACAGCCATCTATAGATTGCTTCCAAAAGTGTAGAAGTTTTCCCTTTGCTAACTTATTTCCATTTATGGCCCTTAGAAAAAGGGGAGGAAAAAAGGAAAAAAGGACGGAAGGAAGAAAAAATCTAAGAAGGATAAAGATCTGACTCCTGACAGGTAAAAATTCACCTGCACCTCTGCGTTTCACATTGAAGTCTCTCTCTTTTTTGGCTTTGTTCAAACACAAAGGAGAGTCAGAGTTGGTAGTCATAAGCCTGAACCTGGTAGCTCCAATTCCTCGGCAATTACAGGAAATATAATGTTAAATTCTTTTTAATGGCTATAAAATGTAAAGAAATTTAGATAAGGAAAGGTCAACCATCAATTTGCAGAAAGTTTATGTTAGGTCGTGAGTGCTGTGGTCTTTCGTTCCGTGTATTTTCAAGCATACGTCTAATGGTTCTTTGAAGAATTGTCATTAAATTTTATTCCTTGCGGCAGGTGTAGTAGCAACTGGTAGTTTCAGATATCTCTCAGATTTTCCCCATCTGTTTCTAACATCCCTGAAATAGGATACCAGTCAGCTCTTCTTTGATAATTTAACAAAGCAGCATTTCTTCTTCTCATAACGCAAGAATCAAGACCAGGGTAAACTCTTAATGTTGTTTTATATATTGCTGTACAAGAGGGCCATCTGTGGGGAGCTTGGAGGGTTGGTGGCATTTTAAGCTGCCCTGGGAGGGGGGGGGAACCAAGAAGCCATGTAAGTGGAGAAAGTAGGTGGGTGGGTGGATGGGTGGAAGGAGGAAGAGGAAGAGTTGGCTTTTATATGCCGACTTTCTCTACCACTTAAGGGAGAATCAACCTGTCTTACAATCGCCTTCCCTTCCTCTCCCCACAACAGACACCCTGTGAGGTAGAGAGAGGGGCTGTGGCTCAGTAATAGAGCATCTGCTTGGCATGCAGAAGTTCCTAGGTTCAATCCCCAGCATCTCCAGTTAAAGGGACTAGGCGAGTAGGTGATGTGAAAGACCTCTGCCTGAGACCCTGGAGAGCCACTGCCAGTCTGAGTAGACAATACTGACTTTGATGGACCAAGGGTCTGATTTAGTAGAAGGCAGCTTCATGTGTTCATGTGA
Source organism: Euleptes europaea (assembly GCF_029931775.1). Taxonomy (NCBI): domain Eukaryota; kingdom Metazoa; phylum Chordata; class Lepidosauria; order Squamata; family Sphaerodactylidae; genus Euleptes; species Euleptes europaea. The sequence goes on from NC_079321.1 coordinate 15,200,109, forward strand.
GGTAGGTCGGGCTGAGAGAGCTC